>NC_133538.1:42857593-43208218 GCF_048544455.1 Silene latifolia
CGGTTTTCTTCCCGTCCATAGTTCATAAGGAGTCTTAGGAACCCGATTTAAAACATAGGTTGCTATCTTTAATGCATAAATCCATAGTGAAAGAGGTAAAGAACAATTACTTAAGATGCTCCTAACCATTTCCATTAAAGTACGGTTCCGCCTTTCAAAGAACACCGTTCTGCTTTGAAAATGTCTGGGCATTGTATATTGTGCACAAATACCCCTACTTTCAAGTAACTTTGCAAATGGACCAGGACATTGTCCATTTTCAGTAAACCTTCCATAAAACTCACTACCCCTATCAGACGTTACAATTTTCACTTTCTTTTCTAGCTGCCTTTCCACCTCATTTATGAATATTTCAAGGATATCCACAAAATGAGCCTTTTCATGCAACAAATAAGTGAAACCATATCGGGAGAAATCATCTATAAAGGTGATAAAGTAATTTTCACCACTCCATGACGGAGTGTCAAAAGGTCTACAAATATCAGTGTGTATAATTTCTAAAAGCTGAGAGCTCCTTGTAGCTGATTTCTTTACTGTATGTTTAGTCTGCTTACCTTTAATACAGTCTACACATACATCTAAGTCACTAAAATCCAATTGAGGTAGAATTTCATGTTTTACCAACCTCGTTAACCTTTCTTTGGATATGTGACCTTTGATGCCACAAGTAAGCTGATTTTTCGTTCGATGCACTAAGTTTAATACCTTGACACTCAACATAAAATATGGAATCGGAAAATTTAACATCAAGATTGAACCTATAAAGTGAATCAATCAAAGTACCACTACCATAAAAGTATTCATTATGGTACATAGAAAATACACCATGTCCAAACTTGAAATTAAAACATAAATTATCCAATCTACTTAATGATACAAGATTTTTAGCACAATCGGGTACATAGAGACAATCTGTAAAATCTATATGACAACCAGTGTCTAAGATTAATTTGTAAGTCTCAATGCCCTCAATGCGTGCCTTTATCCTGTTACCCATGGATACAACTTGTTCAGCTCCTCTTATGGGCTGGAGCATACGATATCCCTGTTTTATGTGAGAAATATGAGTAGTCGCACCAGAATCTAACCACCAAGTATTATTAGGTACTTCTATAAGATTTGATTCAAAGCAAACAAAACTATAATGTTTACCTTTCTTTTCGAACCATGCCTTCCTCTTAGGACAATCCTTCTTAAAGTGTCCCATTTTCTTGCAAAAGTGACACTTCTTTTCTTTCTGGATCGCACTTTCAAGTCCTTTAAAGAAAGACTTTCCCTTCTTACCATTCTTACCCTTCTTACTCAGTTTAGCCTTGCTGCTGCTGGCACCATCATGACTCAAGAAATGAACAACTTCATCTTTCATCTTCTTTAATCTCCCCTCCTCTTGTATAAGCATGGCTTTTAACTCTTGATAGTTCCATTTATCTTTAATGGTGTTATAGTTCACCTGAAACTAGCTAAACTCATAAGGTAGAGAGTTAATGATGAATTGGACCAAGAAAGTATCACTTACGTCCATTCCTAAAGTCTTCAACTTTGCTGCCAAGTTAGACATGTGTGTCACATGATCATGAATCGGTTGAGACCAGTCAAACCTTTTAGTAGCCAGCTCACTCATTAAACTACCAACAATTGACTTATCAGCTAAATCCGACTGTGAACACTCTTTTACTTTGAGCATGAATTCCCTTGCTTTCTCTATTTTAGGCATGGAGGGCTTAATGTTATCAGTCATTGTCATCCTCATGAGGTGTAAACCCAGCCTGCTAGATTTCTCCCAAGCCTGATAATGACACTTTTTGGCTTCGGAGCTTTTAGGTGTAATTTTTGTTGGTTCCTAATCTGTCAGGATGGCAATGTCCAAAGCCATTATACCTAGTGTATACTGGATCTTTAAGGCGCACTCATCATAATTAAGCCCATTGAACTTTACAAAAGAGTCAGCAGATGCAAACATATTTGGAGATGTTGCAAACATTTATACATGTTTATCTATTAGTGCTTTGAAAAAACTATCATACAGATTCAAATAAAATCATACATGTATTTAAATGACCTTTAGGCAACACTTAAATACAAGTAACCATCATTGATGTTAATATATACTTTAACAATTAATTATAACACACGTGAATCAAATAAGAATGCTATCTTTGGATATACATACTATTTGACCCAATTTATGAATAATTAATCCTTTTATATTATTAACTATATTTAATGACCCACCTTTGAGTGATCTCCCAAAATATAGATGACAAAAATAATTGATCAATTTTAACTATAATGTCATTTAAACATCTCTTTACTCATGATCAATTGATAACTTTTATTTTTAAATGTCTAAATAAAATATAACAAGGCCACTTTGGTGACTGACATGTGATATACAAAATAAACATTTAAACTTAATGATAAATATGTCATCATAATATGTTAATAATTCATAACATGAATTTACCCCATATCTTTATTGTGATTGCTCTTTCTTATTTTATTAACATAATTCAATCTTACATATTATCTATAATCCGTAATGATAACAAATACTATAATCATGAATCAATTATAGAGGCAAAAAAACAAATTCATACATTAAACATCATTTTATGATCTTTACTGATAATCCATGAAATTGCATTGCACAAGCATTATAGGAGTATATGATCCCACTACACTAAATTATTTATATTTTATTGTTGCTAACACCTAAACATTTCTTTTACAAATGCTCATGTTATCAACACTTCATCCAACAATTCAACCATAGTGTAATGCGTAGATATCGTACAAATAAATATGTCATAAATGAATCAATAAAATTGCCTTTTAAGGGATGTATATATTGCAAATACTATCTGCCAGCATACTAAAAAATAAAGAATGACATGAATGCATTTCCAAATTATCTACGGCCTCCTTTTACAAATAGGGATATGACCAAGTGATGGGGCATATTCTGCACCCGCTGACCGAGTCAACATATTGAGCAAGGTCAAAGCAAAAAGACAGGAAGTCAACGTATTAGACAGCCTAACCGACGCAGCCTGTCGGCCTGTCACTTGGGTCTCGGTCTCGGCAACTAGCCGGCCGAGAGGCATATCCGCGTACTCACATCCAAGTCCCCTCGGCATGGAGTCAACCGGGCCCGCCGGCCTGCCATGGGTCCCTCGGCCGAGGGTAGAACAGTCTTTCCACCTGCTATCCACTTGGCCACTACGTGACAAAAGGTGAAAATCTATAAATACTCCACTTCTCTCATTGAGAAGAGGATCCCAAAAACTAACCGAAAATCTGGTATAAACTCCCTTATCTCTCTACAATATACTTTGCCAAGTTAACACACAACTTATCTCTTTAAGTTTACTGACTTGAGCGTCGGAGTGAGTACGCTCGGTACCAAGCCGAGCCCTCAGTTTGTTCATTCTTACAGGAGAGAGCGAAAGGAAGAGACAAGTAAAAAGACGTCATTCATCAAGCTTACGTGGTCATAAATCCTGCTCCAGAATTACACCCGGAACACCAAGAAAAAATAATTAATGCTTAACTATGATAAAGACAAGAATGATAAAATTAATAATAAATTCTTCCTAGTATAATTAGGCAGCGAAAACATCACGCAAACACAATTTAATTTGCCATAACCTTTAATGGGTAAATTAATCAAATATATAATTGCTCTCATACCAAATGTAAGATAAACTTTATGATTTCATTAATGAAATTAGTCCCAAGAATCAATATAGACTTGAATTAATTCAACTCTAATACAATCAATGGACGGAGTAAAAGACTAACCTTTCTTACAGACGCACTCAATACAATAAGAAGTATAAAACGATTGATTCTCCTCCTGAACCCTTTTTTTTACTGTTTTTTGATGATGGAGAAGAAACTGCCTTTTCACTTTTCACTTTAAATGTACGTATGTTTTGTGTTTTTGTCAGATGATTATTATTATTATTTAACTTCCAGTATATATATAATATATTACGTACCTTTTCGCACAATCAAACCCGATCGTACCTTTTCGTGAAAGAGGACGTATATTAGGGTAAGGTAAGAGGGAATAATAATTCCCGTACTTTAATTACATTTAATCGAGACCGATCCATCACGGTGTCGTCTTTTATATTAAAGTCTCTTAATATATTTAATATAAACTTAACTTGTATTTAAACCCGAAACACATAGGTCACTCGAATATTATTAAATATTCTAACATAAACAATTTATTGAAATAGAGGGATCGATTATAATTATATGCACACATGATACATGCCATTGTTTTTTCCATGTCCAATGAGCATGCAAAATTAGGTGTTGGACGAAGAATTCGAGCTTGTAACCTATGATCCGCTATTTGCAATTTTAACTAACAGACGAAAACTTATCGATATTGTATTTCTTTTATAAGGGTAATGTTAAATACAGCCCTTAGGGCTGTATTTAAGCATTTAATACCTTCTATATAAGGTATTAACTTAGGAATTAAGAATTAGATTACACATTACTCAATACAATTAATACAAATATTAAGGATTTATTTCTTTTTATGACTCCTTAAATACAACCCTAAGGACTATAGGGCTGTATTTATCATTTCCCCTTTTTTAATTGAAAAAGAACAACTAATTATGTTGATAATTGTTAGTATATCTTGTAAATTTGATTTCTATACATTAGCTTGGAAAGAAAGGGACGGTGTGATAGTATGAAGGGTTGAAGTGTATAAGAAAACATGATGATGATAAGCGTGACAGATTGAGGGCATCATTTGGCATTTACCACTTATTTGGGGCCAAATGCAAGGCAACAAAACGACATCGTCTTCTGGTCAGCCTTTGAACACACTAATTAATCATTAAATCCAACATGAAAAGTTTAATCTGCCAATTAAATTAAACCTCCCCATTACTATATACTATACCTTTCCTCTTCTTTCATTTTTTGTCATCCCAATTCATTTCACAATTCTCAGAAAATCAACACGAACAAAAACAAAGTTTCGAGCAGTAAATTAGTAATTTCATTACCATTAATCTATGGCCACTAAAGTCTACATTGTGTAAGTTTAATTCCCATTTACCTTGTTTTTGTTTGTTTAAGTGTTGATTAATTGATATGTAATTACAGTATCTTGTTTTAGATGGTTAATTTATGTGTAATTTGTTTTAGTTTTTAGTGGAATTGATCATTCTGCTTAATTATTTATGATTGGTTGTACTAAGTATTAAGATTCGCTATCTGGGTAGAGCTTACTTTGTTGAAAGTCTGTTCCTTTCATGGGTTATGCTGAAATTTGGATTGATCCATTATCAGGGTAGTAATTAATTTCGAGTTTAGGCCAGTAATTATAGAGATTTTGTGAGGTCAAATGGAACAATGATCATTATCAATTCTTTCGAGTAGTGAAGAGGTTTTAGCCTAGCGATTAAGTTGGGAGGTATAGTGGACAATCGGTCCCAGGTTCAAATTCCTGACCCCTGATATTGTACCTCCTTGTGGCGCATTTAACACAAAACAAAAAAACTACAGTAATTTTTTTTTCTCTTGAGTGATGATAAATTGATCAAATTATCAATAACTGATATTTTTCCCAATTTAAATTTGTACGACCTAGCAACATATAAGTATTGTCCAATGATGTGATATATAATTGTTCTGGACATTTTTCGTTGAGTAGTCGGTGACAATGACAATCTACGTTATTGACTCTGGCAATATAGTGTTAAGAAAATGTATTATGTTATGAAATATAAAAAGCTTAATGTTATGTGGTGATGGTAATGGTCAGTCCTTCAATCATGTTCGGACCAATGTTTGTTGGAGGGAGAGTGATTGGGGGTTGATGGCTTGATGCAAACTTCTTTGCGAATTTTATTGATTTTTGCTTCAAATGACTTTGACATTAGCTGTTTGAGTGGTTTAGCATCATCGTTATAATATTAGGAAGTAATAGTCAACCTTTTCACATTCGAGTTGAAGTTAAAATTTCAGGACTCAATGTTTAATTAGTATTTAATGATACAATGATTATCTGTTGTGAAGGCCATTGTTGTCAGAATTGCGATTCGATCCAACGATTCTACGATTTTACGATCCAAAAATGCTTGACCGATCCTGGATCCTACGATTCTATCATAGTTGTAGAATCTTACGATCCTATTAATTTGAAAATTTCTAGAGATGAGATCATAATACGATCCCACGATCCGATTCCATAATAAAAAAAATTAATATATATTTTTATATAATGACACCGTAAAACCCAAATTTCGTGTAAGTTGTTCATACAATAATCCTAAAATCATTAATTACCAATATTTTATGAATAAATATTAATAAATAAGTGTTTTGATTTTCAATTATATGTTTTTAACAAATAAAAAATTATATTTAGTGAGTTTGTAGAATCTTGCGATTCTACGATCCGATTCTACCGATTCGATCCTACCCTCCCCATCGATCCAAAGTAGAATCCCGATCCTGACAACATTGGTGAAGGCTGATGATGCACAAGGATGTAAATATGTAATGCTTATCAATTACCGTTGTTTTATGTCTCGCTTTGACTTCTGGGTTTTCCAATATAGCATTACCAGAAGACACTCTACTGGGGATTATAAATACTTCTATACTGTATATATTTGACCCCACCTTGCTTTGCCATAGGCGAGAGCCTTTGAAGCATGGGGGTATTGGTGATTTGGTGTTGTTTCAGCAGTTCCCTTGTCAAACTGGATATGTTATCTCCTAATGTTTGCTTGGTCTGTTGGTTTTGGGGTGTACAATGTTTTCAATAGAAAATGCACAATTTAGCTGCTTTATTTTGGGATAAGATGTATGTAATGCAGTAATGGTAGTATTCTGAGTAGCCTTCTGTGGGTAGAGACGCAGTGTCTATGTGATACGGAACGTTAATATCTGTTCTCAACCTCTCATCCATTGATATTTGGGGAGATGATCTCATACAAATAATTTTATCACCCCTCTGCATGGTGAAAATGTGTAGCTGTCTTTTCATATGAGTTGTGTTTTTCATCTCCATCAGCCACTCGAATCTGTGCTTAAAGTGATTGTTGCAATAGGCGCGCCTCTGGGAACATAGGGGGACACAAATGTGTCTTTAATCTTTATTGTAACTTGCCATAGCTTAAGCAAATCAGTTTCAAGTGGTTATGACATGAGTTTATCTTTGTTTCAGGTACTATTCCATGTATGGACATGTACAGAAACTAGCAGAAGAAATTCAGAAAGGAGCTGCTTCAGTTGAAGGCGTAGAGGCCAAATTGTGGCAGGTATACATTAGCTTCTATTTTTCTTTCCTTCTTACATCTGTTAACCGGTGCATTTCAGACATTAGAAATCTTGAATACCTCCTAGTAAAGTTGAATTATTTCAGACAACACACTGTTTAAGCTAATGTAGAAAATATTCTTTGCTCACGAATGTGGTTCATTTGCGCCAAATGTGAGGAGAGGGTTTTGACGCTAAGGAATGATGCACGTTGTAGCATCCAGTGTCATTGGACACTTGAAAGCTGTTTTATGATTTTGTACAATTTATCCACTTTTTAAGTTTTCGATTTGCTATGGAGCCAAAGATTTACTATTATGTGGCTCTGGCTTGTTATGGAGTAAAGAAGAATGGCTCGCCAAATTAGTTGTGCCTTTTTCCCTTTTTCCTTTTTATTTTTTTTATTGTGGGGTGATTTGGAAACAACCTCTATGTGCTTTACTTGTTAGCACAGGGGTATGAGTGCGTATATTGGAAGGGACACTTTAAGGCAAACTTTCTGGTTCCTTAAGCGGTTGACACTGCATTGTATTGCTACATAACATGCATTATATTCTGAATTTTTTTGTCTATTGCTTACTCTAGATCAAACATTTGTAAGTTGCTATGTTACTTTGACATTTCAAAAATTTGGTCGCATGTTTGATACTTACAAGAGTCCGACACGACGCGACTCTTCCAACACTTCATTTTAGACCAAAACAGTTAAAAAAATTACGGAAAATAACTGAGACACTCCGACACCGTGTCATGTCCGACACTTGCAGCCGAGTCAGAGTAACACTAAGCCGTGCTGTTGAATGTTTACCATGTTTGATAAGCTGTTGACATTTTTGTAGAACCTCTATTCAACTGTCACACTGTTTCTGTTTCAATTTTTTTCCCCATCACTTTTACCATATCTTTCTTATACCAACTGGCAACTGTGGTTTCCTGGTTTTTGGTCAATGAACTGCTAGGAAATAGGCATAGAAGGTCAAATGCCTGGCATATATGACAGTCACTTACTCGTTGTTCCTTCCAAAAGTCTTCTTTATTGTACTTCTAGTGCTGCCTCATGACAGGCCCTTGGCTTTTGGTCTTGGTATAATTACTTGGTAAAAAAAAAGTTAGCTTTTATGAACATGATTTTGCTGTATTATGTAATGCCGACATTAGTACATTTTTTTATGTATTATGTAATGCTGACACTGACTAGCTGAGACTGTATGAAACAGGTCCCTGAAACTTTATCTGATGAGGTGCTTGGTAAGATGAGTGCAGCACCAAAGAGCAACACCCCAATTATAACCCCAAAGGAGCTTACTGAAGCCGATGGATTTATCTTCGGGTTCCCCACGAGATTTGGAATGATGTCTGCGCAATTCAAGGCTTTTCTTGATGCGACCGGAGGTCTATGGAAAACTCAAGAACTTGCAGGAAAGCCCGCTGGCCTCTTCTTCAGTACTGGATCTCAAGGTGGCGGTCAGGAGACCACTGCGTAAGTTCCCACTATTTCATGATAATGTTTTAATTTCTGAATAGAATAGATATTTTTAAAAAAGAGTAGGCCTGCGTAAACTAATTGTTAAAGTAAATATGGGATACCACCTACCAGGAGGAGAAAAGTTTACCTAATGTGATCAGCTCTCACCAATTTTGTGTCTATATATACCGGGATTATGGGTTAGAGACTTCAAGCTCTCTTCAACCCTCCTAGTCACATGTGAGGTCCTGTAGGAAGAAAACTTGGGGTGGATTCTCCACCTTGACCACCTATACACAAAGTAGACCAGACCCTCCTTACTGCTAATTACATTGACTGGACAAAATTAGTCGAGGAACTATCGTCATCTACTTGAAAGCACTTACAGTTCAGTTCATATAAGTCACTCCATGGTCAAGGAATTTGATGTCCTGTTAAATCCATGAAAAGAATCGGGGCCACACACATGGACATTTTGGGTTGAATATATATTGAAGTTATCTTTTTATGTGATGCTTGTTACAGTTTGACAGCCGTAACTCAGTTGGCTCACCATGGTATGATCTTTGTTCCAATCGGATACACATTTGGTGCCGGCATGTTTGAGATGGAAAACGTGAAAGGAGGAAGCCCATATGGAGCCGGAACTTTTGCCGGAGATGGTTCGAGACAGCCTACAGAGCTGGAGTTGGAACAAGCTAGATACCAGGGCAAGTACATTGCCACCATCACTAAGAAGCTTAAAGGAGGTGCTTGATCTTGGTTTTCTTCGCAATCATTGCTACACAGTGGATCATACTATCATTAGATACTTAAATTAATAATAGGTCTTGGTATAGACGGGTGTGGCGTATAGATGGGTAAAGACCTCTAATAAAATGGGTAGGGGGGACAAGGTGGGGCACCCCATGTGCATCCCATTTTATAGCAAATGGGTATTTTGTGAGGAGAAATGGTATCCGTCTATACTTATAGACGGATAGTGTCCGTCTATAATGAGAATTTTTGTTAAATTAAATGCGAGCATTCTTAATCACACCATTTTTTGCTTTTTTTTTTCAGTTTCAGATGTTTGTTTTTGTAAATTTTGTTCGTTTTATTTTGTTTGTTTTTGTGAATTTTGTTCGTTTTATTTTGTGTTTTTGTCGGAGTGATAAATAAATGTCATATTTTGTGTTTTTGTACGCAATTATAAAAGAGTGATGCATTTGTTTTCATGGTCTTGACTTATGTGACTTCTCAATTGTTTGAAAATATATGAAAAGGATGGACAGATTTCTAGAATTTTAGAGTCCACTTTTGAAATAATGCTGAAAAATAAAAGAATTGTCGTTTTGGGTCAGTTTTGAAAATATTTATCGAAATGGTGTCCACGTAGGCTCGGTTTTTACGAGCCTGTATGGGTTTAAACACGCCATACGTATTGGCGTGTTTAGTTCAAAGAACACGCCATTGGATATGGCGTGTTTAATCAGTCTAAAATTCCATCCCAAGACAGTAGCTGAACAAGTGAAACAAAGGAAACACGCCATAGCTAATGGCGTGTCTTGTGAAATAAACACGCCATAGCTAATGGCGTGTTTAAGCAGTGTGTTTTTCACATCCTTTCCAGTAGCTGATCAGAATGCCAAATACTAAACACGACATTACGTATGGCGTGTCTTCCTCTTGAAACACGCCATTGTATGTGGCGGGTTCTTCCAGGTTCATTTTTTTTTCAAAGCTGGACAATTTTCCTTCGTTCCCTTGCCAAAAAAGAAAACCAAACTCAACAATGCAAATTGGACACAAACCATTGTCTATTAAAAATAAAAACCGAGTTTACAAACCACATAAGCTTCGCACAAGGGGATTAAATTCAAAGATTTACAACTAAAATGTCAAACAAATTAACCATCTAAATTGTCAAATACATTAATCCTCTAACTATTACATCAAGTCTTCTTCTTGTTCTTTCCTCGAAGGCGACTCCAAAACCCTTTCCTAGGCTCTGGGGTACCTTGTTCATTGACGGGTGACATTGAAGACATGGAAGACTTAGAAGGATTAGAGCGTCTAACCCTCCTAGTGTATTGAACCAAAGGTGCATCGTCATCCACATTCATTGAGTCGAGTGACTCTTGAACCATTGGTGAACTTTCTTCCCTTGATTCTACGGTTGGTTGAAGAAGATGGTAATAGCCTACATGTTCAAGAGATTGAGAGGAGTAGTCCCGTAGGTGTGAAACCATTGAGCGGAAATGAGGAGGCACCTCAAGAGGCATTTGTTGAAGCTCCTTATCACATGTATCATGGATATTGACGAAACCATGCGCCTAAAACAAAATAAGTAGTATAAGCAAATCACATTTTATGAAATATTGGTTAAGAATTAAAAGACAAGTATATTAAGTGTACTTACAAGATATTGTATGGCTCCAAATGGTGCTTGATAAGTAGCTTGTTGGGAGAAAGGGTTCATGCGAAGAATAGTGCGATCCCGGTACCAAACCATGTAAGGGTCGTAGTAACTCATTTCATTATCATCCTCTACACCAAAGAACCGAAAATCACCCCTCCTAACCCAACTTGATATGTAGGGTTGATGTTTTTCTATCTAATTCCGTGAAGAGGCACCCATTTTGTCAACTTTGTGCAAGTTAGGTTCGGTATTAGAATTTAAAGGGATTTCTTGTTTCCACCCAAATTGACGAGCTACCCTATTAGGAAAATGCCACTCAACAATGTCGAAACAAATCATAGGTGCCATCACTGCCCAATCGTCGGAGTCATCATAACAAAACTCGGGCAAAAAAGACAAAATCTGTCGGGTGTAAGGTTGCCATATAAACTGTTCATGTCGCATTGAATCGAAAGCATCCCTATACCCAATTAGTGTGGTCACCCCTTCCGGTCTCTTACCGTTCACACTTACCCACCTACGACCCAATGAGTCAATTCGTATTTGATGTTGAGAACCTAATGGGTCCGGTCCATGATGAGTAGCATTAACGGGTCCCATGAGTGTAGGTCGACCAATACTAATCCTCTCCCAAGCCCACAATTACAATAGAATAAGGGGACTTCCAATGTCTTTGGACTTGACGTTGCTTGCTCTACATAAATTACGATATAAAGTAGCAAGTACGGCACTTCCCCAAGAGTAATTATCTAAGTTGGTCAAATCCCTCAACAAAGGCAAATAAACAACTTGAATGTCATTACCACTCTTATCTGGAAACATGATAGTTGCCATTAAGATAAGCAAATACGCCCTCACATATTGATGTAGAACATCTTCATTTGCATCTTCCGGAAGACCACTAAATTGTTCCAACAACCAACCAATCCTCAAAGAAGCCCCCTTAAGGTCTCCAACACCCGGTGTTTTGCCTAAGAGTTCAGTTACTAACAAGAGCCAATTATAAGCGGTTGTTCCACTAACAATATCCCCTCTAATCCGTAGCCCTAACAACACTTGAACATCTTGCAAGGTCACAGTAGCCTCGCCAATAGTCAAGTGAAATGAATGGGTTTCCGGCCTCCATCGCTCAACCAAATCACATATTAAATCCACATTAAACTTCAAACACACTAACCTATGAATAAAAAAAAAAAAAAAACCTGAGTGTCCCTAATGAAATTAACTACATGATCACTTACCAAAAACCCCTTGTGCGAAACTAAGTGTGACCTACATCGGAGGGAACCAACGTCGTCCCCCCTTCCAATATTGCCTTGCTCCTGTGAACCTCTTGTTGTGTGAGAAGTTCCGGGTTCACCGGGCTTTGTTGTTGATGTTCCATTATTCCTGCACATTTAAAAGAACATTATTAAATTAGCATAAAATAAATGTTGAAATAATAACAAAAAGTTATGGAAATAAAAAAAATTAAAGACAAGTGTAAGTAGTAGAATACCCTTGTGAATTGTTAACTCTCATGGTACAAGTTTTTTTTATTGTGGTCTAAACCACGACACAAACTACATGACACCTTGTTCTTACTCTTCTCATCCATTTCATTAACAAATCTTTTATTCTTCCGTCTTCCTTTTCCCCGTTTATTTTGCTCATCGCACACTATTTTAGGCCCATTGTAAGGACCCCAATAAGCCTCATCTTTCAAAGGGTGAAATTTAGAAGCATATGAAGCTAAGTGTTCTCCGGTAGTGTAGGCGATGTCCACAAATTGAGTAGCATTTAAACCCTTCTTTTTACAAACGGCATACACATGTGAACATGGATACTTGTATGTTTGGAACTTGTTACAAGTACATGTCCTCTTGGATAAATCAACGGTGTGCAAATGGTTACCATGTGACATGGGTCGTGAACCTCTACGTGTTGTGACTTGGTACACCCCTCCGACATGGTCAAAATCCACAACCTTATGCTATGCTCCTTTTTTGCAATTTTCCTCCAACAAGGTTGTAATCTTCGGACTATAATGAAGCCCCTTCATCAACCGTTTCCTTGCAAACTCACGTCGCTCAACAAAGTATGCATTAACTCTAAAAAATACACACTTTACGAGTGTCGTTACGGGTAGAAAACGTGCTCCTTTAAGAACATTATTAAATGCCTCCGCCAAGTTAGTAGTCAATATTCCATATCTATGTCCATCATCATGGCAAATTGACCACTTCTTTATTCCAATTTCAACAACATATTGTTGTGCCTCTCTATTCAACTCACCTAGGCGATGAAATCCTATGTCAAACTTCTTGTTTTGTAATTGCATTGCCGTTGACCCAAACATTTCTTTCACTGCATTATTTCTAAATCTTGTATTAACATTTGAAGCCAAATGACGAATGCAAACCCTATGATAAGCATACGGCTCCTCCCACCCACTACCAACTTCACTCATTGCTTTCATAATCCCTTTGTGTCTATCGGAAATGACACACAACCCACTTCTTTTGGTAACAAATACTCTTATGCAAGACATAAACCAAGGTCAACTATCGGTATTTTCGGCTTCAACAATAGCAAAAGCAACCGGGAAAATTTGGTTATTGGCATCAATTGACATAGCTTTCAAAATAATTCCCTTGAACTTTCCATATAAGTGAGTTCCATCAATGCTTAAAACTGGCCGACAATGTTCAAAGCCATCAATACATGGTTTAAATGCCCAAAAAACACGCTTGAATGTTTGCACATTTGGGTTCGTTGTTGGTGTTGTATAAAATTGAACAATAGTGCCAGGATTAGATTCTTTTAAGCCTTGCATGAAAAGAGGTAGCAACTCATATGATTTATCCCAATCTCCAAATATTTCCTCAATTGCTCTTTGTTTTGCATTCCAAGCTTTGGTGTATGAAATTGTGTAACCATATTTATCTAAAATATAAGTAACAACAGAGTTTACTTTATATCCCCAATCTCCCTCAACAAGGTTACGAATCTCATGACTTATGAATGCTCGTTTCAAATTCATGTGGTCTTGAGGTACCATGTCACAAACACAAGACTCATCATGAGGACCTTTGTATGTGACAATGGTAAAAACTTCAGAATTTTGTGTAGCCCTTAACCGCCAATTACATGGTGTAGGAGACTGGCCACATTTGAAGGTAATAGTATTAGGCTTTGATTCAGCAACTTTGAAAAATTGATTTGCTTTAACACAATATGATGTCACCTCATCGCTAAGTGAAGCTTTGTTTGGGAACACTTGTCCAACCGCAAACTCTTTGCCATGTTCATATCTTACCATATTTTCCCAAGTTTTCCAACTATTCAATTCATCCTCATCTAATTGATCAATCTTATTAAACTCAACAATGGGAGCACTAGCAAAGACAAGATCATCATCACCATCTTCTTCATTTGCCAACAAATTCTCATCAAGAATTGCCAATTCCTCATCAATCTCATCACCTTCTAAGTTACCATAAAATTCCCCATCATTTACGTCATTAGTTTCAAGTGAAACAAATTGAGCAACATTATCTAGCCTAATACTTGGTGTAGGAGTGACAATTTGACTAGTGGAAACTTCTACAAATATGTCCATTGAAGGAGCATGTGAATGACGAATACTTGCCCATAACGCTTTAAAGGCTCCCTCATTATTAAGGGGTACAATTTTGAAACACCCGACACTTGGAAATTTCATCATCACCTTCAACTAAGTACCCAAACTTTGAACGCCGATTCCCTTATATATCTCTTCAACTAATTCTAGATATGTCATCTTTGTACTAGCTAGAATAAAACATTGATTCCCTCCTCTATAAGTTACACATCCATTTTGCTCCAACACTTCTCCATCACAATAACAAATAAGAGGAAAATCACAAATTTCCATTCTATACAAAAAAATTGAACAAATTTAGTATAAATCAACTACCTATAACCTAATTCCCTAAAATACATACTTAACACAACAATTAAAATACATAAATCGTTCATCTTAATTAGGGTTTCGAAATTTGGGTTTTTTTTTTCAAACAACCTTAAATTAACACATATAAATTGTAGATCTAAGCACAAAACAACATAATTACCAACAATGAAGACAAAATAAGCTAAATCTACATTCAAAAGATGAAATTTAATAAGTTAAAAGAATTAAATTACCTTGCTAATTAGGTAGAATGTATAATTTGAAAAGCAAAAACCCAATATAATGCCGGAGACACGCCGGAGATTCGCCGGACATGAGTGTGAGGTGAAGAAATAAGAAGGGGAGTGAGGTTTGTTCTATCGCACTTGGGGTGTTTGTGAGGCGGAGATGGTGAATGGTTTGTTTTATTTGGTAGAAAGTGACGGAAATACAACATTTGTTAAAAAAAAAAGAAATCTGACCAAACACGCCATACGTATTGGCGTGTTTATTGGCGAAGACACGCCATACGTAATTGCGTGTTCTATTTCCTTCCAATAACGCAGCTACTGGACTTGGGTTGGAATTTTGGGCTGCTTAAACACGCCATATCCAATGACGTGTTCTGAGAACTAAACACGCCAATACGTATGGCGTGTTTAAACCCCATACAGGCTCGTAAAAACCGAGCCTACGTGGACACCATTTCGATAAATATTTTCAAAATCGACCCAAAACGACAATTCTTTTATTTTTGAGCATTATTTCAAAAACGGACACAGAATTTTAGGCTATGAGAAATAACAAATTCTTGATTAAGACCAATCCTAAGTTAAATCACACAAAAATATATAATGAGGGTTGAGTGGTCTGAAACAAGACCCGCTAAAGATGTTTTAACTTTTCTTTTAGATGAGTTTCAATTTTAATAAGCTTGATGAAATTCAATTTTCGTTTCCATGTTTTAACTTTTCTTGTCACCTATTTTTCGGCCACAACTTGTGTTTTACAAAATGTACTCAAGAGACAGTCATACAATTAAAGTTATTACTCCCTCAGGTTAATTGTTGCCTTTTGATTTTGGCACAAAGACTAAGGAAATAAGAGAGGACCAATTACTAAATGACAAGTAAAATAAATTGAATGTGAATGATCAAATTGCGCATCAAGTTTATTCTTAAAACAGAAATGACAACAATTGAAAACACCCAAAAATGAAAAATGACAACAAATAATCAGTATAAAGGGAGTATTTGTTAGTTTGTTACCGTATTAGGACTATGATCATTATAAAATAACAAAATTAATTATAAGTAGAAAAAGAATGAAAAGTAAATTAATTTTTTCTCATTTAGGATCTGTAAGTCTCTAAGGCCGTAATATACTGATAGGATGGTTTTATGAGAGAATTGGCGGGGCCATCCATGACCAAAACCACTTCATACATGATACACCCATAAACCAAACTGCGTTTCGTACTCGGCAACACGCAACAGGCAACAGGCAACAGGCAACAGGCATGGATTTGATCTCCCAATCATACTCCAACAATTCCGACGACGACGACGAACCAACCCATCCAAACCTCAATCCTCCCCCTCGCAAGCGCCTCAAATTACCATACTACCCTTCCACGCCTCCCTACCCTCGTCCCGAACCTACCTCCCATCCTCCACTTCCCCAAACCGCCGCTCCGCTTCCAGGTCGATATGTTTCCAAACGAGAGAAAGCTCTCCTCGCTTCTGCTGCTTCTTCTGCTTCCGCTGCTTCCGAACCTAATACCTCACCTCTCCTTCCCCAACCTGGTTATTTTCTCTCTAATTTCGGCTTTTTTAATTATTTCCGCGAATGTTAAACTAAGTAATTTGTTTTGTATTTCTTTAATTGCGATTGAATTTTGTTGATTGAACTATTGCCTTTGGTTAACGGTTTTCTGCTGTTTTACTTAAATACCCTTATAAGAGCACTCGAATTTTGCGCGCCTCGCATTACAACAGTTTGGCAAACTTCGAGTAGACATGTTTGGGTTGTTAGATGTATGCGGACTTGGAGCAGGAAACTAGATACTCCCTCTGTTCCGGTCATTTGTTGTCCTTTTCTATTTTGGGTGTCTCAGTCATTTGTTGTCCTTTCTATTTTAAGAATGGATTTGATGAGTAATTTGATCATTCACACTCAATTTATTCCACTTGTCATTTTGTAATTGGCCCCCTCCCCTTTCCTTGGTCTTTGTGCCAAAATCAAAGGACAACAAATGACCGGGACGGAGGGAGTACATTTTTTGATTGGAATGTACGTTAGTTTTTTTTACTGCGCCATAGCTGAGATTTTTTGGGTGTGTTTTGGAGATTGACGCCTAGGAAGTCGTTGTAATGAGCCTCGGGTTTGTAATGGTTCTCAAAATGGATAAAAGGTTATACAAGCCGGACTTGGATTTGGGTTTACTGTATTGGCAGAGGAACTGACTTTGGGTGTTAGAGCTTATTGAATTAATCGAAAGCAGTCAAAGCACTACTACACTCTACACATTATTTTTGGTGTTAAGAATTCTTAGACTCCTTCCGTCCCAATCAATTTTAAGCCTATATCTGTAATTTTGTTGGCAGCCATGGAAAGTATATTGAAAGAAAATTTGCGCCATGATATTCAATTGTATCTGAGGAAGCAAACTAAAAATGGCTCTGAGAAGAACAAATTGCCTAGCAGGGTTTCGATTGATTTACATGGGCATCTGAAACCAGTCAATGCTGTGCAGTGGTCAACAAATCACGGTTAGTTAATTTTTATTCCGGCGATCGCTCATGTTTATCTCTTGTCTTTACAGTGTGACATAGTGTAGTGATTATGAAACTTCCGTAGTAAATAGAATTGATTTGTAGTGCTTTGTCCAAACAATTTGTCTCTATCCTTTCCCTTTATTTCACTTCTTTTCTTCAAATTTATTGTTCGGTCTTGTGTAGGTTTACTTGTGTATGTTATATGTTGGTTGTTGATGTTACTCTATCTTCTTCAAAACATAAAATAGTAGAGTTTGTGACCTTGAATTCATAATTAACTTTATTAGGAACTTATGTATGTGCCGTGTGTTTTTGTTCCTGGCTGTAAATTGCAATGGCCGATTACACATCAATGATCCACTCATTTGACTGTCAATATGTCATGTTGGCCAAATTTGTTTAAGTCCTTTTTCCATTTGTTTCAAGTCGTTTGCCCATTTGTATATAAAAATAAACTTTTTTCAGTGGATCTATAATTTCTCTAGGATCAAGTCGATCAACTATTTATCTATTATGTCCTAGACTCCTAGTTACTGACAAAAGATGAGTGGGACTGCATCCAACATCTGAATAGCACTTTGTGACTAGTTGAAGAGAATTTGTGACTAGTCCATGACTTTAAGATATACCAATGGTTGTTCTAACTCATATATGAACAACTCTAAGAGACTAAAATGTAATGGCCGATTACACATCATGATACCAATGACTCTCTTTACTGGCTATAATCTGGTGAGAGACTGTCCCTTAGGACCTAAAAAAGAATAAATTGAAACCCAAATAAACAGAGAATGAATAGAGAAAGGGTGTAAATCATAAAATGAAAAAAAATGTAAAAAAGAAATAAAAATAAAATAAGAAATCGGATATTCTCCATGGTCTGTAAAAACAAAACAAATCAAATCAAATAAAAAGGAAACAAAATAGTAAAAAGGAAGATTAAAAGAAATATACTAAAATGCCTGGCTATAATCTGCCGTGTATGGTGATATGATTATATGAATGCTGCTACTATTTTAATCCAGATTTTTATGGTATTTGGTCAACTTCTTTTACGTAAATGTTGTTCTTTTGAGTTCAACGACAAAGGAATGCCCTAACTACTCCGTAGTGTCCTTTACTAGGATATTAGTTGTGGACCAAGTAAGGCCCTTACTACACCGTAATCCTTTATTAGGATATTAGATATGGACAAAGTAATGCCCTCACTAGTCCGTAATGCCCTCACTACACCGTAATCCTTTATTAGGATATTAGGAGTTCCGTAACTACTCCGTAGTCCTTTACTAGGTTATGGACAAAGGAATGCCCTAACTACGCTGTAGTCCTTTATTAGGATATTAGGAGTTACGGTATATAACTCCTAGAATAATATGCAATGTATTAGGACGTAATAATAATTAGTGTCATTACATAAGTACTAATGAAGACCTTGGCAATACACAGTTTTTTTCCTAACTTGTTTAGGAAGGTTTATTATTATTTTTAGGAGTCTTAGGTTGTTCTATTTTAGTATGAATACGAGGTTTTGTAATAAGTTTTAATCAATCAAAAAGGGAGAGTTTAATTCAAGTTTTATACTTGTGTGGTTTATAGCTTGCGAGTTATAAATTTGTTATTTCATTCTTGCGAGGGTGAGATAGTTACCATTCTTCCTTGCGAGGTTGAGTGTTAGTTGTGTGTTGTTTCGAATTTCTTGCGAGGAAGGAGAGCAATTCACTTCATATCCTTTATTTTTCGTTCAAATCATACAAAAAAACTAAACATAAACACATTAATTCCGTTGCGTTTTCATTAATCTAAAACTAACATAAAAATCGACTAAGTTTTACATCAATTTGATAAAACTCGTGGTAATTTTATATCACACCTACTTCGGCATCCCGCCGGCGAGTCCATTTCATCCCCATCGCACCTCCCTCGTCAGTCCCCTCTCCTACCACCCAAAAATGTTACCCAACCCTTATAACCACATGTCTAACACCAAAATATGCGGCTAATTAATGAGATCTCGTGTTATGAGACCTCTATGGCTCTATCCACATGAACTTGTCAAAAAGCTGTACATAGGAACATGATATTCGTTTGGCCAAAAGTAAAGTGCAGATGTTTGAATATGGCATGACTTTGTTAAAAAGTTGCACATGAAAACGTGAGTATCAACGAGATTGGTCTTCATTGTGGCTGTGCATATACTAATTATGAAAATTATCACAGATGTTGGGCAATGACTTTTTGTTTGGTGATTTGAGTGGCGGTTATGGGTAGGTTGGGTCTTCAAAAAGGCAACGTTGGTAGAGGTGGTTTTGGGTTTGGGTGGATTTAGATGGTACTTGATTATTTTTTCAGTCCTTTACCTTATTATACCAAACAATGAGTAAAATCAAAGAGAATTCTTTTCCTTTCCTTTTCTATTCCCTTTCTTGATTCCATTCCCTTACCCTTTGCCAACCAAACGCCCCCTCATTACAACTGAGAAAAAGAAGGTGGTCTAGGTCACGAGGGTGGTGTTCATTAGGTCAAACAGGGTCAGAAGCAATTTTTTATTATCTTTCACTTATACTTGTGATATCTGTCTCACATAATTATCAGTTAGTGAGATTTTATGTATATTAAGTATTTTATTTTTGTAAGGGAATCTTTCACACTGTGGGTGAGTTCATGAATCAGTTAAGTGTGCTAGAGTGTACCTTATTTCAAAGGGGACAATGGATGGAAGATTCTTCTGGCATATAAGTCTGTGTTACCCCGACTCTCCGACACGAGTGTCGTTTCTGACACGTGTCGAGTGTTAGATACAGCTATTTTGTGCAAATTTTTCAATTTTTTGGTCTAAAATGAAGTGTCGTGTCGGTGTCGACATGATAGGTGTCGGACACGCGACATGGCAGCTAAGTGAAGTGTCGGAGTAACATAGATATAAGTATAATCCATGTTGCCAAGGGAGTTTGAATTTTTTTGTCTATGATGCTTTTACTTTTTTTTGACCTTTTCATGTTGAATATTTTGTTTATTATCTTTCCCAATTTATTATTTAAGCTCTTGGTTTTCATCACACTTGTTCTAGGTCGATCAACATAGCATATGAGAATTTGGGTAACCAAGGAATGACAAATTTAACTTGTGAATTTTCTTGGTAGTGTCTTCAGAATACCTTTTTTTGTGGGTTCATTCTTTTTTATTAATGCGTTTGTTTAATTTAGTCGACAGCCCATCTTTTAGCGTCTGCTGGAATGGATGGTACTGTCTACATTTGGAATGTTTGGAGTGAGCTACATAAAAAGGCACGTGCATTTACTTATCATAAGGCAGCTGTGAAAGATGTGAAGTGGTCACCTCTGGGACATTTGGTTCTTTCTTGTGGTTATGATTGCTGTTCAAGATTGGTCGACATTGAGAAGGGGACAGAGTCTCAGGTTTTCACTGAAAATCAGGCTGTTACTACTATTAAGTTTCATCCTCACAACCCCAATCTCTTTATCTCCGGTGGATCCAAGGGCTTTCTCAAGCTGTGGGATATCCGAACAGGAAACGTGGTCCATGAATATGTAAAACTTTTAGGGCCGATACTTGATGTGGAATTTATGGTGGATGGGAAGCAGTTTATCTCTTCGAGTGATGTATCAAACAGCAATCTGAGTGAGAACTCTCTCATCGTCTGGGATATTTATCGAGAGGTGCCACTCTCCAATCAGGTAAGATTGATTTTTCTTTTTTGTTTTTTGTTTGGCACGCTTGCTAGTTGCTACACCTCTATTTGACCTTGTTAGATATGGAGTAATAGGTACTCTGCATTCGTATTAGGCTGTAATGTAGTGTGGTTAAAATCTATATTATGTAGTTATGTCATATATGATCTACGAAGTGCATATCATGTATTGATTTTACATATTCATATTGGGGCGTACTAGGAATTAGGCTACCCGAGTACCAGGGGCGGGTTTATAGGGGGTGATGGGGGTGAACCATCACCCCCATTAATCCTGGAAATAAAAGATATATCTATAATTGTGTGATTAGATTCTAATTAATTGCAGTGGTGTAGTGGTAGAACAATCACCCATCTTCTAGACAACCTGTGTTCGAACCCCAACAATTGCATTTTTTACTTTTATTTTTAAATTTGCATATTAAAAATCAATTGAGGGTGTTGTACTGTTGTTAGGAAGGATCGAACCTGCATCAACTTATTTGCAATTTACCTTCATCCAACCACCATGACAATGACAATATATTATTTGCAATTTACCTTCATCCAACCACCATGACAATGACAATATAGTGATATTTTAAAGAACCGTAATCATATTTAAAAATAAGTACTTCGGTGAGCCTTGCTACCGCTCTCCATTATCAGATTATTATTTTAGCATTTATCAAGTATTAATTAAAAATTATATATTAATATAACTTATTGTTAAAACTTATTGTTAAAAGTGGCTATTTTTTAAATATTGCACAAGGCCCCCGAAATGTTAGGGACATGCCTAATTTGGATTTCGGCGTTTTTTTATGCTATAACTTTTACTAAACACCCTCATTCCATAAATCCTAGATTCGCCACTGCCGAGTACCCGGACTTCAAATAACTAAACTTAACATAATCAGTAGAAAACAAAATGTAATACAATTAAATAAATAACTTTTGTTTTTGAAGGGAATAACTTTTGTAAACAGCCATTCCCTCGGGCTATGCATTAAAATTAAATAATTGAAGTTGATTAACTGAGCTGTGTCATTTTGGCCTCAGTCTTCGCTTGGCTAACTTGTTTAATGTTTAACATGCTGAATTCTAGTGTTACCTGCAGGGATCTTGCCAATAATATTCAATTGTTTGTGATAAGCACTACATTCTTTTTTTTTTTTTTTTTTGCTGAAATCTCACATATATCATATTCCGGTAAAACGAAGGTGCTTTGATATAGGTTTGATTCTTAGAAGTACAACTTGATGTTAATTTCAATTTTAATTTTATTTCCCACAGGTTTATGTGGAAGCATACACCTGTTCTTGTGTTAGATGTCACCCTTTTGAGCCATCATTTGTAGCTCAGTCAAACGGAAACTACATTGCCATCTTTTCTACTAAACATCCATTTAGATTAGACAAGTACAAGAGATATGAATCCCATCAAGTGTCTGGCTTTCCTATCATGTGTGGTTTCAATGCTGATGGAGAGATACTCGCCTCCGGCTCTTCCGACGGTTCCATTTATTTCTATCACGTCAAATCATCCAATATCATCAAGACGATTAAAGTTTATGCTCAGCCATGCATAGATGTCGATTTTCATCCTCTCATACCGAATGTTATTGCTTCTTGTAGCTGGGATGGTAATGTTTCTGTTATCGAGTGAGATACCACCGCTGTGCTACCTCATCCGTGTAGGGGCTCTTTGGTCCACCACGATGCGCTTTGTGACTCCTGCACTAGTAAAAGACTCTGGTACTCACTTTTTTACACCTGGAGCGTCTTTGTGTTTCGGATTTCAAGGCATGGTGATCAGATGAGACGCTTAAACATTTATACGGTATTGTTAATTCGTTATCTGGGCATCTTCTCTTTGATGTTACAGTAGCTTAAGAATAGTTATTAACCAGAAATGTTAGTCAAGACTCCCAATGTTAAGATGAGACTGTACATCAATATCTATCTATCTATCTATCTATCTATATTAATAAAGGAAGCTTTTTTCGAGCGATTACGGAGAGTCCAACTCTCAAAAAATACTAAATACTAAAATCTATCTATATTAAATAAGAAGATAAACTATCTGAATTAGATAGGATATGAAACTTTATCAACTATGAAAAACTAATCATTTTACGTAAGATTGTAGATATATATATCATATATGCTATATACCCATGTTCATCTCCAAAATTTGGTGGCTGTTAACATACTAGCCCCTTTTACAAGTCAAATACAATCCATTTGATTAGATTCTACAAAATTCAATTAATTAATTAAGGGTATTGATTTTCGCAGTACGCATTTTACTCATTACAGTACAATATTGACAATTATACCCCTCTCATTTTTTTCTCTCTAGCTTTTCTCCTCTCAATTCTCATTAGTCATCTCTAGTCTTTCATCCTCATCGCCATCAACCACCATTGTCATCCTTCGCATCAACCACAATTGTATTGCCAGAATAAATTAATTTTACAGAAAAACACATATATTGCATTTACAAATATAATCAATAATCGATTCGATCGTACTATGTACTACGGAGTACACCGGTGATAGCATCACCCACCACCCTCTTTCCGGTCCACCATCGGCCAACAGCGCCGACGAACAAGGCTCACCGCCGACCACCGAGCCTGTACCATCGCAACCATGCCGTCACCATTCGCCACTTTCCTCTACCGCCTTTCTTCTCCTTGTCTCTGCCCCGTACATTCACCGGCCGCCGGAGCCTTTACCCCGCGCCTCTCGCCGACGACGCCCACCATTATTGCCGGCGACACGCCTAGCAGCAACCAACAACAACCATCCCTACCCTATCAATTAAAACCCTAAATTAATATTAACATAAAGACTAAATTAATAAAAATAAAACCCAAAAAATAGAAAGAACCGTTAATTTGATCAATAATAATACAATTAGTGAATTAAATACCTATTTTATACTTACATTACCATCCGTAATTAAAAAATATTGGCTTGTTTGTGAAGAAGTAGAGATGAACGAAAGAGAGAGAATTAGATTTCATGTTTTTTTACTCAGGGGTAGGAAATGGAAAGCTGGTTACAAAATGTACTGAAATGAGTAAAATACGTACTGCGAAAATAAATCCTAACAAATAGATGAAGTGATTATTTTATCGAATTAGACACGCTTTGTAAACATTAAATTGAAGACTCCTATTAAACTTGAATAACTATGTGAAAGTACAGATTGAAACGTTATATATACATGCATGACTAATCAAATTCATAATTTAACTCTCTGATCTCTTGCTTCTCTAATTCCTTATGATTGCATATTTGCATGTTAAATGAACTTCGTAGCGCAAACATTGGTTGTTTATATATTAAATGCTTTTTGTAAGAAGCATGTAACATAGATATAATTATCGATCTCTAATATTATTGTTTGCAATAAATTTTCAGTTACAATCGGAATTGTGCGTAGATTGTGGTTGTTCAATTCAGAGATGCCGAGATGGTCTTTCATGTATCCACAAACTCTCTTTTGATACTCTTTGTTGATCAACAATTCAATGTGTTAATTACATTGTCAATTGAATAATTAAGTTATAGTGATCTGATTTTATATTTTTTTTCGGCAGGATGTGAAGACTACTACAGAAGATGAGCGCAACAGAATGAGAAGACGTGGATACAACACTATCGTAAGTATCATCGTTAAATTAGAGATTGGACTTGGGGGAGTATACTATTTGTGATGGATTAATTTATCATCCTGATAATTGTCAGGATTGAAACAATCAATACTCAGCTCCTTTCATTCCAATATACATTGAAATATTGTCAACTAGATCTTTTCCGATTCTAATTTTACCTTCTTTTATCTTTTACAGGTTTTAATTGGAATTGGAATTGGAATTGGAATTGTTATTATGCGAATACAATACGAACCGTTTAGTCACCAAATAAAATAAAATTAGATATTGTTACGGATTTGACTGAAGGATACCCGTTTGTATTTCTATAGGGGTAGAGTACAAATTCAAATTGTCAAGATGTCAAATTAGGCCCTTTTTTCGTTGCGAGCCATGCATTGAGAGTTGGCATCAATTTTGTGACACCCTCATTTATTGCGGAAAAGTAAACACATAATTCTAGATAAAAACTGCATGGATATGTTTGTAATAGGTTCATTTGGGTAAAAACCTGTAATTTTTAAAACCTGAACCTGTTATAAAAATATCCAAATGGGAAGGTGTCAAACATGCAAGGTCCAAAATAAACCTCATAAATAAAACATCGCTAAAGTCGCGAAATAAAGTTATACAACCCAAGTATGAAAAAGGGAGACATATGTCCCTAAAAAGTATATGACATAAAAAGTGTTCAAGGGTCACAATAAAATAAAGTCAATCTAGGTCTCAAGGTTACTTTGCTCGCTAGCTCGTCCATGTACCTCATATATGCATCACCTACCTGTCAATCGCATTTTATACAAATACGAAAGCCACGATCGGTGGGAGTAACTCGTAGTTCTCCCCCACGAAATGTCATGATTAATATAACATGTAAACATAAAAATATGAATATGAATAACACATAGCCTTAGCATATAGATGCTAGACAATCATGCTTATCATGTGAACAACAATACGACAACACATAGTCCTAGCATGTGAATACTAGACCGACTCATACTACACTATCATGTGAATCACATAACATCCAGGAATCCAAGCTCTATCAACCATAGCCGGCTTGCATCTCACCTTCTATGATCCATAGAATCATCAAACAAGAAAGGACAATATATCTAGAGACAGGCATAAGTTCTTAGGACAGTCAATAGTCACTCTGTAACTCGAGTCTATACCACGAGGTAAGGTAAACACCCTAGTCCTAAACCTGCACAGACCTAGCGATATGCGGAAAATACCGCATCCAAGACCCATGATCACACACATGAGTACCCCTAAGGAGTCCACCAAAGGGTTGACTAGTACTTAAGTTGACCACATACTTCTAAGAGTACGTCAGGAGGTCATACCTTAACTTGGATATAAGCCCACCAAGCTAAGACACAAAGGCTATTAAGCTGTGAACATACACTCGTCAAAGACTATAAGGGCCTATCTATGACGAAGGCCGAAATACTCACCTAGGACCTAGTCCCAGCTTGAATACTTTAGCCCACACCACACAAGACAAGTAGGACACCCAATTAACCATAAGAGGGGCAAAGAGTCCAAACTTGCACACACACAAATGATCATACACACCCTAGCATATGAAAGACTACGCAAGAGCATATTTAGCTGACAATCCAATAATATCTCCAATATCAATAATAATCCAAATTCCAGCTAACCAACAGTACCATAACCCATGAGAACAAGCTAAAATGGCAGAGAGGCAACAAGACTAAAGCATAAGGCATCCAAAGCATCCAACAACCAACATGTGAAATGATAATTACAAACATCAAGGCATAATATAAAACATCCAATAACAACCAATCTCACCTCAAAGACAAACCCTCGACCCGAGTCCCGCGACGGGTCATCGGTCAAATCGAGGCTGACCGGTTTAAACCTAGTTTGACCAAACTCGTCCGGTCAATCTGGCCCAGCTCAGAGTCTTGGCCTACTTTGGCCCAAATCACAAAATTCATCACAATATCATTCTCATGCCATTTCCAATTTCTATCATGTGAAAGACTATCAACATAAGAAAATATATTCTAACTTACAAAATAACTAATTCCACAAAATTCTCGCATAATAAAATAGCATAAATAACCGTCTCACACAAGGGTAAATTTTTCTATAAATTTTAATCGATAAAACGACGCCATTTACTCATACGGACTCCGAATTGAGTGATTCAAGTGGCTAAACCACCTAATTTTCGACGCCGTTTAATCTGTCATATTTTTGGAAACATTGGAAACCGTCTCGGTCTGGTACTGACGCGTTCCAGCCAAAACACGGACTTGTCACAACACATAATTACTCATCCAAATTTTTTCCGAACAATAATATACAAATGGGTAACATAAATTAAACATAAGCATACTCATCTTACTCCATTCATTCATTTATCAACAAGATCGTCTCAAACAACAACAAACAACAAACACAACTACTAATGTGACATTAATTCGTCGAGTAACTCGGAATAGTTACCTTAAGCTAGCAAAGAGACAATTAATAACTTGAGAAAGCTTATAAAACCCAAAATTACTCTTCATCTTCAACAACATATGAGTCACCTAACTCATCTTCAAATTCTTCACTTATAAGAACAACAAAAATACAATTATTAAGCTTAAATTCGAAACCCTAAAAAAAGTGTCTTAAAATTTTTTTGGGGGAAATGAAAATAAAGCTTACTAGTAGATGAGGATTGAAGAGAGGATTCCGAATATATAATTTTTATGCGATTTGGTGGAGAAATGAAGAAATTATGGTGGATTTAGGGATTGTAAGGAGGTTATTTTGAGAGGAATTTGGTGTTTGAGAGAAGGAAGTGATAGAATGAGAATTGAGGAAATGAAAGATGAAGAGGAGACCCATGGAGGATGGAGGGTGCATGGTTTGGGGTAGGATGTTTGGGTGAGTTTCAATTGTTTACGTTTTGGTTCGTTTCGACGGAAATTAGAAATATTCGTCGAACGCGATTTCCGAGAAAATTAAAGTTCTTAAACACGATTTTACTAAAAGATTAAGTACTCATATGCCCAATATCCAAACTCGTTTACCCAACGACCGTAAGAAATGGGAAAATCCCGATTTTACGACTTTTATCCGAAATCTATTTTATCAAAGGAAAAGGTTTAAATATAGTTTAAATCACTTTTAAACATTTCTAAACTATCAAAAATAATTACATTTCTTCAAAATAAAATAAGATTATATTTTATCAAATAGATTTTATTTCAAATAAATTAATATTAAATTAAAATAGATTAAAATATTATTTTTAAAATATAATAAAGGTCTTCGAATTTACGGGGTGTTACAATCATCCCTCCTTTTAAGAAGTTTCGTCCCCGAAACTTAGAAGAAGGAACATTGTATATATGTAGGTCTATCTCTTTAAAATCAAGTAAACAAAATCTTCAAAATACTCCCTCCGTTCAACTTCACTTCGCAAGTATGCTTTTTGCACGGATATTAAGAGGCGGATTAAAAAAACTATAAAAAGTACATAGGGAAAGGGAGTGGTGGGGTTAAAAATGTTAAAAAAATATAAAGGTGGAGTTTTATGGTAGATTAGTGTGGGGTTTGATGACATTTTTTTGTAAATATGAAGTTTGAATAAGGATAGAATGGTCATTTTCTTGGCCTAAAAAGGAAACATGTAAAGTGGAGTTGAATGGACGAAAAAGGAATACATGTAAAGTGGAGTTGAATGGAGGGAGTATGAACGTATGAAATATAAGTGTCTTTTCAATGGAACGGAATATCCTCGTCGGCCGTTCAAGAACATCAACATTCCAAATCAAAGACATAAAAATATATATTTTTACACCAACAAATGAGAAAGCCAATTATCGGACGTCTCCAATAACGAGCTTTACCACTCATTGACATTAAAACCAGTGGAAAACATTAAAACATTTTCAAAAATCTTTAGTTCGAAATTCTATAATAAGGATAATAACTCAACTAGCTATGACCAAACTCTAACTACGACTTTTAAACAACTAAACAAGGACTACTAACGCGGAGAGTATTTAAGAGAAGGAGAGGGAACACTCGAAAGGATAGCTAAACTCACAAGAATTGGATAAAGGAACGGAAAGTACCTCACGAGAAGAGTTCGGGATATTTAGCTAACATAGAAGATTCAGGCTCCCAAGTTTCTTCTTCGACATTTACACAACGCCAAAGGATACGAACTAGGGGCACAACTTTGTTTCTAAGTTGCTTGTTTGCTCTTTCGAGGATTCGGATTGGCCTTTCTTCCAAAGTTAAGTTAGGTTCCAAATTTGGGATTTCTTCTTGAATAACATGGCTCGGATCACTAATGTACTTCCTCAACTGAGATACATGGAAGACATTATGAACCTTGCTCAAATTCGGGGGCAACTCTAAACGGTAAGCAACGGGACCAATCTTCTCAAGCACACGGAAAGGTCCAATGTATTTGGGACTCAGCTTTCCTTTCACGCCAAACCGTTTCACCCCTTTCATAGGAGACACCTTAAGGAATACTCGATCATCAATCTCAAAGGCAAGTGGTCGACGACGGACATCGGCATAAGATTTCTGTCGGTCTTGAGCGGTTTTCATACGCTCTCGAATGATCTGAACCTGATTGATGGTCTCAGTCACCAAATCGGGTCCCAACACATGAGCATCTTGGACTTGATCCCAACAGACCGGACTACGGCACTTCCTACCATACAAAACTTTATAAGGTGACATCTTGATAGAAGTATGATAACTATTGTTGTAGGAGAATTCAACAAGAGGTAAGCACTTCTCCCAAGAAGTGTGAAAGTCTAAAGCACAAGCACGGAGGAGGTCCTCTAAAGTCTGGATAGTCCTCTCAGTCTTCCCATCTGTAGCGGCATGAAAAGCGGTACTCATCAGTAGCTTACTACCCATGGCTTCTTGCAAAGCGTCCGAAACGGAACAGAATCTCGGGTCACGATCTCGAAACTATATCCTTAGGCACTCCATGGTAGCGTACTATCTCCCTCACATAGGCCTCAGCTAGAACATGTAATTTCCATGTCTCCTTGATAGGTATAAACCTAGCACATTTGGTCAATCGATCTACAACCACCCAAACCGCATCTTTTCCGCTAGCAGTCTTAGGTAAAACCATCACAAAGTCCATGGAGATGGACTCCCATTTCCAAAGGGGAACATCCAAAGGTTGTAGCAAACCCCCGGGTTTCTGATGCTCAATCTTCACTTTCTGACAAGTAAGACACTTGCTAACATACTCTAGGACATCAATCTTCATCCTAGGCCACCAAAACTGTAATCTCAAGTCTTTACACATCTTGTCACCACCAGGATGAATAGAGTAACGAGAAAGGTGAGCTTCATCAAGGATCTTCTTCCTCAACTCGGCTACTCTCGGAATATACATCCTACCTTGGTAACGAAGGTATCCATCACTATCCACCACACAATCCTTAGCTTGCCTAAGTTGGATTTTTGCTTGAATGGACTTGAAAGTAGCATCCTCAGGTAGGCAAGTACGGATCTCACGGTAAAAGTCGGGTTCTGCACTCAAGGCACTAAGATAGTCAAAGCCCTTCCCAACAAGGCTTATCCCTAACTTTTGAAATTCCGTGGTAAGTTCATCAGGTAACACGCGGATAGTGCTCAAAGAGTGACTAGTCTTCCTACTCAAAGCATCGGCCACCACATTTGCTTTCCCTTCATGATAAATCAACTCGGCATCATAATCATTCACCAGCTCTAGCCATCTTCTTTGCATCATATTCAATTCTTTCTGGGTAAAGATACACCTCAAACTCTTATGATCGGTATAAATGCGGCAATGAACTCCAATAAGGTAATGCCTCCATGTCTTCAAGGCATGTACCACGGCGGCTAATTCAAGATCATGAGTCGGATATTTCACCTCGTGAACTCTCAGCTGTCGAGAAGCATAAGCAATAACTCTTCGGTTTTGCATCAAAACACAACCTAGGCCATGCTTTGAAGCATCACAATAAACATCGTAGTCCACACCATCCTCAGGTAAGGTTAACACCGGAGCGGTATTCAACCTAGTCTTCAACTCTAAGAAGGCATTCTCACACTCATCGGTCCACACATACTTAGACTCCTTCTTCAACAATTGAGTAATCGGTCTAGCTAACTTAGAGAAATCTTTCACGAATCGACGGTAATAACCCACCAAACCGAGAAAGTTTCGAATCTCAGTCACATTTTTTGGACTCTTCCAATCAACAATGGCCTCAATCTTAGAAGGATCTACCATAACACCATCTTTGGATATGACATGTCCGAGAAAAGTAACTTGATGCAACCAAAATTCACATTTCGAGAACTTAGCATACCACTTTTGACGATGTAGAATGTCTAAGATGATACGGAGGTGTAGGGCATGTTCTTCATCATTCTTTGAGAAAATCAAGATATCATCAATGAACACCACCACACACTTATCGAGGTACTTACTAAAGGTATGATTCATTTGATCTATGAAGATAGCAGGAGCATTAGTCAATCCGAAAGGCATCACTTTAAATTCGAAATGACCATATCTCGTGCTGAAAGCAGTCTTAGGAATATCGGACTCACGAACCGAAATTTGATGATAACCCGATCGGAGGTCAATCTTGGAAAAAGTAGAAGCACCACGCAATTGGTCAAAGAGATCATCAATTCGTGGAAGCGGATACTTGTTCTTGATTGTCACACAATTGAGTTCACGATAATCAATGCAAAGTCGCATAGATCCATCCTTTTTCTTTACAAAGAGGACGGGGGAACCCCAAGGAGAAGCACTAGGCCTAATAAATCCTTTCTCAATCAAGTCATCAAGTTGAACTCTCAACTCCTTCAATTCGGAAGGTGCCATACGATAAGGAGCTTTAGCAATAGGACCGGTTCCGGGAACTAGATCGATGGAGAATTCAACATCTCTTTCAGGAGGAATCCCGGGTAATTCATCGGGAAATACATCCGGAAATTAACAAACAATGGGAACATCCTTCAAGGGAGGAAGAGAAGGAGAATTAGAAGTAGTCACTACACATAGAAATGCTTGATGACCCTTCTTCAACGCATTGACCATTTTCATGGCCGAGATCAACTTCACACCAGTTTGCTTTCTAACTCCTTGATAAGATACGCGAGTACCCAAAGGGCTTTTAAGAACAATATTTTGATCTCGACATTCAAATCGAGCATGGTAAGTAGATAACCAATCCATGCCCAAAATAACATCAAACTCCTCAAGTGGAAATCGAAGGAGATTAGCCGGGAAAATAGATTCCGCTATCGATATAGGAACATCCGAATAAAAATAAGAACAAGAGAAGATGTCGCCGGAGGGTAAAGATATTGATGTACTATCTCCAAGTGAAGGTTCAAGAGGTAACTTGTCGGAGAATTTCATTGATATATATAAATGACAAAGAAGCACCGGTATCAAATAAAACCAAATAAGGGACATCAAATATTAAGAACGTACCAGTGACTATGTCTGGGTGTGCCTCAGCCTCAGCACGGCTCATCACAAAGATGCGACCTCTCGGCCTCTCAGGAACAACAGGAGTAGTAGTAGTCTTCTTCTCAGGACACTCATTAGCCTTGTGTCCAGGCTTGTTGCAAGAGAAACACACAATTTGCTTATCAAAGCAACGAATTCCGGGATGCAAAGGCTTCTTACAATGATAGCACATACGACCCTTAGGATTTTTGTCGTTGCTAGGAGATAGAACACGAGCACCTTGATTTGCTTGTCCACTCGGAACAAACCTCTTCTTGTTAGGATAAGAGGGGGAAGAAGTAGGCACAAAGGGTCTAGAAGGAGCAACATAAGGCCTAGAAGTGGAGTAGAGTGGCCTCTTGCTAAGGGAAGTACGAGAAGCATGAGTCTCTTCATCAATAGCCCGAATAGAGCTCTCGGCCCATAATGCATCATCATAGATTGAGACAAAGGAAGTAGAATCCCTACGGATCAAGCTCTTAAGCTTTGGAGTAAGCTTGTCAAGGTAAAAGAAAGCCTTTTATTCTTCATTTTTGACAAGTCTAGAAGTATAGTGAGCAAGTTCATTGAACTTGTCGGTAAAGGCTTGGACAGAAAGACTTCCTTGCTTCAAATTCATAAACTCTTTAAGCCTTTGTTGTTTCAGCTCTTTTGGATAGAACCTAGCCTCAACTAGATCCTTAAAGCGATCCCAACCAAAACCAGGCTCAAGAGTGGAAGTAGGACTAGTCATGGTCCACCATCTATCAGCTTCTTTCACAAGGAAGTGAGAAGCCAATTTCACCTTGTCTTCTTCACGAACATCATACAAGGCAAAGCTTTTCTCCAATTCACGAAACCATTCGGTGAGTGCCACCGGGTCTAATTCACCACCATAAGTTTGAGTCTTGTTTCGAGTCAATTGACTTGCCACCCAAGTGTAAGAACCGGGTCTTTCACCTTCTGGAAACTGAGGAGGGGGAGGAGGAGGAGGTTGGTTTTGTTGGTTTTGTTGTATATCTTGCTGGTTCTGGAGAATCTGAGTAAGAGCTTGTAAGATTGCATTATCAACGTTTCTTGTAGGAGCCATCTTGCAAAAGAGAACACTAATTAGCACCTAATAAATAGCAATTATAAAGAGACTACAACATAAGGTCCTAAGTCTACCCATCCTATCCATCTCTCGAGTTTATTATTTGAAGGTCAAGTTATTTATATTGGGGGTGCACAAACGTGCGTCGGGAGCAAATATGCTCTGATACCAACTGTGACACCCTCATTTATTGCGGAAAAGTAAACACATAATTCTAGATAAAAACTGCATGGATATGTTTGTAATAGATTCATTTGGGTAAAAACCTGTAATTTTTAAAACCTGAACCTGTTATAAAAATATCCAAATGGGAAGGTGTCAAACATGCAAGGTCCAAAATAAACCTCATAAATAAAACATCGATAAAGTCGCGAAATAAAGTTATACAACCCAAGTATGAAAAAGGGAGACATATGTCCCTAAAAAGTATATGACATAAAAAGTGTTCAAGGGTCACAATAAAATAAAGCCAATCTAGGTCTCAAGGTTACTTTGCTCGCTAGCTCGTTCATGTACCCCATATATGCATCACCTACCTATCAATCGCATTTTATACAAATACGAAAGCCACGGTCAAGGGGAGTAACTCCGAGTTCTCCCAAATTACGAAATGTCATGATTAATATAACATGTAAACATAAGAATATGAATATGAATAACACATAGCCTTAGCATATAGATGCTAGACAATCATACTTATCATGTGAACAACAATACGACAACACATAGTCCTAGCATGTGAATACTAGACCGACTCATACTACACTATCATGTGAATCACATAACATCCAGGAATCCAAACTCTATCAACCATAGCCGGCTTGCATCTCACCTTCTATGATTCATAGAATCATCAAACAAGAAAGGACAATATATCTAGAGACAGGCATAAGTTCTTAGGACAGTCAATAGTCACTCTGTAACTCGAGTCAATACCACGAGGTAAGGTAAACACCCTAGTCCTAAACCTGCGCAGACCTAGCGACATGCGGAAAATACCGCATCCAAGACCCATGATCACACACATGAGTACCCCTAAGGAGTCCACCAAAGGGTTGGCTAGTACTTAAGTTGACCACATACTTCTAAGAGTACGTCAGGAGGTCATACCCTAACTTGGATATAAGCCCACCAAGCTAAGACATAAAGGCTATTAAGCTGTGAACATACACTCGTCAAAGACTATAAGGGCCTATCTATGACGAAGGCCGAAATACTCACCTAGGACCTAGTCCCAGCTTGAATACTTTAGCCCACACCACACAAGACAAGTAGGACACCCAATTAACCATAAGAGGGGCAAAGAGTCCAAACTTGCACACACACAAATGATCATACACACCCTAGCATATGAAAGACTACGCAAGAGCATATTCAGCTGACAATCCAACAATATCTCCAATATCAATAATAATCCAAATTCCAGCTAACCAACAGTACCATAACCCATGAGAACAAGCTAAAATGGCAGAGAGGCAACAAGACTAAAGCATAAGGCATCCAAAGCATCCAACAACCAACATGTGAAATGATAATTACAAACATCAAGGCATAATATAAAACATCCAATAACAACCAATCTCACCTCAAAGACAAACCCTCGACCCGAGTCCCGCGACAGGTCATCGGTCAAATCGAGGCTGACCGGTTTAAACCTAGTTTGACCAAACTCGTCCGGTCAATCTGGCCCAGCTCAGAGTCTTGGCCTCCTTTGGCCCAAATCACAAAATTCATCACAATATCATTCTCATGCCATTTCCAATTTCTATAATGTAAAAGACTATCAACATAAGAAAATATATTCTAACTTACAAAATAACTAATTCCACAAAATTCTCGCATAATAAAATAGCATAAATAACCGTCTCACACAAGGGTAAATTTTTCTATAAATTTTAATCGATAAAACGACGCCATTTACTCATACGGACTCCGAATTAAGTGATTCAAGTGGCTAAACCACCTAATTTTTCGACGCCGTTCAATCTGTCATATTTTTGGAAACATTGGAAACCGTCTCGGTCTGGTACTGACGCGTTTCAGCCAAAACACGGACTTGTCACAATACATAATTCCTCATCCAAATTTGTTCCAAACAATAATATACAAATGGGTAACATAAATTAAACATAAGCATACTCATCTTACTCCATTCATTCATTTATCAACAAGATCGTCTCAAACAACAACAAACACCAAACACAACTACTAATGTGACATTAATTCGTCGAGTAACTCGGAATAGTTACCTTAAGCTAGCAAAGAGACAATTAATAACTTGAGAAAGCTTATAAAACCCAAAATTACTCTTCATCTTCAACAACATATGAGTCACCTAACTCATCTTCAAATTCTTCACCTATAAGAACAACAAAAACACAATTATTAAGCTTAAATTCGAAACCCTAAAAAAAGTGTCTTAAAATTTTTTTGGGGGAAATGAAAATAAAGTTTACTAGTAGATGAGGATTGAAGAGAGGATTCCGAATATATAATTTTTATGCGATTTGGTGGAGAAATGAAGAAGTTATGGTGGATTTAGGGATTGTAAGGAGATTATTTTGAGAGGAATTTGGTGTTTGAGAGAATGAAGTGATAGAATGAGAATTGAGGAAATAAAAGATGAAGAGGAGACCCATGGAGGATGGAGGGTGCATGGTTTGGGTAGGGTGTTTGGGTGAGTTTCAATTGTTTACGTTTTGGTTCGTTTCGACGGAAATTAGAAATATTCGCCGAACGCGATTTCCGAGAAAATTAAAGTTCTTAAACACGATTTTACTAAAAGATTAAGTACTCATATGCCCAATATCCAAACTCATTTACCCAACGACCGTAAGGAATGGGAAAATCCCGATTTTACGACTTTTATCCGAAATCTATTTTATCAAAGGAAAAGGTTTAAATATAGTTTAAATCACTTTTAAACATTTCTAAACTATCAAAAATAATTACATTTCTTCAAAATAAAATAAGATTATATTTATCAAATAGATTTTATTTCAAATAAATTAATATTAAATTAAAATAGATTAAAATATTACTTTTAAAATATAATAAAGGTCTTCGAATTTACGGGGCGTTACAAATTTACACCTACTTACAAAAGTACGGATATAATACCAGTTTGTATTTCTATTTGTGATGGTTTTTAATAGAGGATAAGTAGACCTTCAAATAATCCATAAATAACTTGATATTAAAATGTAAATAAATGGATTTTTCACCCTAAATAGAATAGGTAAATAAATGACCGAAACAAATAGTATATGAATAAATGGAAAGGGTTCATATTTCTTAATGCATTTCATATACTAGGTGGTATACAATCTCATTAAAAGAGAAGTATTAAGAACTCATTAGATTACTACTTTTCAAGTGATTCAAAATTTTTAACTTTTGTAAATAATATTCGAGGAATATTAAAGATCAGTGGCGTAGCCATATATAGAGTAGTGGGGTCTTGAGACCCCGGAACTTTTCAACAATTCACGTTTTTTATCATTAATATTTGTCTGTTTTGAAAATTTTATATTTTTAAGACCCTGTAATAAGATATGAATAACAATCACATTATAATAGACCCCACAGGTAAACGATTCTGGTTCTGCCACTGTTAAAGATTCCAATTTTTTGTAAATAAAACATTACTTAGTCTAGGATAATAAAGAAGTTAAACTCAGGCCCTATGAATCCTATAAGAAGAGAGAAGCCCTTATTTGTTCATATGACTTTAATTTATTTGCACTAACATGAATTCGTAGTCAAAAGGTCACTAGAAACGTAAAAGGATATTATAAGATCCAAAAATAGCTATCTATTAGACATGAAAGAATAGACTGAAGTTTCTCCATAACGTTTAACTTATTTATCCTTTAATCAAGTGATTACAGAAAGTTCAACAATTACAAACTACGTTCGAGTGCTTACATAGAAAGTTGAGTTTTCGAGTGAATATTAGAATTGGCATTAGTCTTTAACTATTCATATTCGTTGGTGAATTAGAAATGTATTAGTATATGAGTAACTTATTCAATTTCAAGTTGGAGTTTACATCGAGCTTTTTTGTTCATGTGAGTTGACATTTGTTTTGTTTATTTTATGACTTGATGTTTAAAGGTGGTTTAAGATACAGAATATTACAAGTGGCCCGTGCATCGCACGGGCATTAAATCTAGTCTATATTATTAAATAAAGCTTTTTTCGAGCGATTATAGAGTCTCCACCTTTTACAAACCACCCGATTTAAAAACAATTAATATTAATATATAAAGATAAAATTATATTGAGTATAAAGATAAAATTTAAAATACGGAGTATGTTATAGTAGCTAGGAGTTGACCAATGTTAAGGTATTGGAGTAGAAAAGAAATCTTATTAAGGTATTGGAGTTGGACTTAGAAACAAGCTCTGTATATCAAATGCATATATAAAACGAAAATACCATATGTACATCACGAACTCCCTTTATTTATTGTCCACTTTTTTATATTTTTGCACATCAGTCTACTTTTTGTCGGGATTTGTATTTAGGTTTTTAGTGTTTTGTTTTTGTCTACATATGATTATATGATGCTGGATTCATCATTGATTAAATTTCAAATTAAGTGGATGTTTAAATTATAAGCATGCAACTATGGACGTTTTTATTTTAAATTCTATGCATGATTATGTTATTTATTGCATAATTTTTCTTAGTTGAACTTCTAATGAGTTGTTTTCATAATATTTATAGGGACAAAAAAATGCAAGATGAACAACTATAATTTTTCAGCAAGTGATTGCAGTTCTTTATAAAGGTAATTACAAGTCAAACTTCCTCTTTATTAAGTGCAAGAATGCAGAATAACGATAATTTTTATGCAAATTATTGCAATTCCGGTTAGAGGTAACTACAAGTCAAACTTCATCTCTATTAAGTACATAAATATATTAATTATACAGAATATACTTGAATTATAGACTTCATAGTAACCGTACTTAGCTCCCGGGGTTCCTGCTTGACTTGAGTAATGATTTATTGATCATATTGTTTTGCTCTTAATTTTGATGTTTGACGGTTTGACTATTTGCTTTATAAATAAACACAATACCTATAAATTCACATGAAGTGGTATGTTTTACCCAAACACAAAATCTCATTATAGACGACAAGTATTCGTCTATAACTAAAGACGGGTCAAGTAACATACCACATTACGCATAAGACAAACAACAACTTGTGTGGCGGAGCCCAAAAATATCACCACTTTAAGGGTATTTGACCCGTCTCTTGCTATAGACGGATAGATCCGTCTATAGCAAGACTTGTTGTTACCCAAATAAGTTTAAGACAGGTCCATATTAAAATAAAATAAAAGTAGAATGCATAGAAAGAAGTATAATTTGTCTTTTATGCACGTGTGGCCCGTTTTAATATTAAAACGGTAAAGATTAATTGGTAAGTTTTTGAGTGATCAACGATGACGCTAATATTAAAGACTCCACCCTTATAAAAAGGATTTCGTCAACACGTAAGTACCAATTCTCAAGTGCAAGGGACCGGAGTATATATGAAGGATGCTTATTGTACATTACATTACAAAGGAGCAGGTCGCATCATTTTGACGTACATTTTTTTATTTAAAAAGGAAAATTAACTAATTTAGCCATAAACTCAAAAAGATAGTATATGAGGCCAATTTCTTTCCATGTGGAACACCACCCGAAGAAGGGTGGGTATATATTAGATCATACACTTTAACATATTTCAGTTACTATATTATAAGCGAAATAAAACTACAAACAGACATGTACTATCTAAGCTTTTTTTACATTAAGAGATTAATGAATATGAAATAAACTATATCATTAATTTATATTTATATTTATATTGATTTAGCATGTAAAGTAATCCGTATGTATGATATTAGTTCTGTAAGTAGTATAATTATTGGTAGGGTATATAAAGATTGACAAATGGTTTTGTTGTACTATTTTTTTTTTGACAGGTTGTTGTACTATTTTTTATTTTATAATACATCAACAAATTACACGAGCTTAGTGATAACACTCCCTACGTGTACAATGTTAAATTCTTATGTGATTTTATAGAGATCAATTATGCTAAGAAGTTACTCTACTAAGTTAATCGTAAATTCATAATAGTTGTGAAAGAAGTCTTTCAGTCAATAATTACTTCTTAGTTCTTACTCTATTTCTGCATATAGATTTGTGTATATACTCTTTTGCCCCCTCCACAAATTTTGTCTGCCACCCTCTTTTGCATATATTGATAATGTTTTTTTACAATGCAATGTTAGTTACATAGCTTATTACCGCGTTTATAATTAAATTCTCATGATTTGTAAAATTTTAGTTAGTCTTTCTTAAAACGGAGGTATTCGTTTTAACAATTAAACGGGTTAAATATCATCCTATTAATTGAACACGTAAGACAAATCAATCGCTTTTTCCCATACATTTTGTATTGGTCTTATTTGCATATTTTATCCATCTTAAACTTGGGGCATGGAACTACTAAGGCGAATGAAAATAAGGGCAAATATAGAGTCAAACATTTATCATTTTTGGGTGGTGTCAGAAAATCCCACAAGCAAACAACTCAAAATATTTGTTAAATGAAATATACATAAAATTATTCCAAGGATATGTTAGGAGCTAAATTATTCCTGTGAGATCACGAAACTTAAAATGAAATTAAATTAGGCCGAGCCTCAAAGTCTGCTTACGCTTTTCATATATTTTGATTTTTGATTTGTGAAATTAAAATGAATGAACAACCTATATAACAAGTGAATTATAATTTCAGTTAAGTTCTTATAGTTCCGTTCAGTTCAGATCAATTTAGTACAAGTTTGCATTGCATATATTTTCAGTTTAGTTTAGGTCCATTCCGTTCGGTTAATAGTTTAGTTCAGTTCAGGCAATTTCAGTCCAAAAGCGCATGGCTTAAGTCTCCCTTACATCCGTCTTAATAATAAAACCGGTGAAGTATCATTTCAACTTGTGCATATAAGACAAATCTGTTGCTTTTCCTCATGTATTATACGTTTGTTTTATTCTAATCATGTGACCGGTCTTGAGCTTAAGACGATCAGACGGATAATGTCGTCTCAAATGAGAGTTTATGTATTCACAACCTACCAACCGACTGTACCATCAGATTGAACATTAAACGATGAAATTACACAATAGACTCTACCAAAGGGCCCGTGCGATTAAATTATACCCTTTAGTATTTGTCCATATCTACATCATACCCGATTGAACATTACAAATAGTCCCGTGCATCGCACGGGCATTAAATCTAGTATATATATATATATATATATATATATATATATATATATATAATCAGGATCCTGTACGAACTGAATTAAGTTACGAACCGTACGAACTCAATAATAACCCTTTGAGTTAAAAAAATCTAAGGTCCACTGACGGCCCAATTACTTTAATTATCCTGCATATCCAAACATTCTCCCTTAAACCTCTCTCATCCCCACACCATTATTTTGTGCTGTTGTCATCCATAATCTCGCCGGAGCACGCCGCACCTGTCGCCGGTGCACCAACTTCACAATCGGTGGCGCCGAGATCTCACACAACAAACCATCACGCAAACGAATACCCGTCACAAACTCCATTTACTTTCCACTCCTCCTTCACTTTTCCACGATATCGCTGCTCCGACGTCGGCCATTCCTTTGTCGACTAATTTCTTTCTACTTCCACAAAAGCCATTCCTCCGGCCACCACTTCCCTTCTCAGGCGACTTCATCATAGTCTCGCCGTCCACTTCTAATTGCTGGCAGGTTTCCCTTCTCCGGCAGTTTACTGATTTCAAACTTCTAAGAATTTGTGATTTTGATTCTAGATCTACTACAAACAAAGTAGAATTTCAAAAAAATAAGCATAATGACAGCCTACTCGCTAGATTAAACCGTAACTTCGCTGCCTGTCCTCTTGCATCTCCACACCTCCACCGACTCTCTGATAGAATAATTGCATTTGTATAATACAATAACTGAATTACAACGTTAAAATAACTGCTGTAGCAGAGATTGTTTTTTTCATAATAAATACTATTTTATAGTATCTGACAAAAAAATCCTTACAATAACTACTCTTTAATAATGAAATAACTTTAATACTACATTAAAATAACTGTGTGTGTATTGTGGTGGATTAGGCTACCAATTTCACTAAAACACTCCCCTCTCTGATAGAATAGTTGCATTTGTATAATATGCATTTGTATAATACAATAACTGCATTACAACGTTAAAATAACTGCTGTAGTAGAGATTGTTTTTTTCATAATAAATACTATTTTATAGGACCTGACAAAAAAATTCTTACAATAACTACTCTTTAATAATGAAATAACTTTAATACTACTTTAAAATAACTGTGTGTGTATTGTGGTGGACTAGGCTACCAATTTCACTAAAACACTCCCTCTCGATAGAATAATTGCATTTGTATAATACAATAACGCATTACAACGTTAAAATAATCTAGTAGCAGATTGTTTTTTTCATAATAAATACTATTTTATAGGATCTGACAAAAAAATCCTTACAATAACTACTCTTTAATAATGAAATAACTTTAATATTACATTAAAATAACTGTGTGTGTATTGTGGTGGACTAGGCTACCAATTTCACTAAAACACTCCCCTCTCTCGATAGAATAATTGCATTTGTATAATACAATAACGCATTACAACGTTAAAATAATCGCCTGCTGCAGAGGTTGTATTGTTTTGTTTTGTATAGAATCTAAGATATTGAAATTAATAATACCATAACAGTTCTCCTGTTTTAATGTTTCCAGGCATTGAAATTAATACTACCAATGCAACAAATTTTACTACACCTCTCTTTGCTAAGTCGAAACAGGAGAAAATACTATCTATAATCTGGGATTGAGATATACTCCGTGTGGCGAGAGGAGTGGAATAGGATGGTAGAAAATGGTTTCAAACCTGCTCTGGGGTTAATGTTTGTAAAGCTGGAGGAGGCAATAGAGTTTTACAATTTATATGCTGTGGCTTGTGGTTTCATACCAAGAAAGTACACACAAACAAGATTCCGTGATGGTTTGATAAACAAAAAATCAATGGTCTGCAACAGACATGGATTCAAAGAGGATCGCAAAAAACTCAAACCTGTTGTTGAATTTGAAAACACGGAAGAGAAAAAGAAGAGGAAAAAACAAAAATAACAAGATTTGGTTGCAAGGCAAAAATACGGTTTTGTGCTGTATTCAATGACCTTAAGGAGCTAATAGTGTATGCTATTGATACGTTTTATGAAGGTCATAATCACAGACTCTGCTCACTCAAAGAACGGGAATTCCAGAAAAATGTAAGAACACTTAACCATTACATGAAGCAGACAATTGTTAACAATTGTAAACTCAACATCGGGGCTACCAAGACATTTAGAATTATGGCGGAACAATCAAATGGGTATGCAAACATTGGTGCATCTCTCACAGAATTCAAGAACTTCAAAAGAAATATTAAATGTTATATAGGTGACAAGGATGATGACATGATTCTCGATTATTTAAAGGCGCTTTCTGAATCACAAGATGGCTTTTACTATGCTTATTAAGTTGATGAGGATAATTGTTTGGCTAAAATCTTTTGGGCAGATGCACAAGAAAGAATGAATTATTCCTTGTTTGGGGACACCATCACCTTTGATCCTACTTACGGTACTAACAAGTACCACATGGCCTTCACCTCATTCACTGGTGTTGACAACCACAAAAAATCAGTGACTTTTGCTGCTGCACTTGTCGATCATGAGAACGATGGGTCATTCATTTGGGTGTTTAAGAAGTTCCTTGATTGTACGGGCAACAAGGAACCTCAGTGCATTCTTACTGATCTTGATCCGGCAATTAAACTCGGGGTGCGTTCTGTATTCAAGAAAGCAAGGCATCGCTCCTGCATGTGGCATATAATGAAAAAACTTACTGATAAAGTTGAGTCACAGATTTGTAAGGAGACTGACTTTGTTGAGCGGATATGCGGAGTTGTTTGGGATACTGACTTGGAACCCATTGAGTTTGAAGAAAAATGGACTCAAGTAATTAATGACTTTGAGTTGAATGATAATACTTGGTTGACATACATGTATGGCAAAAGGCACAAATGGATACCTGCTTACTTTAGGGATTTGCCTTTAGGTTGCCTTTTGAAGACTACACAAAGATCAGAGAGTCAAAACAGTTATTTCAAAAGATTTGAGAGCATAGATGACACACTTGTAGAATTTTGGTTGCGTTTTCAGAGTGCAATGGAACAACAACGCTATAATCACAGATTTCTTGAAGTCAAAGTGACAAAGACATTGCCACAAGTTTCTTCTAAGACAATGATTGAAAAACATGCCTCTAAAATCTACACACATACTGTTTTCTATGAGTTCCAAGAGCAAGTGCAAATGGCTCCCTGTTCGTGTGCCGTTAGGGGTTTTACGAGCAAGGAAACATGCACATTATAAATGTTGAAGATGCCTACAAGAAGCATAGAATATTTCAGGTTATTCAATTTTATAAACATAATTGTCTTTTTACTTTAACATACAATAACTGTGATAAAAGAATACAATAACCGTGTTTTACCATTAAAAAAATCATGTGAAAACTATACAATAATCACAATTATGCTTTACAATAATTGATGTTGAGTTTATTTGCAATTGTTCTGATTTTTTTCCATAAATATATTAATTTGATAATGCTTTACAGTAATTGATAATGCTTTACACTTGCCAATTTGTTACAATAATCAAGGATATGCTTTAAAATAATTTGGGAAGAGCTTTACAATAATCAGATACATGAGACCTTTAAAATAATCAGAGGTATACTTTAAAATAATTGGGCAAACGCTTTACAATAATCAGCTACATGAAAGCCTTAAAATAATTGCATTTGATCATTTGAATAACTTAATAATCATGTGAAAACTACTTTGTAACATTATATTAAACATAAAAAACTGAAGGACTTCTACCTTGGTGTTAATTGCTAGTCTGCATAAAATAATTCATGTTGAACTATATAATAACTATGCTTGCCTTTTAAAATAACTACACTGTAATGCAGGTTGCTCACAATAACGAATCAAAGGAAACAACATGTACGTGCAAGATGTTTGAGAGGTAAGGAATCCTTTGTAAACACATTATATGGATTATATCGGAAAAGGACTCGCAAAGCATACCGGAGCAACATCGAAACCAGATGGACGAAGAAATCATATAGAAAGCCTTTGTATGAACTGGATGGAAAGTTATTGCAAGACTACGATCCCACTGATTTGAGAAAGTTGGAATTATCAAGGGTATGGTAAGAGTTTTATGCAACAATAAGTGTTCTTAACTCGATGCCTGAAAATCAAATCAAGGAGCTAAGTTTGATGCTTTTACAATTCCGAGAGAAAATAAATCCAACCAAAGAGAGCTTGACAAAGGATAAAGAACTGGAAATGCTCTTAGGTTGTTCAGCAAAATCAAATATTACTGTTCTTCCACCAAAAATTGCAAAAAACAAAGGAAGCGGCAAGAGAATGAAATCAAACAAGGATAAGGAAATTGAGAAGGCGAGCAAACCGAAGAGGCTATGTAATAACTGCAAACAAATGGGACACCATGACAAGAGAAACTGTCCAAATCCGTTTGTTGAGCATGCTTTGGAGGAAGAAGATGAAGAGGAAAATGAAATAGAGGATGAAGATGAAGAAGAAGAATGAAAAATGCATTACGCTTTAAAATAATCAAGATTACGTTTTAAAATAATCCATATTATGCTTTACAATAACCGCAAGATTGCAAAATAATTGTGAGACTTTTTTACAAATAATCAGGGGTATACTTTACAATAATTGTGTTAGACTTTTACAATAATCAAAGTTATGCTTTACATTAATTGATGTTGAATTTTTTTTGCAATTGTTCTGATTTTATTCATTTAATAATACCTTGCGCTATTACAATAATCATGTGAAAACTATACAATAATCACAATTATGCTTTATAATAATTGATGTTGAGTTTATTTGCAATCGTTCTGATTTTTTTCCATAAATATATTAATTTGATAATGCTTTACTGTAATTGATAATGCTTTGCACTTGCCAATTTGTTACAATAATCAAAGATATGCTTTAAAATAATTGGAGAGGAGCTTTACAATAATCGATACATGAGAGCTTTAAAATAATCGAGGTCTCGCTTTAAAATAATTGGGCAAACGTTTTACAATAATCACTACATGAAAGCGATAGAATAATTGCATTTGATCATTTGAATAACTGTCTAGAGATATTACAATAACAGCTTAAAGGCATTACAAAAACACTAACTTGTTCAGTCAATCAATAACAGCTACATCAAATTTGTTCAGTCAATCAATAACAGCTATCTAAACATTAGATTATCCAACAAATCCATCTAGAATTGTTTGCTAAATCCATCTATAATCAATCAATTGTTCTTTTTTGTGTTTCGCCGAGAAGGACCAGTAACGACTGTTGTTTTAACCCTTTTCCTCCCTGATCTTCTGTCTTTTAAAAGTTCTTTCTCTACTTCCAATATACTCCGCCTGAAAATTTCCACTTCTTCCAAAAGAGACGCTCTTGACTCGTTGACATCCGACATCAACAAAATAGCCACCATCACAAGCCATATAGGAATCCTCTCAACTTTCTTCTTAACCGCATACCATCCTTGCTCGTGCTTCCCTTCATATGTGAGCATGTGAAACATGGTGAAAAATCCCGATTCCTTATCAGCCTTGACATTCGCTTTCCATTCAAAATCAACATTCACGAATGTAAATGTGTTAATGAGAACTCCTTCTTTTGCTGTTTTCCTTGTCTCCAAAAAGTCAGAAAAACAATCAACCTACAGCATGTACAAACAAAAAAAAAGAATTAGAAAGCACGACTATACAATAACAAGTTTAAAACAATACAATAACTTTGTTACAACAATACAATAAATTCTGACTGAAAATAGCATTTGTATATGATCAGGAGTTAGAAAAACGTACTGCAATCTTTGCAAGTCTGTAAAAATCGGATTTTTCCCAATCTTTATACGACGTATGGTCCAGCACATCAACCGTCTTGTTCATAAATTTCACACAAACACAAAAGTAGTACTTCTCTAAAGACAACGGGATGAAGACAAGGTCCACATCGATCTCAGAGTTTACAACATTTTCACCCAAATAATAGGACCAAAACTGCACAACCTTGTCTTTCTGGCTGTCAGTTACATAATCACTATCCCCTCCTTGCTCTACCATGTCTTTAAAGATTCCATATAAATACCATAAAAATGTGAAGAAAATTGAAGATAAATGATTAAACATTCTACAATAACTGCACAATGAAAAACAGATCATACCATATGTTGTGTCCCAAGGAACATCATCACTAGTGCTTCTTTCTCCTTAACCTCCATGAAATTCAAGACAACTGACCAGGCAGCTATTATGCGCAACTCAGTGTAATTTTCGGGCTTCGTAGAAAGAATATCAGACCTATCCAAGATAGCATTGCCCGCAGAAAACAAAAGTTCACTGCAAAGGAGTAAAAAAAAAGCTTAGTAATATTTTAAAAACAATATTTAAAAAATAACTACCAACAACAATAACTGAGTTTTTCATAATACAATAACTATGTTAATGTAATACAATAATCGATTATTGTACTACATTAACATAGTTATTGTATTATGAAAACTCAGTTATTGTAATTTGTAAAAAAGATAGAATAATTGAACTTGTAGAATACAATAACTGCAATACATTACTAGAATAATCACACAAACTTGTTTCTCATTGAGTTTGGAGAAAAATGAACATACTCATTTGCAATATTGTAATCATCCAAGAAACAATAATCAACAACTTGTTTCTTCTTGCTTGGCATAGCGCGTGTATATCTGCTGTTAGCCCTCATAACTTTTGAAACAACAACAAGATTTGTATCTGCCTTGCCACAGTTTATTGAGCAGCCAAGACCATCAGAGTTCGGTCTACTACCTCGGCCTGATCTAATCATCCCAGCGCTCATAGGTGTATCAGGCATACTCTTTTTCACAGGCCCCGGAGTACCTACACCATCATCCGGTTCCTCTGCCATAACCCTAACAGCTTCCAAAGCATCTGCTTCAGCCCTTGCCGCTTCCAACTCAGCTATCTTACGCTTCTCAAGCAAAACAGGCAGCAAAGGTGCCTTTGTCTTTGTAAAATCATCAACCAAATCCAACAATTGTTTCCTAATTTTGTTGATATCGGCTAAAACCAAGATGGCAGCTATCTCAGCTCTATATATGATCCTTTTCAATGGGTCATGCAACTCTGATTTGAACAACTTCCCAGCATAAAACATCATATGAATCATGACAAAAACACCACAATCCAAATTCTGGGACCCTTCCGATTTCCACCCAAAAGCCACATTTACAAATTTGAAATTGCAGACCTCACTGCCTCTTTCAAAACCTTTCTCGACAAGAAAACTACCAAATATTTCAACCTGGTTACATTTTTAAATCAAAATTCATCACTCAAGAACAAAAAACATAACTAAAAGAAGTAGATGAAAACAAAAACTTATAATAAGGTACATACAATAGAGTTGGTAGCCAACATCCAGATCCTATCTTCAAAATCATCATATACACGATTGTCAAGATAGTCCACAGTCTTCCCCACAAAATTAACAACAACACAGAAAAAATGATCTCCAAAATGAACAGGGATAAAAACCTGGCATGATAAAACAGGCGTACATAAACCTTTGATGTTCTCAACAATAAAATAATCAACAGAAGAAAGAAAGAAGAGAAAGGATTGGAAAAATTATCAAATCGACACCAATGTCAAGAGAACCTTCGCTGTTCTCAATCACAGTGTCCCAAGCATTTTAAATTTCCTTTCTGTATAAATCTTTCTCATCATCAGCAGCTTTGATAAGCTTAAACAAAGAAGCCTATGAAAAATATTACCACACTATAAGAGAAAATGAAGTATCAAAATTGAAAAAACTTGGTTAACTGAATACAATAACTACTATTCTACTTTACAATAACTATCACAACAATAACATCTTTCATAATACAATAACTGAATTTTCATAATACAATAACTATGTTATTGTAATACAATAATCGATTATTGTATTACGATAACATAGTTATTGTATTATGAAAACTCAGTTATTGTAACTTGTAAAAAAGATAGAATAATTGAACTTGTATAATACAATAACTGAAATACAGTATTAGAATAATCACAGAAAAATAAACAAAATTGAAGAATAGGAAAATTGAAGAATAGGAAAACTGTTTTAGCTGAATAAAATAACAGCTAATATACTTTACAATAATCAAGTAACTACAATAGAATAACTGTCATAACCATTGTAAATTTACTGATACAGAAATATATAAAAAAAATTTCACATACCGAATGATTTGTACAAAAAAAACTTCTTGTGAGGGAGAACCCTTTCCCAGCCTTGACCAACATGTCATTAAGTAAAAATGACCAGCAGCCAATCACATTCGATGTGATCATAGTCTTAGCAGACAGTGAAATAATGTCATCTCGAGTTAACATGGTGTGAAATGAAAACACAACCAAATCCTCCCTGCCACATGGAAACAAATTATATAGTAAAGACAAAAACCCAAACAACAATAAAAGCTTTTAAAAAGTAGATATATTAGCAAAAAAAGAAAAAAAAAGAGAGAGAATGAAAAACATATAATGCTTACTCAATTCGTAGGTCATGATCATGCAGAAAACAGTAATCAAGTACAGTCTTCCTCCGCATTAAAATAGGAGCAAAAAGCTTCTGTACTTGCACAAAAAAATGAAAACTACAATCGCATCGAGTTGGGTGATTCACAATTTAAATCACACCCTATACCACAATTCCCAAAAAACGTATGCTCAGGCATAACGTCTGAATGCAGCAGGTAAGCACTTCTAACAGAATTATCTTGCATTCTATCCCCAACAACAGCCTCGTTGACAACTTTGTTAATAACGTCATCCACACTACTCAAGTCCACAGCTTCATTCTCAACATCAATATTATCAATGCCGTCATTAGTTGGCACCTCCTCATTCGGTTTCTCAACCGCTACATCAGGGATCTTATTTTTACCTTTCTCCCGAGAATAAACCACCTTATATTTTTCTGGATCAAACGCTAAACCCCCCATTCCTTTCATCTTTTCCCTTTTCATGCTCCCCCTTTTCATGCTCCTTGCAAAAACTTTCATACAACGACAGTTTACTTCCTGCCTGTTTCATTTCCTCAGCTTTTTCACAAATAAAATTGAAATATTTAGTGAACAAAGAATCATCGTCACTAATGAAAGCAGGAGTCGAAGAAACTGAAGTGGTTGTCGAAGAATTTTCAACTGTTGAAGAACCACACTCCTTTCCCATCGCTTCCTTCCGTTGCGTGTACAAATGGAGAAATATCTCAACATCTCTCTTCATCATCAAAAGATGTGCTTGGGACACCTAAGAAAAAAGAAAAAAGAAAAAAGAAAAAAGAAAAAAAAAAAAAGAAAAAAAGAATAATTATACTAAGTCTTTACAATAATTATACTCTGTCTTTACAATAATTTACAATAATTGAAAAAATAACTGCTACAAAGCTTTAAAATAACTACACTACACCTTTACAGTAACTACACAAAAATGATTGAAAGAATGATTGGAACTTACATCACGGCCTTTGCTCGAATAACATCATCGAGTATCAAAACAAATCAGGCGGTTCCAGATACTTTTTCCCGAGTTCGGGTTTATCAACGATCGCACATACCTCGCAGCTTTTGCTTCTCTTAAGCGTTTGGAGACAGGATACACACCATTGACATATTCCCTATTCCCTAGCGAACCGTGCAATTGAGCTCAAATACCCCTACTAACAAAAGACTTCTCATCCCGAGTGCTTGATAAGAGGAGTCTCGAAAGACATTGTATATTCCTTAAAAGACATACGATGGAAGTATGCCACCATAACAACAAGTATGCAACCACGCAAAGTAGAGGACCCAGTTCTACACCGCTCAACACCTTCAACTAATTTATCAAACACATACCCACACCAATCCAAATGGTGGATACGTAAAACATCTTGCACCGCTTTAAGAATTGAAAAGTCAATTCCATAATTTGAAGGGGGAGCAAGGACAATGGACATAGCGTAAAGCACAAACACCTCCGAAATTCATCTCCCCATCATCCCCCATAGCAAAGAATTGCATTATAAACAAAGGGATAGTAACATAATTTGTCCCTTCTACTTTAAACTTCTTCCGGAACTTAGCTTTCAACGTTTCTTGTGAAGACAATACACTATGTCCAGTGTAAACAACCTCAACCTTATCACCACCATTTGGCAATCCAAAAACATCATACACATCATCTTTTGACAGAAAAAATTTGACATCTCTTGCTTGAAAAATATGAGCAGTAGCATTAAAGTGTTTTACAAACAATGGTATAACACCCAATGGTAAACTATTCACTTTAAAATCAAGCAAACCACCAAATCCGATCTCAATGACAACCTTTTCACGATTTGGACCAAGTTGTTTTACCAGTTTAACCAAACCATTAGGACGACAACTCACTTTAATGTTTGCAAAGACAAAATGGAAAATCAAGCAAAATATAAAAAGAGTAACACATCAAATAAACAGAAACTCATAACAAGGGGGCAGGACACATATACTCACATGTTCAATCTTGGAGTTCCAGGAACCTTACTGAGCTTCTTTTTTGGAAAAGTTACTTTTGAGCGTTTCAAATCAGCTTTATTACCATCTTCGGGCTCCCTGCTACGTTTAGGACCCATTTGTTTTTATCACTGAGCAAATGAATACAAAATTATCGAATAAACACAAAAAATATGACAACAACTAATACAAGAATCGAGTTTTAATAATACAATAATCAGCATACAGTAATACAATAACTGGACTTGACTAAAATGATAACTAAATAATACTACGTATAGAATAACTAAATTACTATATTACAATAACTATCACAATACATTACAATAATAAACATCACTATATTACAATAACAACATCACTATATTACAATAACAAACTTTTCATATTAAAATAACTGGACTTGACTAAAAGCTGACTTAAAAACACTAACCAAAGATCAATAACTAAAATAATACTCATTACAATAACTGAGTTTCTACATTACAATAACTACCACAATACATTACAATATATTACAATAACACAAATAATTCCAAACACACACACACACACACACACATTATGTTCATTAGAATTATACGAATTCACAACAAAAAGAAAAACCTTAACAACAGATACAAAAAATGAAAAATCAATTACGAAACCCTAAAATTATGCAAAGACAATGAAAAATGTAAATTAACAACAAAACACAACAAACTAAACTATATACTAAACAAAATGAAGAATAAACACAGAAAACAAAAAAAATCAAGTAGAAAACAAGAAGAAGAACATGCAAAATTGAACAAAATCAACGAAAAAAATAATTTCAGCTCATTGATTACCTGTTGAGAAGGACAAACAAACTGAGAACCACGATTATGAGATAAACCACGATAATGAAGTAGAAGAACGACACAAATTGAGCACAAATTGAAGTAGAAGGACAACGAAGATGAACAAAATCAACGAACGCACTGATATTTTCAGAGGGAAAATATGAGAGAGAGAGAGAGAAAGAAAGAAACTGTCGAGAAAGTGGGAGGAAAAAAGAAGTCAAACCATCAAAATTGGGTTTATATATGAGATGTAAAATTAAATCTCAGCCACATATCTTATGTTAGATGAATGGTCCAGATTTAGAGGGGTAACTCACCAAAAGTACCCTAACTCATTTGATCTTATATATATATATATATATATATATATATATATAAGATTTAGAGCCGCCATTCTCCCGGTTAGCATCATAACCTCTTTTCGATTCCTTGGTTCCGGCAGGTCTAGGATTGCTTGGATTTTGTCTGGATTTGCATCAATGCCCCTGGCACTGACAAGTACACCGAGGAATTTACCTGCCCGGACACCGAAGTTGCATTTCATTGGGTTGAGCTTCATCTTGTATTTCCTTAGTGAACAAAATGTTTCGTGTAAATCGGCCAGGTGCTCGCTGTCGGACTTGCTTTTCACAATAGCATCGTCGACGTAGGCCTCAATGTTTCGCCCTTTTTGATTTTGAAACACTTTATCCACCAGCCTTGTATACGTTGCGCCGGCGTTTTTCAAACCAAACGGCATCATTTTGTACATGTATGTGCCGTTGGCGGTGATGAATGCGCATTTAGGCATGTCTTCCTCGGCCATGAATACCTGGTGATACCCCGAGAAGGCGTCTAGCGGGCTCGGCATGGTGTATCTGCCGTGGCGTCGATCAAGCTATCTATTCGAGGCAAAGGGTAACAATCTTTGGGGCATGCTTTATTAAGTTGGGTAAAGTCTACACACATTCTCCATGCCCCCGATGATTTCTTTACCATCACAACATTGGCTAACCACTCAGGGTAAGTGCAAGGCATAATAAAGCCCGCCGTAAGTAGTTTATCTACCTCGGCTTTGATGGCCTCATCTTTCTCGACTGAGGAGTTCCTCATCCTTTGCTTGACAGGGCGAGCGGTGGGGAGTACGTTCAGCTTGTGAATAATTACCTCCCGGCTCACGCCTGGCATTTCGGCCGCTGAGTAGGCGAAGACGTCCTTATTTTTCCTTAGCAGGTCCAGGAGTTTGGCTCTGAATTTTGGTTCCAGGTTGACACCGATGGTCACGGTGCGGCCTGGGTCAATCTCCACCTCCTCTGTCTCTGCTCCTTCAACCATGCTGATGGTTCGGTCGTTCTCGGACCTGGGAGTGTGCTGTATCTGGAAGGATTTTAATTTTGAAGCGACGGCTCTCACCCTCTCTAGATACCTTGTCGTCCTATGGTCCCGAGCCTTGTGCTCTCCTTTGATCTGGTTGGTCAATAAGAGCGAATCTGTTTTCACCACGACATGCTCCGCCCCGGCGGTTCTGGCTAGCCTGACTCCGGTTATCACTGCCTCGTACTTGGATTCGTTGTTTGAGGTCAAGGAGGTAAGCTCCAAGGCGTGCTCGAACACGTCTCCGTTTGGGCTAAGAATAATGATGCTGGCTTTCGAGCTATCCGTCGTGGAAGGGCCGTTGGTGTGTATCTCCCATACGCCGGGTTCCTTCTCGTTCTTCGAGGCGAGCTTATGTGCTTCCCCCCGGTCCGAGACGTATATCAATGTCAAGGCCCGGATGGAAATTACGGCGTCGGTTTCACTCAAAGTGACCCGGCCTATGAGCACGTTGTGGGCAGACGTGCCGTCGATAACTATAAATTCAGACATAACATTCCTGGCTGCAGTTCCCTCGCCGAACCTCACCGGCAGTCTGACCGACCCCAGGGGTACCAGGCCGACCCCAGAAAAGCTGTACAGCGGGTTGGTGCAGGGGCTCAAATCTTCGACTCTCAGACCGAGGCTGAGAAAGCATTCTCTGTACATAATGTTTATGTAGGCGCCTGTGTCAATCAGGCACCTCTTCACCAAGTGGTTGGCTATGCCTAGGTGGACCGTAAGTGGGTCGCTGTGAAGAGCGACGACTCCCTCGTAGTCCTTCTTCCCAATGGTCATATCGGGGATATTGGAAGCGGGGGTGGCTGTGTTGGGCACAAAGTTGATGGTCTGACACGGTTCATTTAGGTGCCGTTTGTGCCCATGAGCGGACCCACCATTCTCGTTGCCCTCGATGATAGCATGGATTACTCCTATCCGTTCAGAGACGGACTTGCTATGCGACCCGCCGGCATCTGGTTTTTGGCCACCGGCAACATATTTGCCGAGGCTCCCCTTTCGGATCGGTTCCTCAATGGCATTCTTCGGATGTCGGCGATCGTTGGTTAAGTGACCGGTGTGGCCGTGGTACTCACGATCGGCTCGTGTCACCGTCACTCCTCGGCCTAGGGGTCTTTCCCACTTCGGCCCTCGTTCTTGCTCAACGCGAAGACCTCGGCGCCGATACGACTAGGGGTTTTATCACTATACCGCCTCTGGTGGTACGTGCCCGAACTCCACCCGGCGCCTGTCGAGTCTTGTTTCCTGGCGGACTTGTCCGACCGTGACCTATTATTCTCACGGCGTCTTTCATCGGACCGTGACCCGTTGTTGTCACGGAGTCTTTCATCCGGGTTGTCCTCCCGGTGGCTCTTCTTTTTCGGAGGGCTCGGCCTCGGCTTGCAGGGCCGACCCATGTCTTGTGATAGTCTTCTACCTTGATGGCCTGGTCGGCCATCCTCCTGGCGGCATCCAAGCTCAGGCCTCCGCACTTGATAAGCTCATTTTTTAAGTCTCCCCTTGGGAGGCCCTTCATCGTGCAAGGCCGCCGGTTCGGGATTAATTTCTCGAATCTGCTGGACCTTTCCATCGAACCTCTTCACATAGCTTCGTAGAGACTCGCCCCCTCCTGTTTGATAGTTAGGAGGTCCGATGTCTCCACGGCCCTTCTCTTGTTGCAAAGAGTCTTGGGCTAGAAAGGCGTCTCTTAGGTCGGCGTATTAGTATACCGAGCCGTCGGGAAGCCCTTTGTACCAACTTTGAGCCATCCCATGCAAAGTTGTTGGGAAGACTCGGCACCGGACCTCATCGGGCTGCTCCCATACCGACATGTAAGACTCGAAAGCCTCAGCGTGGTCGGGTGGATCACTATCTCCTTTGTATGATAGGGGTGGCAACTTGAGCTTAGTTGGCACTGGACTTCTAGGACGTGGCGTTGAGGGGTCTGTCGACCACGTGTCGAACGACACGCGGCGATCGGCTCCTCGCATTCCTAATCCGGCTCCTCTCCTCGTAGCGGGAAGGACTTCTTCTTCGACTCGGACTTCTTCTCCAACTCTGCTGAGTCGGACTCCTCTCAGTTCCTTTGGGGTAAGCCTCGTTCGTGTTGCGGGGACGCTGTCCTCCCATGAGTGCGGGAAGGACTTAGGTCTACCACGCCCACTTTGGGCTCCCCCGGCGACTTGGTGGGTCGGCTTCTCCCGTGCTCCGTTCAAATTTCTCGAGTCACGTTTTGGGCCCTAGTCTCTGGCGGTTTCCGCCGCTCTTGTCGGCGTGACCGTGTGAGCAGGCGTATTACTAATTAGGTCCAGGACCATTTTCAGTCTTGCTATGTCAACCACATGTCCCATGATGGTGACCTGGTTGGTTGCGGCGGCGTGTCCGGCATTATTGGCATCCGAACTCCGGTTGGATTACTCACGGGGTGGAGGGCCGCACGACTCGAGAATTGTTGAAAGTGTCATCGTGGTAGAATGCGGTTTCGTCGGTCACGACTGCGTCTTGTTGTTTTGACATCTTAGCTTTTTGGGTGGGTTTTTGTTGTTTTTTTTTGTTGTTTGGGAATGAATGTGACTAGCTTCTAGTGTCTTTCCCCACGACGGCGCCAATTGTTCCTGGGTGTAATTCCGGAGCAAGTATGGTTACCACCCGTGGCTTGTTGAATGATGTCTTGAGTGGGATTCTCCTTTGGTCTTAATCGTTCCTCTCGGCCTCTCCTGCAACAATGAACGGCGAGGGCTTGGCTTTGTGCCAAGCGTACTCACTCCGACGCTCAAGTCAATAAACTTAAAGTATAAGTTGTTACTTGGCTGAATGTATATTGTAGAGAGATAAGGAAGATATTACCAGATGAATAGTGTATTTAGGTTTAGTTGTGTATTATGTGGATCCTCTCCTCAATGAAGGTTGAGGAGTATTTATAGGCTTTCACCTTTTGTCACGTAGTGGCCAAGTGGCTAGCGGTGGAAAGACGATCTACCCCCTCGGCCGAGGTTTCTATGGCAGGCCGGCGGGCCCCGTGACTCACCGCCGAGGGGTCTTGGATATGAGTACGCGGGTATGTGTCCCTACCGGCGGGGTTGTCATCCGAGACCAGGCGACCGGCCGATGGGCTGCATCGGTGGGTTATCTAAGTCGTTGACTTGTTTGTGGATATCTTTGACCTTGCTCAATATGTTGACTTGGTCGGCGGTGCAGAATATGCCCCATCAATATATATATATATATATATATATATATATATATATATATATATATATATATATATTTATTTAAAAGAGAAACTTTTCAAGCGATTTTATTGGCTGTAACTTTTGCATACTATCTACATAAATAAAATATTTAGAACAAACAATACGTATATATTTAGATAATTAGAAAAATCAGTTAGAGTCCTATAGCATCTGTGAGATAAGGTTCAGGAAATCAATCAAAACTATATTACCCCTTCAATTACTACTAGGGCACTATATGTTTTACAGTATATATAATACGAATTACATATTTGATCTTCAAAACAATAGTTTCGTTTATAATACATTAGCTATTTTCTTCGTAATAATTTAGTTTACATTTGGTTTGCTATTTTTAGACCTAATTTTCATACGGTTTGTATTTTGATTTTTTTCTAATAAGCATTCTTCATATCATATTGCAGGTACAATCATGGAATCGTCTTACAAGCCTACTCAACTTAGTCATGGTGAAACGGTAGCACCTACACTATTTTTAGCAGGAAACCGGTAACTATGACATTGTGTTTTTTTCTTGTGCTTATATTATTCGGTATATCGTTCCAACTTACGTCTCAATTTTTGTATTGCTATTAAACAAATAACATATAATTAATTTTGTTTTTAATTTTTTGTACAACTAATATTGTTTTTGGGCCTTTTTTTTCTTTCAGGTGCTACATTCAATGTATATCTTCTTATAAAGTTTGAGTGTTAATCCATATATAGAGTATATGGTATCGAATTGACAATAATTATTCCGATTCGAAAATACGGTATGAACCTGACACGAAATTAGTGTAGTTATGACTCACTATTAAGTAAGTCATACAATAAAGGAAGTTTAGTTGAGTGATGATCTTAGAAAAAAAAAGAGTGCTTTTACTAAATGGTAAATAGCTTTTGTCGTGAAGTATTTTAGTTTGTCAATTCGTACCAACTTTTATGCTCGATCGATGTATTATAACAATGATTAATGGGCGATATCGGATGGGTAATAGACGGGTGAAGCGGCTATGGTTTTTAGAATGAGCAACTCTCCCACATAATCGCATATTAAGGAGAATTATTTTTTAAAATATGTTGGTATATATGGCATGTATCATGGTGTACGAGTTTTATGGGCATGCTAGCATACTCGAAGACTTTGTCAACTGCATTTTTGCTTAGTAAAAAAGAAGCATGAATGAGAGAACGCATAGCCCTTCCAAGTATAGAACTTTGCATTAAATCTTATGTCAAAGCTATATGTATATGCAATATAGTGAGTATTTACAATTGATTGGCGGAATTGGGGACATTGTTCATCATGAGTTATATGGATACCTTTGTCTTAATGGAGATTAGCTGAATTTGATTTACTTGCAATATGGAATAAGCTGATTCTCTCAAGAGTCCTTTTTCTCAAAGCCAAGATCGCATGTCGCTATACTTTAACGGGACTATATTTATGAATAAAAATAAAGAAATAAATGAATACCGTATAAACTAAGGGGGCGTTTGGTTAGACAAAGGGAAAGGGAAAGGAAATGAGAAAGGGTAAGAGGGGGAAAGGTAAGGGATTACCTAAAATTTAACTAGTTGTTTGGTTACATCAAGAAAATAAAGTGTGGTGGGTTGTGGTTTATTTTGGTGTGCAGGTGGTGGTTTAGGTGGGGTGGTTGTGGTGGTGGTGGTGGCAGTAGGTTGTCTGTGATGGTGGTGGTGGTGGTGGCATCATGGTGGTTGTGGCGGTGGTGTTGTGGTGGTGGTGGTTTATGTGGGGTAGCTGTGGTGGTGGTGACGGTGATGGTGGCGTCATGGTGGTTGTGGCGGTGGTGGTTTATATGTGGGTGGTTTTGGTGGTGGTGGTGGTGGCGTCATGGTGGTTGTAGCGGTGGTGTTGTGGTGGTGGTTTATGTGGGGTGGCTGTGGTTGTGGTGGCGGTGTCATGGTGGTTGTGGCGGTGGGGGTTTATGTGGGGTGGCTGTGGTGGTGGTTTTGGTGGTGGTGGTGATGGCGTCTTGATGGTGGGAGTTGTAAGTGTGGTGGTAGATAAATAAGGTGGTTGAAGGGTAAAAATGGTAATGAAATCTCATACCTTAGGGGGTGAGGGGTAAGGAATTAGATGGATTGAGGGGTAAGGAAGGGAGTTTCATTCTCTTTGTTTGTGTCAAACAAACACCAACAAAGGAAATAAATAACTTTGTTTCCCTTTCCCTTTCTTATAGACTTCCAACCAAACGCCCCCTAAGTCTTATACTGTCCGCCTTTCTCATTCTTAATGAGAATTTGAAATTGCATGCGTATTACGATTATATCATAGTTTAACACATTTTCGATGGAAGTTTCGTAATATGCATCTTAATTCTCAAGATATCTTAACATGATGAATAATGAGTGATCTCCAACAACTACGTGTATAGAATTCTTATGAGTTTGGAGATTTGAGCTACAAACAGGAGAATTCTAATGAATCTAAACTCCTAAAGTCTATCACTTTTAATGTTCAACTAGATTTAATGCCCGTGCGATGCACGGGCCTGTTTGTAATATTCTATTTTTTTATAATGTACAAATAGAAAAAGTATTGCTTTTTAACATTTTCATGTATATGAAACTCAATTATAACATAGGATATGTTTTTTTTTGTTTATGAAGGAATACCATATCGTTTTTTTAATCCTTGTCAAATACGTTGAATCAATTTATGTTATATTTATTCTAAATAAACTTCCCCATTTTGTGAATAAAAACGTTAAAATTCTTCTAAAACATTAAACGATGCTAATAATATGAATCACCATATTATTAACTACTTAATTTATCATAAAAATCACTTAACTTATACGTTAAAACGCGAATTAGTTTTTTTATTAGAGAAATGGTGATTTAACTTAGAAGGCAATATTGTATAAATAGAGATCAAAAGTAATGTGCTACCCATTGTATTACATATAACAATCGAGTTCTCATCATATTCAAAGTGTAATATCTTTATGCTAGATTTTTTAGGCTTTCGATTGTTTTGACCGCTAACACTCTGCATAGTGGGCTTACTTGTGCACAAATCTCTCTTTAATGTTAGATATTTTAGTATGCAGGAATAACGATTGACAATAATTAACCACACCGAATCGACTTAACTTTCCTAATAGAATAATTCGACCCTATATTAGTGCCAGGGTTATACTGAATTTTCTAATTAGATAAGACGGTGTCCTTTGTCATCTGGCTCAAGAATCAGAGAAGTAATATAGAAGTATTTTGTGTAGATGTTATAATTTCTTAGATGCAAAAGATGGATTGTTTTCCTGTAAATTTTCCATCTTATCCCTTGGCTATATATATAGGCAAGATCGGGAAATAGGAGAATGAATGTCCGAACAATTGCAACTGTTGGATTTTCCAAAATAATTAATTATTGATGCGTGAATTTAAATTCCGCACCCCCTCTTAGTTATTCGAACGAAAACTATATCGTAATTCCGTAAATAATTATGAAAGTGTACACTCCGTACTTTCCGAATTCGCATTATATTATTTAGAAATTACCCATCTATGAAACAACCTTAATTACGCCAAAATGAACCGGTAATTACTCTTAAATCACCAACATTTAATCTTCATGGTTTACCACAAACGTATCCTACAAAGTTGACATTATTTTTGTAATTATCTAAAGTGTTTGAGTGAAATATTATTATTTTTGTACCGCTTAGCATGAACTGAACTAATCTAGAATCAGAGACCGAATTCCAATTCTACGACCAAGTATAACGTCCAATTTATTTAGGTCGTTAAATAAAAAGGATGGCCGTAATTTTTTTTCGTATTTGGCTGGTCGCTAAATAACGACGACACCAAGCAAAGATAACCTCCTAGGACGATTCTTATATTTCGGCAACAATTACTATGTTTGCTCATTCTGCTCTGATCTCCATCTGTTATCAAAGAAAAATATTATAAAAATAAAATTATGTACTGAATTACTCATAAAAAGAAAAAATAACGCAACATATGAAATCATCGATAAATGAAAATAATGAAAAGTAAGCTAGCATGTTTAGCCAAGGCCATACAAAACTATAATGGAAATATACACACATTAATTTAAATAAAACTTTGATTAAATGAAAGTTATAATAAGAAAAAGTAGTCTGATTTGGAAGTGTGGCTCAGCACTATTTATATAGCAATAAGTAGTCAACGCAGAACATGGAGTAATACAGAGTACTATGCAATTCTAAGTTCATCAGGACTCTATACATGATCATATACTCAATACTCCACATCAAATAATGTTATTTATACGGTATTAGTGAGCGCATTATTCTTCATGCACGCGTATTGTATACTCCAACCTAAACTTCAAACGACGACCATTATAGTTGAAGGCATTTTAGTTACTACAATTCGATCCTCTACACCGTCCAAGTTAATTAGATTGTTAATAGTTGGCACCTTATAATATAAGGTTGTTATACGCTACACGAAATTCGCTTTACAATGGTCTTACTTGAGTTTTTGACAAATTGTTTTAAATCATCTACACCATAAGGGGATGATTTGCGAATCCAAAGTGTATTAGTTCTATATATAATAGCAAAACCCATATATAAATACTGAGATATTTCAACAAAATCATACGCCTAGGATAACTTCCATTGTTAGACGCAAGTTGTACATGGCATAGATTAAATCGCTGTTAATGGCCATTATCAAGATACTTTGCCTTAATGTCAAACGTCATCGACAACACCAACGTAGACAGACCGGTTATTTTTGGCAGAGGCGGCCGGTGAATTCGGGAGGCCCTGTTCCGATTCTTAGGTTGAGGCCCCATAACAATTAATTGTCATTTACTTGAGACCCTAAACGAAAACTATTAAAAATAAAAATTTGAGAAAAAAGGAAAGGTTAACATATATGAAAAAAAAAATTGTTATGATTTATTTTAGGCATATACTTAAAACACAGATTATATAAATAAGACCGTTTCATAATTCATATCATGAGACGATTCACTTTTATAAAATATACAGTACTTCATATTTGTTTATTTGTAATAAATATCTTGTCTTTTATAGAATAAAAATGTCTCACACAATAATTAATAATTTAATATAAATATAAAGAGTAATATAAATAAAAGAAATTAAAAGATGGAGATATAACAAAAGAACCGAGAACTGAGAAAGGTAAAAAAATATACTTTTCTGTGATCCACTTAAATAAATAAATAAATTTAAAAAAAAAACTGCATATTGATGGGAAATGGGGATGCACGTGTGTTTTGGGTAAACAAAGATGCTGTGGAGTGTAGAGTAGTGACTTTACAGGAGTAGTCCACAAGGAGGAAAAAAGCCAAAATCATTTTCATTTAATGTTATGAATTGAGCTTAGATTTTGGGGCCCTATTTTCATTTTCATCTTTGTGAACCTAATTAATCGCAAAACCTTTGGCCTCCCGATTTTTGGCACTTATGGCAGTGAAGTTGTCATCCGGGAGTTAAATCATACGTATTATTCTTGTGCCATCTTTCGATCGAGTGTACTCTATAGCGCAGGTAAAAGAATTCATCATAAATATGCTGACATGTTCGTGCATTGAAGGAAGCAAAGTAAAGAAATTCACGATTCAAACACAACCATCATATATAATGATTATTTAACCCTAATACCCTATATATATTTATGACATATGGTCATACGGAGTATATATTGATCATAAACACCACTTGGCTATCAAATTTCTATGAAATGCTTGCATTATTATGCATTAAAATTCACCACCCAACTTTATTATAAGCATTCTCTTAGCCAAACAAAATCGAACGCTATGATGCAATGTGTAACAGCAAATTTTGTATTGCGATAACTGAAATACAAAACAAGGAAACAATTATATTTTATTAATAAATATCAAAAAATGACGTGTACAATCTCTAATGTATCCTCCGATTCTAATATGCCAGAAGTAAAGGTACGTGTACGGGGTACACGTGAGGGTGTTGCGTGTAGACAAATTTAATTGCTCTACGCGCGATGTAAATTTGATTTCTTGAGAGGGTCGCGATGACTTGAATCTCTCTTGAAGGTTTGAACTTGTGATTGAATCTTCAACGCAGGCGGCACGATTTGATGTGCTTGTTGACTGCTTGCAATGATTTTGACATAGAGGATTTGTAGGAATTTGTACATTGTTCTCTCTAGCTCCTTTGCAATTATGAATTTTCAACCTTTGAATGAATGATGAGAGTTATATTTATAGAGTTTCAATTCTCCTTGTTGGGCTTTGATGGTCACAGGCCCATTTGTGGATTTATTAGCAACCTTGGTCCTAATTTGATTCTTTCTGGGTTTAATTATCCGAATAACTCCTTTTATAATCCGAATCGACCCACATTTCATTTAATCGGGACAAATTAATTAAATTAAGTTAAAATTTAGTATTAACTCAAAATAATTAATTTATTTTATTTATTCGGCACTTTAATAAATTTTCCGTGCCTACAAATTGCCCCCTCGGGACCTTGTCACGTGCGCCTTTTTTGGTGTCTTGACGTGGCGAGGTCTCGATACATTTTTTGCTTTGACTTGGAAGTCGATGATGAGCCCCCTAACTTGTCACAAAGGCCGGATAACCTATTTTTTTTTCACCCTGTCGTTATCTAACTTGGCGGGTGAATTTGTATTTGACTTGGAAGTCAAGGGCACCTCAACTTGTCGTTGAGACAATCCATTTTTCTTGTAATGTCACCCTATCATTATTTGATTTGGCGAGCGACTTTTTTTTCTTTGACTTGGAAGTCGAGTAGCGTACCCGAACTTGTCGTAAGGGTAGTAGCTTGCGGAACTTTTTTGACGTCATCCTGTCATTTTTTTTAGACTTGGCGGATAACGCAAATTTTTTTTTTTACTTGTCTGACTTGAAATTCATCAGGTATCCAAACTTATCGTAAGGATGACCAATTTTTTAAACGTCTTCGTTAGTATCTACCTTGACGAGTGACATTGATAATGCCCCTTTGACCAAATTTCTTAATTTTTTGTACGGTTTCCATATTGTCTAAATTTCCAAAAGTAGGAATTGAGCAATTGGTGGATATTATAATTTTGAAACTCTATCCGATATCTTATAGGAAGGTGTTGCCTTTGTAAAGTCCCTGTATTTGCGTAGGGTTTAAGGACACCCACAACCTATATATAAATGCTTTCCCCCTTTCATCATGCGCATGAACCTCTGATGCAAACAAACATCTTCTAGCCAAATTTTTTTGTCTTGCGATTCTTGATGCTGTCCTTTTTTATTGTCAATACCTTTCAAGCACACTGGACACAACACGATACTCTTTACTTCTTTGCTTTCTTTACCTGTATAGCAGAGTTTCATTGCCAACGAACATCGTCTTGCATTAAATCCTCCGTGTTCATCTTCACCGTGTGACAAATCCGACTGCTTTCGGTAAGTTTTTATTGCCTTTTCTTCTTCCCTGCTCTTGGTTTTGCTGTTTTTTTTTTATTTCCTTTCTGAACATGATTTCATTAAAGGTCACTCTTCCATCTGTTTTGAAATACGCACCACATCGTCCCCTGATTTCGTGAAAAACAGAGCGCATGGACAGCCCCTGTTGTCGACCAATTTTACATCATGGAGAATGATCCTTGACCCTAAAGCTTCCCATATTCACAAATTTTGCAGTCCCACGATTCCGAAACATCTAATAACTCGGATTTTCGTTATCGTTTGACCCCCCAACGACCTCAGCAAAGTCCGTCTCAAACAATCACCTTTTTTTTCATGCGTCATGTAGCTTCAGTTTGCCATGTATGTGCATAATTTTACAACATATTGACGATACTTTCGATCGAATTCAATTCCTTAACGCAGATAACTATTTCTTCTGAGTTTTCAACTTTTGCGACGATCCGAAGTAGAATCACTAAGGTATGTCCTTCTCATCTTTCGATTCGGCAACATGTTCTTATCACTTAGAGTTAATGTTGAAAACTTGAATTTTGCTTATTTGTATTTTAGCCATTCACGAACACGATTCTACCATGCTTAGGAGGCTTGACTCATGCCTTGTCGAACGCTCCGATCGACCATACTCACCATAGTATTGATTTCGACCTTGACCTCGACATCGATCGGCACCTAGCTTCCCGTTGATTGCCATGTATATATAACCAAAGGATGAAACAACGTCAAAGTTTGGTCTTGGCTTGATATTGAATTCCTCTTACCCCAGTTGGTCTTTAGAAAAACGGATTTTATAAGAAAATAAATGAACTGTGTTAATGAAGAAATATAGACCATGCCTTTTTTATCATTGTGTTCTTTTCTCTTGACTTATATTGACCTGAACCTTTCCGACTCAAACTGATCCAACTGTGTCTCAGAATGCTGATCATTCGATTCCTGATTCAGGACAGACCAATTTTGTTAGAAATCCCCAATTTAGTCTGAAGATATCGCTGAGTGCTAGCATGAGCTCTTATTATTTTAACACGCTGTTGTGACTATCTCGGACTCTCGCCTCTGCTACGAAATTCTAGCTGTGAATGCTTACTTGCTTGCTCAATCATGTTTTTTGTGTAACCTTGAAATATCGACACGATGCCGCTACATACTTGCCAAAATCTCGACCAATTTGATCGTAGCTTTACTCGGAATCTCGCTCCTGATTTGCACTTTCGATTCCATTTTGCTTACTTTTTTTTTTTAGAAAAAAAAGGGCACCTGATTTATTGTCAACGACCTCTATATCCAAGCTTTCGAAATCTGACTTCATTTTTTGTTTGAGTGCAGCTTCACTTCCAAAAAAAAACAGTGTACACCATCTTTTCAAGGTATACCAATTTGAGTTTATCCTTTTAAATTTTTTATTATACACATGTACGTACATTAGTTGTTCCCCCTTCCTGGTTGTGTTGTTTTTTTTTATGATTTTTGCAGGCTTTATGCTATTCCTTCAGGCTAATCTAATACGCGTATCAGTGGGACTACAGTCCAACACAATCCACTAGTTAACAATGAAGATTCATTATTTCAGCGAGAGTTATTCCGGTTTTCAACTAATTTGTCAGGGTGAACCCGTTTAGGGTCATCGCGACAGGGCGAAGACTTATTACTTGTCAGGGTGAACCCATTTTTGGGTCATCGCGACAGGTTGTGTCAGGGTGAACCCATTCGGGTCATCGCGACACAGTTTTAAAGACTGATTGCCTGTTAGGGTGAACCCATTTTTTTGGGTCATCGCGACAGGTTGTGTTAGGGTGAACCCATTCGGGTCATCGCGACACAGTTTTGAAGACTCATACAACGAACCTCTTTATGAAGACCATTATTTCATTACCATGAGACATGCCGGATGAATATACTTCTTGATTTGATGCCTCTCTGACTTGTAAAAGATCTCTACATATTCTTTATATTCACTTGTATTTGTCCCTTTCGCAGGGTTGTAATGGTGTACCTGAAGAAATTTCGCAAGGGGAGCGACCTATATCTTTCTGTAGTTGACCGCAAGGATCAAGATGCTGCATCTGGAACTTACTTTCTCACAAGCAAATCGCTTCACATGCTGGAAGGTGGAGCAGCCAGTCTAACAAGGGATTCTTTGCTAAATGAAATGTCCATGAAGCTTGACACTCGAGAACCAGACGCTTGCTCACGCTACCTTTTAAAAAATAACCTTAAAGTGAATCCTGGTACAAATTATACTTATGAGTTACTTGGGCGCATAATCATTTCAGGAAAAGTTAAATGGGGATCCTTCAACCTGAAAATTTACGGGGAATCGATCTACATGCCGAAGTATTGGGAATGGACTGAAGATGTATTTCCTCGCTTTAGTGACATCCTTTCGACTGCTTCTATCCGTCAAGCGGTCTATGCTTCCTTATATTCTTATGATAAGGACTTACATATCATGCGTGCCTTCTTCGAAGGATGGTGTCCTGGTACTAATACCTTTCATACTGTAGAAGGCGAATTTTCTATCTCCCTGTGGGATCTAAAGAAACTTGGAGGTCTCCCTGTTGTGGGAGAGATTTATGATGAAACGGTGCCTCAACTTAGCATCCTAAAGTCAACGAATGAGGAAAAGGATTTGACTGTCCCTGCAACGTGCACTTTCTTGTTTACTGCGTTTCACTACCTTGCGAAGGAATCAAAGGACAAGGGTGAAGTTTCTGCTTAGCAATGGATTGACTTTTGGTGCAAAAGACAGGTTGTACATCCGCCTCCTGTTAAAGCGCGAAGGACCACCAAAAATCCTCCAGCTTCAACCCAGAATCCAAGTGGTGAGATTGAGCCCCGAACATCTGATGAATGGATAGTGGAAGAACACTCCTTATTTGAAAAGCTTGGTTGCAATGATTCCCGACGGGCAAAGATTTATTTAGCCGCGCATTTATCATGCTGGCTTTGCGTATTTGTTTTGCCGGAAGATAGTGACAGATTAATTAGACCAGCTACCTTCGAGATTGCAAGTATGATGGCAGAAGGTCGAGTTTTTAGTCTGGCGATTCCTGTATTAGCTCGCATTTACAAAGGTTTGAATGGGTTAGCCACGTCTATGAACCCCGGATACTCCAGGTCATTCTTCCCGGCACATTACTTATACGGGTGGATTGCAAATTACTTTGACACTTATCATGCGATAAATCCATCACCGACAGGTCCCCATATGACTAAGTATTCAGGTCCCGTTGGAGCTAAGAATGGAAAACCCGAAGAAGCTCGAAAACTCATGCATGAGGGAAGAAAATTTGATGCAAAGCGTTTTATGTTAAATAAACACAGAGTATATGTCTTGTTAGACAATGGTGACCTTGATGCCCTGGGGCTCGACTATCTTGCATCCCTTCGTTCCTCCTATTTGTGTTTGCGTCTGAGTAATGGGTTTCACCTTGAACCTTATAATCCCCATCGGTTCGAGACAATTTGGCTTTTGTCAAGACATTCTGGCGTATTGAATCATGGTTCGATAAAACCTGACGTCACATGCTTTGAGGCACCAAATATTGGCAAGTGTTTTTGTTTACAGGTAGCTTGTCTCGCGTTTACCTTCCCAGTCCTTCGTTCAGATGGGATGAGAATGTCACCCCTAGTTTTACTAAATGGTGGAAGGAACTCTACCCGAAGGATCTAAGAAAGAATGTTGACATTCTTGTGCATAGTACCGGAAGTGACCACAAGACTAAGAAGCGTGATCATCGTCGGGATACTAGAAATCAGCCTCGAAAGCAAGCAGTGCCCCTGAAATCCAAAGTTGTTGTCCCTAAAGCGAAAGGCCATATTGAGGACAAACACCACAGCGATTCAGATTCCGAGATTGACCCTAAACATGATCGTCGTGGCAAGAGAAAAGTGTCTGTCTTGGATGTAGATGATGTTAGACTAGACGCCCAGATTTTTGAGGGGGTGTCGAGTGCATCAAAAATGCCTTCGCAGACACTGGTCAGCCTCTCTTCTTTTGTGATTATCGTTGTTTATTTATTTATTTCCCTACTTGATCATCATTTTTTTTTTCAGGAAGATGAATGTGCCTTGGAGACAGTCTCCCTTGCTCCGGAATATCGTCTTCCACATCGTACACCAAAGATGAAGCCTGGAAAAGGGAAGGGGCTTATGATTCTTAATAAATTAATACCCGTAAGAGACTCTTCTGGTCCAGCATCTCAGGGGAGCCAGACTGATAGTTCGTTTGCCAACGGTAGTCAGACTGCCGTGAATAGTCCAGCCTCAACTCATGTATCTCCTCCTTGCAAACCTGACGATCGAAGGCAGATGTTTAAGCCTCTAACAATACAATTTAAACCTACCACACTCCCTACGTGCTCCAAAGCCTCATTTCGTCCACCTCCTTCACTTAAGGGGATTTTTGACAGAGCACTAGACGCGATCCGCTTGCAGGTCTTGGGAGAATTAAAAAATGCAAGTTTCTCTAATGTAGGGGAAGTGGCAATGAAGGCTAACGTGTGTTATGAGGGCATTCGACAACTCAAAGGTGACTGTTCTTCACTACAGGCGCGAGTGGATTCTTATGTGGGTGCGGTCCATGCTTACCTTGCACTCGAGAAGCAGGCTGCAAGTGTCATCACCTTGCATTGCTAGAGGACAAAAGGCTGGAGTGGCATCAAAAGATTGAGGATACCAAATCTCTTCATGATAAGGCACAAGAAAAGCATAGAGAGCAAGCTGTGGAACTTTCTGTTACTCTGGAAGAAATAAACGATCTTGAAGCTAAACTCAAGCAAGCACGAGAGAAGGAAAAGACATTGCGAAGCAATTTAGAAGCTGAGGATATATCTTTAATCTCATTGCAAGATGATCTTCAGAAGTTGGAGAGAGAATTAACCGAGTTTGACGATATCCCTGTTTTGAGTCCTGAAGAGGAAGCCTTACTTCAAGAGCGAAGAGTTGAATTGGAAGAGATGCGGGCTTCTCTGGATGTTGATCCATAGGCACTTAGATTTTTTTTTTTTTAGATTATCTAGATTTCATCCTTGATTCATCCATTTTTTTTGTAGCCTAATGGACCAAGTGCTCCTAAGATGTTTGTTTGGCTTAATCGTTTATGTGCAATAACACCTTTTCAGCGTGTTACATTTCATTATATTTATTTATACAAACAAGTACTTATAATACTGTTTATTTAGCCGTTCACAGTTTAAACTCTTGCGGGCCAGGAGTAATTATTTTGATGTAATTTTTTTGGTGTGGCTGCACTTGAACAAAGTGTTTGCTCAAACTGCCTACGTACTTGCAAAGCTACCAAGATGACAACTTGCAAGATCAAGCCAACGTAGTTCAAGAGAGGGATTTTTTTGTTTGGAGGTGTGGCTGCACTTGAGCTACATGTTCACCCAAGTTGCCTACGTACTTGTGAAGGACAAAGTGTATTTCACAAGATCAAGCCGACGTAGTTCATGAGGGAAGAAAGGAGTATTTTTTTTTTTTTTTTTTTTTTGGAGATTTTTTTTTTTTTTTTTTGAAACAGTTTAACCTCTTGCTTAGGAGCTTGGACTTGCAGTTTACGCTCTTGCTTAGGAGCCTTCACTGTTGGGATTTAAGAATAGTAACGCTTCAAAAACTTCCCATTGATTGGGCCTACCCGAACGCCGTCTTCATCCACGATTTTGTAAGCACCAATTGTATAGACCTCCTGTACCACGTATGGACCATCCCACTTAGAGGTGAACTTGCCAACTGGCTTGTGAGAGGTGATGATTGGTCTTCGTACTACAAGGACGAGGTCTCCTACTTGGAAAGAACGAGGGCGCACCTTTTTGTTGAATGCGCGTGACAACCTTGCTTGATAGCACTGGAGCTTTTGTTGAGCCTCTAATCTCTTTTCATCGAGAGCTTCCAACTTTGCTAATCGCAATTTGTCATTCTCATCATCTGTGAGTCCCTCCTGAATAGCAATGCGTAAGGAAGGGATCTGCAACTCCAAAGGCAACACGGCCTCCACTCCATACACCAACGCGTACAGGGTTGCCTGAGTAGGTGTTTTGTATGTGGTACGATATGCCCACAACGCCTCACCAATTCTTTCATGCCAATCTCGCTTTGACTTTGCTACTACTTTTCTCAACAAGTTGGAAAGAGTTTTATTAAAGGCTTCAGCCAAACCATTTGCAGAGGCATTGTACATGGATGACTTGTATTGTTTGAACTTGAATTTTTCTCCCAGACTTGTCATTAGATGGTTGAAAAATTGTTTCCCATTGTCAGTTGTGATACGTTGAGGTACACCATATCTGTAAATGATCTGGGTTCGAATGAAGTCCACAACATTTTCTTTCTTCACTTCACGTAGTGTGATGGCTTCCGCCCATTTTGAGAAGTAGTCAGTGGCAGCGAGGATATACTCGTGTCCATTTGAGGCCTTTGGAGTAAGAGGTCCCACAACATCAAGTCCCCAAACTTCAAAGGGCCATGAAGAAACAGTAGGATGCAACGGCTCCGGCGGTTGGTGTATGAAGTTTGCGTAGAACTGACAGGGTTCACATTTTTTCGCAAAGTCCATACAATCTTGCACCATGGTTGGCCAGTAATACCCCATTCTCTTTACACGATCATGAAGTTTAGGCCCAGTTGATGAGCACCACAAATGCCGAAATGAGCTTCATGCATTGCTTGATAGCTTCGTCCTTGCTTAGACACCTCAACCATTGGCGTGAGAAAGAACGTCTGTAGAGTGTCCCTATATAGTGAATGAACTTTGGAGCACGTCGACGTATTTCTACCTTGTGTCTGGGATCATCGAGTAGTTTTTGGTGGTCCAAAAAATCAATGATAGGTTGACGCCAGTCATCTTCATCAACTGTGTAGACGCATATCATGTTGGTTGTGTGTACATTTTCTTCTCCTTCAAGCGATGATACTACCCAACGATTGCAGATCGGGACTTTCATAGACTCTTACGCCCCCGGTGCCAAAGTGGTGCAAGATTAGCAAGCGCGTCAGCCAACTTATTGGCACTCCTTGGCACATGACCAACATGGATGTCGTCAAGTTGATTCAAATAGTTGTAATGCCCGTTGATGGTAGGGAATCAAGTCTTCCTTTTTCACTTCATATTCACCAAGGACTTGGTTGACCACCAGCTTTGAGTCTCCATATATGTCCATATCCCTGACACCTATTTCGATTGCCATTTGAAGACCGAGTATGAGAGCTTGGTATTCTGCCATATTATTTGTACACAACTGAGTGAGTGTAAAGGCATATGGCATAAGATGATTTTGTGGAGTTACGAATACAACTCCAGCTCCAGCTCCATCTTGCCTTGCAGCACCGTCAAATTACATTTGCCATGGTGGTAGGACGTCTACATAGAAAATTTCTTCTCCTGGGAGGTCATCTGAAATTTCCCACTCTGCTGGCACTCGGATGATCAAAGAAAGAAGTCGGCGATAGCTTGACCTTTCACAGCCTTTTGAGGCACGAACACCAAGTCATACTGCTTAAGCAACATTGCCCATTTCGCAAGTCTTCCAGACAAGACTGGTCTTGAGAGTATGTACTTGATTGGATCAGCTTTTGAGACCACATGTATGGTATGCGCCTGCATGTAGTGCCTCAACTTCTGGATGGCGAACACCAAAGCAAGACATATCTTCTCTATGGGCGCGTAATTCAACTCAGCTCCAACCAAGGTACGACTTAGGTAGTAGAGTGCTCTCTCCTTGCGGTCTTCAATTTCTTGAGCACACATTGCCCCCATGAGCGTTCTTGTCTTTGCAATGTAGAGGACAAGTGGCCTTCCCGGAATTGGTGCCCCAAAGATCGGCGCGCCCGGCCAAGTATTTCTTGATGCTATCAAAAGCATTTTTGCATTTTTCATCCCATTGAAATAGAGCATCCTTTTTCATGAGATGGCTGAACGGCTGGCAACGCCCGGCTAAGTTAGAGATGAACCTTCGGATGTATGCCAAACGTCCTTGCAATCCGCGCAACTCTTTCAATGTCTTTGGTTCCGGCATTTCGTTGATAGCTTTTATTTTTGTTTGATCAATTTCAATGCCTCTATGCCCGACCACAAAACCTAAGAACTTCCCAGATGTGACACCAAATGCACACTTGAGTGGATTCATCTTGAGTTGACATTTTCCAAGTCTTTCAAAGACGGTTCGAAGGTCTTTGATATGGTCTTCTCTTTTCTTTGATTTGACAACCACGTCATTAATATAACACTCTATTATTTTATGCAGCATGTCATCAAAGATCTTTTGCATTGCGCGTTGGTACATAGCGCCAGCATTCTTCAATCCAAACGGCATGACTGTGTAGCAGAAGATCCCTTTTGGGGTTCGAAAACCTGTTGCTTCTTGATCTTCGGGTGCCATATGTATTTGATTGTAACCAGCAGTACAATCCATGAATGAGAGGGCTTCATGACCAGTGGTTGCGTCATTCATCAACTCTGTAACTGGCAAAGGGAAGTCATCCTTCGGGCATGCATCATTAAGGTCTCTGAAGTCGACACATATACGCAGTTGTCCATTCTTCTTTCTGACTGGGACAATGTTTGCTATCCAGGTAGAATATTTGACTTCTCGAATGAAACCTGCTTCAACGAGTTTGTTGACTTCCTTTTCAAATTCAGGTACAAGCTCCGGCCTGAAACGACGTTGAGGTTGCTTTTTGGGATTGGTGCCTTTCTTGATTGCTAGACGATGAACTGTAATTTTTGGGCTTAGTCCAGGCATCTCTTTATAGCTCCAAGCGAAGACATCCTTGTACTCGACCAACAACTTGTAGTACTCCTCTTCTTCTTCCTTAGTCAGCAGAGCACTAACATAAATGGGGGAAGGATCCTCAGTAGTTCCCAAGTTGAGTTCCTTGAGTTCATCCACAGTCGATTGCCCCCCGTCTTCAAGTGTTTCAGGGGCCTCATCGGCCTCAACTTCTTCATTCTCGTCAGGTATCTCTTCTACTGTGATGTGATATGACGACGTTGTAACTTCTAAATCTCCTGGCTTCTTTACACCAGAAGGACGTGAAGGTGAAGGAATATGCTAAACATTTTTTGACTGGCCTGTTAGAACTAGTACGCGCTTCCTTACCTTAAGTGGCTCATGCTGGATGATATCCACTACTTGCATACGCTTCATACGAGATGGTATTGCGCTTCTCAAGTCATCACTTATTCTTACTTCTTCTTCATTTTGTTTTGCAGAAATTGAGAGAGGACGACCCTCTTCAATATTCTTCTTGGGAGCCCCTAGTCGACTGAAGACTGTTTTTGATGGACCGCCCAAGCGTTCTTGTATTGCGCCCTTCTTGTTTGTGCGCAACGAAGGTGGTGATATTTTGACTTCACTTTCACCTTGATTGCCAAGCCTAGCAAAGACAGAAATGTGTTTGGTTGAAGCACTTGGCTTCCCTAGCCTTGTAAATATGGAAGGACGACCCTTCTCTGCAGGTGGACTTATTCGATCAAAGACTGAAGATGGATGCATCTTTTACTCTCCTTCTTTATTTTCTTTGACCTCTTCTACTGTGATGTGCTGAGAAGACGCAGTAGCTCCTTTTTTACGAGCACCAATCTTCACAGGCGCAGGAGACTCATATCCGAGCCCGGCCCTGGTCACCATGAAGCTCCAATCTTGCTTGAACACTTCATGTTGCGCTTTGTTGAGACCGTATGGCTCGGCTTCTATAACTTTGCCGAGAGGAGTCGGATTTGTAAAATCATATCCAGCCTTCGCAAGTAGCTTGTAAGCATTGGAATCAAATATCCCCTTGTTTTCGTCACTTGATGATTGACTGGATGAACAGACGAAACCATTCGGAGGAGGTCTCACAATCTTCGTTTGAGATGAACTTGGTAGAGGTGTAACGACTTTGGCCACCCATTCCTGCTTGAACACCAGACTTGACTTTTTATCCTTAGGCTCTATCTTTGGTGTTAGACACTCTGCAAAAGGACTTTCTCCATCTTTGCGGCGAGACTTTGGGATGTAGCGTAGTCTTGGTGGTGTAGTTTTCTGCATCTCTTGCTTCTTGGGTGATGCCACAGGAGTAGCTTTTTCTTGGGCCTTGTCTACATCTTTCTTAACATCATTTTCTTTAGCAGGACTTGCAGCTTCATCCTCTTTGATGATGTTCTTTTCCCGCTTACCTCCTTTTCCTGTTGAAGAGATGGTGGTTGGCATGAACTCACTAGAAGTACCATTCTCTTCAAAGAATTTTGCGTCAGCGAAGAAGGAGTCGACCTTAGAGAAGGGTTTGGCGTCTCCGTCTGTCTTCCTTTCACCACCACGATAATATTTCAAGCATTGATGGAGGGTTGAGGCGACAACTCCGTTTTCGTGCTTCCAAGGTCGTCCCAGCAATAGTTTGAACAATGTCTTGCCATCCATGACATGGAACAACGTGTCGGAAGAAAGATCACCCATGGTAAGGTTCACGCGGATCATGCCAACTGCGCGCTCCCCATTTAAGTTGAAACCATGAATCATTGTTCGACTACTGGAGAGTTCATCCATCGTGATCCCTAATTCGTTCATAGTGGCTTTTGGCATGAGATTGACTCCTGAGCCTCCATCTATTAAGATGCGCTTGACCTTTTGCCCCCGGATGTACCCTGACACATAAAGTGGCCTGTTGTGAGGTTTGGATCCAAGAAGTAAATCCTCATCTGAAAAACTCAAGGCTGCATTGCAGGAGACACATCCAGTTGATTGCTCAAGAGGCTCAATTTTTTCTTTCATCTTGCCTGCATACAACTCGGGCTTCTCAAGTCCTTGAATTATCAGCTGACGCATTTCTTTGGGTATATAAAAGATTTGCTTCCATCCCATGTTTGTAGGAAGGGCGTCAAGAGCGGCCACTATTTCGTTCTCCTTTTTAGAATGCAACTGTTGTGGCAATACCGCATCATCTGGGCCTTCTTCCTCTATCTTCCTTTTATCATCACCACCTTCCGTAGCTGAGACGGTGTACACGGTAACCTTGTTTAAGAAGTCTTGTGGGAAGAATTCTTTTAAGGTGACGGGACTTGGTGATTCTTGCTCAAGTACATCGATAGGCAAGACATGTGGTTTGACCATAGTTTTGGGCTTTTTCTTTCCCTTCGTCTTGCGAGGTTTAGTCTTCTTTGATTGTTTTCTTCGACGGTGAACAGGTTGAGCTGTCTACCTTGTTTGTTTCTTTGACTTCTTGCGCGTAACCAAATCCCAACCTTCATCGTCATCTTCATGCTTCTTTTCCTCATTCTTATCCTGAGGAGGTAATCTTTCTTCTAATGACATTGGAGGTAGTGACGATAATGGCCCTTGGATCCGTAATGCCACAGGTTCAAAACTCCCGAACTGCAACATATACACACATTGTCCTTATCGTATAATTGGCTCATCAAAGTTGCTCCAAGACTACGAGTTTGATTTGTGGTTCTTTGTGTCATCCAAGTCAAGAATGATCTTCCCTTCCTTGAGAGCTGCATGATCTTCTCCCCCGAGTGTTATACACTTTTCAAGAGGATGACTCACCACCTGTGATAACGTCGAATTGGGATCGTTTGTCTTGTTTGCTTGCTCAGGGCGCTTGGACTCTGGCAATTGTATAACCTTCTTTTCTAAGAGGTCATCAAGCATTCCAGACAAGTCAGAATCTGGGAATGGGTATTTCTTAGCCTGCAACTCTTTCAATGTAGGCTTGTCTCGTTGGTAGTTGTAAGAGAATGACTCTTTCTTCTTTTCATACTTAGGCTTTGACGATATTTTCACAGGTGCACTGCTGGTTTCGATGACCATTGTTTCCTTTGTTGACGATTTGGAGTTCTTATCAGTTTTCTTGAACTCCTTCTTTTCACTTGGCACCTTAGAAGAACTTGGTCGAGCACTACCATGTTCTTTGATTGTGATCTCCGATCCATGTCATGGGCGCGGGTAGCCAGGTCTTGGAAGCTCTTTGGCATGATCCCTTTCAGGATGTAAAGAATGTCCCATTTCATCCCGTTGACGCACATTTCAACTGCTGACGCTTCACTTAGGCGATCCTTGCATTCCAGACTCAGCGCACGCCACCTGTTGATGTAATCGACGACAGGTTCATCTTTCCATTGAGTTGTTTTTGTCAACTCGCTCATGCTGACTACGCGCCTGGTGCTGTAGAATCTGTTGAGAAATTCATCTTCCATGCGACCCCAACTGTCGATTGACTCAGAGTCCAGATCCGTGTATCAGTCGAACGCGATCCCTTTGAGCGAACGCACAAACTGCTTCACCAAACGATCACCTTTTGTCCCAGCATTGTTGCATGTCTCGACGAAGTGGGCGATGCGTTGCTTTGGGTTCCCCTTCCCGTCGAACTGTTGAAATTTTGGAGGCGATGCAGCGATGGCATGCGCAGATCACAATCCTCTTAGTGTAAGGCTTGATGTAGCGTCCACTACTTGTCGAGCTATCATCCAACTGACACTTGATCGTCTTGGCTATTAACTCCTACAGCTTCTCTTCAGTGAAGTTGCTGATCTCATTGTTTGGCTTTTCCCTATCCTCGCCAACTTCTCTATCGCTATCAACATCCCTATCGGTGTCACCATGCTCGCTCTCGGCCTTCCTGTCACGGAGTGCCACCACCTCTTTTTGGAGCTCATCAATTTTCTTGTTCTTTTCTTCACTCTCCTTCATCATCTTTTCAAGGAGATCATTCATTTTCTGCATTCGATTCTCAAGAGTATCGCCACTTATCACCATGACTGAAGCAACGTTAGGAGTTGAGGTTTCTTTCTTCTTTGGCGACGCTTTGGGTTTGCATGGAGAAGCCTTCTTGTCAACCTTAACACTTCTAGTCTCCTCGCGTGAAGGAGAAGAGGCGGCCGGGAGCGAGCGTAGCAAAGCGGCAACTATGGAGGCGACAGAGAACTTGCGCGGCCTAGTTGGGACGTGTGCAGAGCGTACACTGGCAGCAGCAGCATTGACATCAGCCTTCTTTGCCATTCCTCTTGTGGAGATGCCAACTGACTGCGTAGCAGGGGAGGTAGCAGCAATGGGGGTACCCTGTAGGATATCTGCGTAGGTCTTCTTGGATGGACTGGAGGAGGTGCTTTGCTTGGTAGACATCTTCTTGTTTTGGTAGACTTGAATAAAACAGCAGTAGAGATGAGAGGTAGAGATTTTCAAGTCGGGTTCACCAAAATTTGTAACAACAAATTTTGTATTGCGATAACTAAAATACAAAACAAGGAAACAATTATATTTTATTAATAAATATCAAAAGTACGTGTACAATCTCTAATGTATCCTCTGATTCTAATATGCTGCAAGGGGTACGTGTACGGGGTACACGTGAGGGGTGCGCGTGTAGACAAATTTAATTGCTCTACGCGCGATGTAAATTTGATTTCTTGAGAGGGTCGCGATGACTTGAATCTCTCTTGAAGGTTTGAACTTGTGATTGAATCTTCAACGCAGGCGGCACGATTTGATGTGCTTGTTGACTGCTTGCAATGATTTTGACATAGAGGATTTGTAGGAATTTGTACCTTGTTCTCTCTAGCTCCTTTGCAATTATGAATTTTCAACCTTTGAATGAATGAGGAGAGTTCTATTTATAGAGTGTCAATTCTCCTTGTTGGACTTTGATGGTCACAGGCCCATTTGTGGGTTTATTAGCAACCTTGGTCCTAATTTGATTCTTTCTGGGTTTAGTGATCCGAATAACTCATTTTATAATCCGAATCGACCCACATTTCATTTAATCGGGACAAATTAATTAAATTAAGTTAAAATTTAGTATTAACTCAAAATAATTAATTTATTTTATTTATTCGGCACTTTAATAAATTTTCCGTGCCTACACAATGCATATGACGATCTATGGTCCTCTTTTGGTAAAAAATAGATATTTGAGTTTTGAGAATATCAGAAAAATTCTTATTTATAAGTATTTGGTATTTACATTAAGCTAGAATTCTTGCGTAGGAATATTTGTTTGGTAGTTAGGTGGTGCTAATCTAAAATCAATAGTATAATACCATTCAATTTCTAATAAGTCCTACCCGGTTGAAATTTTAAAAGTATATCTTTAGCTAAATTCTTAGATTCTTAGATAAATTGTTTTTTTAATTCTAGGCAGTTCGGAAAAGCTGGACTCTCCGAAATCGCTCGAAAAAAGCTTCTTTTATTAATATAGACTAGATTTAATGCCCGGGCAATGCCCGGGCCAGTTTGTAATATCTTATGATTATGGTATAATGATATTCGCAGGTCCTGTTTTTTTTTTGTTTTTTTTTTTTTTTTGCATTTAATTATGCTGAATTGAACTTATATATAGAAGCTTAGCTTTTTTGTATTGAACTTAAATAAGCTGAAGTGAACTTATAGGAACTTAACTTATAACAAAAGGGGTATAAATTGAGCTTAAGTTTTTTTTAATTGAACTTATAAGAATTGAACTAAACATATAGGCGCTTAACTTTTCTGAACTCAACTTATAGGAGTTTAACGTTTCTCAACCGAACTTATAATAGTTGTACTAAAACATGCCTAGATGCACATTCCTATATATATTGTTCAATCGTGTATAATATAGTACTGAAAGATGTCAAAGTCTGATCCAAACTTATGCTACTTCGTGCGGTGTTCTACTCATACATAAACTGAACTCCGATTCGTATATTTTACAATTATATACTTATTTCTTAATCAACATCAAAAAAAATATACTTATGATATGCACAGAAAATATAGAGCAATTAACTATTAAAATTGATTTGTTCAAAATTGTTTAGTGAATACTTCTTCTCAGCCAATATAAAGAATGAACTTTACAATAAAAATAAGTATAGTTAAAGTCTTATAAATAATATCTACGGAATAAGTTATATTAAAGTATATCACAAATACTATCTTACAACCAGTTGTATATTAGCATTGTACAACCACCTCAAAGTTGTTGAGTTCTATACACAAAGTTGTCGAGCTATTTTATAAGTTATTGAGCTAATTTAAAAAGTTATTGAGTTTAATAATTATTCCTCTTAAGCTCAATAACTTTGTATTGTAACTCGACAATTTTGTTAGTAAAGCTCGACAACTTTATAATAAAACTCGACAACATTAAAAAGGTTGTACATAAACTACATACAACCAGTTGTATAATCTACTAATTGAAAGTATATGACACCGAACTAATGTCAAATTAATTTGAATTAATTTAAATTGACTTTATCAAACTTAAATTACCTTAACAAAATATAAATTTAACTAAATTTAATTAATTTAAATTAACTTTACTTAAGTATTAAATTGAACTAAATTGAGTTGCGGTAAACTGAATTTAATGAAGCTAAAACTGAACTTAACTTAACTTAGAAGTTAGAACTAAGCATTGAATTAAACTTAACTTAACTTAAGTTAAGTTAAGGAAACTATCTAGACTAAAGTAAACTTAACTAAGTTGAATTGAACTTAATATGGCTAAATTAAATTTAACTTAACTTACTTAGTATAGCTAATTGAAGTTAACTTAACATAATAAAGTTGAAGTAAAATACAGTAAATTGAAGTGATTTAATTTAAAAGTAAGCCAAACAAAACAGAGGTGTAAGCAATCATTTTTTTTGTCCCTCTTTAATTAAAAACTAATTGACCCGTATTGTCCATAAATTCCCATCCACAAATATGATTATACACCCAGTTGTACCATAAATATTGTACAACCAAGTATAAGAATTCGAGCTTATATGTATTCTTTCTGAGTTAATTCAAAGTTCATGTTTTTAATGTGTAAATGGATGAGCCCAATACTGTCTAATAAACCTCATATTGTTTAACATAAAGCTCGAATACTTTATCACAAAACTCATATTTTACACCGTACAACATACACAACTGTCGTATAATCCATGAATTGCTTCCCATCTTGAAATATAAGTAAACCCCATTCATAGAAAATAATATTCTCCATTGTGACGATGACTTACTTTTTAAGAAATTGAGAGCTCTTTTTTTGTGGCATATTGTGTTGTTTTCGTAATTATTTTATCGTTTTCAAAGTGACTTTTATTTAATACCCGTATTCATAAAGAATATACTTATTTTATTCCTGATTGTGACTTAAAACCCATTTTTACTTTCAATAATTTAATTATAAATTAATCTCTTAATTAACTTATTATGAGACTATAACATTGACTATAGTTTTATATATGATTTTGTATTTTTCTTTTAATGATTCATAATGAACTACTCGTTAAATGAAAGAAATATATTTATGTCACCTCGCCCAGAAACAAAACATCCAGAAATCAAATACCACTCGTTTCGACTTTAATAAGAAGTTTGTGCATTTTCAGACATTATTTAAAAAATTAGAAGTCCTACTTATACCAGTTCTACCTATATACGCAGTTTTCTATGTGAATTACTCCACAATATTGCAAATTTTACGTAAACCTCAGCACAATATTCAACATATATAAACTTCTGCTTCCATAAGTTTTCTATGAACTTATCATTACCACTCAAAATAAAAACTCCATAACATGTATCCTCTTAATTAATCTACGACATCACTTATTGAGCCGTCTAGCATAATTATCAATTGTCACTTACAAAACCAAACATACTATTCCATCCAATTCCAATTGATCGTTTGATAAAAATTTCCTAATGAGAGAATGATTGACATTAAAAGAGCACCTATAATAAATATTCGCGTCGGAGTTACAAACCCATGTCATACAATTCAGCTGCTATATATGTCATCCAACATTATCTCAATATTCACATTAGCGGCGCGCACACGTGTCATAATTAAATTATTGAACATAAATTTTGGTGAAAAAGCTTCTCAAATACGGAGTAACTTAGACACTCGTAGTATTCATTGTGTTTAAATGACTTCTCTACTAAATCATCAAAACATTTAAACAGTTTGTCCGAAAAAATTATGCCTTATTAATTAAACTTGAATACTCGATTGATTAGTGCGGAGTAGAATGCATAATGACACAACTACCTTGTCTGAAACAAATGTTCTCGTATTTTTTTATATGCATATATAAGGGAATAAAATTAGTGTATAAAATACCATCTTACCCTTAAATTTTGGAACTTATAATAAATACAAATCTGATGACAAATTGTTTTATGGATAACTATGAGACAATCTCAATCCATACTGAACTACTCTCAATTAAAAAGAGAAGGTGATGCCGTAAATTGACCCATAGTGCGATACACGGTTAATATAGAAGGAAACAAAATATACACACATAGAAACCAATTCATGGACTATACAACCAGTTGTATATGTTGTACCTTGTAGAATCTGAGCTTTGTGTCAAAGTATCCGAGCTTTATATTAAAGAATATGAGCTTTATTAGAAAATATTGAGTTCATCCATCTAGACATTAAAAACATGAACTTTAAATTAGCTCAGAAAGAATACAGATAAGCTCGGATTCTTATACTTGGTTGTACCATGCTTATGGTCCTATCGCAAAAATATTTCAATAAAAAAAATATTAACTCCAAAAAAATTATTTGTATATTTGTTCCATAACTCTGCAAAATTGTAAATATTTGAAAATTTGCTCCATTAAATACTTACCTTTTCCAATATAAATAATGGAAGATTCGCTTCACGCACGAATTAGAAATTTATAATGTTATATACTCAATTTAATATGGTACCTGAAATTCAACCAAATTGTACTATTAGTATGATTGACATGGTAAGGAAACACGGTAATAATATAGCAATACGCATTACTATCAGAAACTAAAAGTTCATTCAACAGGTAGGAGAAGAAAAAAATAAAAGAAGCGAGTAAAAAATCGGGGTTTCAAGTTTTCTCCAAGTGGAGATTTCTATTTATATGTGTAGTGTTAAACATGTTTGGAGTCATGTAAACTCCTTTCGCTATTATTAAATTGATATTATATTGTATTTGATAGACATGTTGTAACCGTGAAATTCTATAGGTATAGAAACACAAATTATTTTACCAGAGGTATAATATTCTAGTTGTATTATAGTTGGTCTTATCTTCCACTTATAATGTCCTAATCAAATTCACATTCACATATTATATTATTATATTAATCTTATCTCAGCTCGGAATAGTTCGTAAAACTTGGAGTCTCTATAATCGCTCGAAAAAAGCTTCCTTTATTAATATAGATAGATAGATAGATACTTCGTATACATGAGTTTGCATTTGTCCAAAACTTTGAAGTTATTAGTCATATTTTATACGGAGTATTGTATAAACTATTAAAGGGGGTTTAAATTAGATCTATTTTTTTTTATCATTCTTTCCACGCTATTTTCATTATATGTATAATGATATACTCCGTGATTTCTACATCTTACTCAATTGTTAACTTAGAGCAAATAATAAGATGTGTCCAACTTAGAGTTTTTCTTCTGTTGTTTGTCAATTTGTAAAGAAATCCATATTATTTTTTACTCCCTCCATCCAAATCATTTATTTACTTTTGATAAAAATATAATTCACAAAAATATAGAAAGTAAACAAAGAATTGAGACGAAAAGAATATTATATACAAACTTATAAAGATTTTATGTTTGAGGGTATGCATATGACGAACTGATGGAGGTTGTATGAGGAAAAGAGTATTCCTCTATCTATTACAGTGAATAGTTTACATTTAATTTATTTTGTAAGGGGAAAAAAATGTAAATTATTGATTGGGATAGAGGCAGTATATATATCTGATGAACTTACGATGTTTTTGCAAGAAGGATTTTGTCACTACAAATTTTTATTTAAGACACTAACTTTTTGTTTATCAATCTGAATTGTCAATATGTTTTTGGTAAAAGTGCTTATTCATTCATTGTTTCTTTATCCAACAATTTTAAGCTAACACCTAGGACCTTAAGAATTAAGATCAATTATATGTTTTCATAATCTTGCTGTCATAGTCTAACGCCACGGCGCCACCAATTAGAAAGATGTTTGATAATTACCCATTTATCCTAACAAAGATAACAATTACGAATTTTCATTATAAGTTGTTAGGGAGCGTGCTGTTTAAGGACGAGTCAAGTAAAACCCAATCACACTCAGATCATTTTTTTATCAACTTGATGTGTTCCTAAAAGCTTGGTATTTCAGATCAATCTTGGGTCACGAGATACACTTATTATAGATCGAATCATTTTTGACATGCCTCACATCAAATATCATGAAAAATGAGTTCTCTTATTCTTCTTTGGTATTGATCATACAAAGTGACCAAAATGCAATTAAACAGTCGTTTTTAACAACAATCTCCTAATAAGTACTTTGAAGCCACTGTACTGATATGACCCGGGCAAAGCCCAGGCTTGAAATCTAGTAGAATGTAATTGCACAATCTATGCTGTGAAACTTTCATAGAATGATATTATTTTTATATTTCGAGGAATTTGATACAGCTTATGCTACTTCGGATTCGACCCTCTAAGGTACAATGTCTAGTATTGCGCTTGCAACTGCTGCAAGTAAATTAAAACTTCATGTCTTTGGTGCTGTTGCTGGTGAATAACATTCCACGTCGAACAATCAATCCAAAACTATTGATGTAATAGGGATCCTGTGGAAGTATCCGAGTTTCTGAGTAGTCTGTAATGGTCGAAGCCGTAGAATTCAATTTGGCAGCATGGAGAACTCCTAGGGACCTCGAACACTTTGTTGATAAACTGTAGTTCATTGTAAGTGTCGTCAAAATGATCATAACGAGGAGCAACAATATTGATTTGAAGCAGCTCCAAAGCTTTAGAACTACCTAACAAGTAGTTGAGCAGACGAAGCAAGACAATCTGAAAACCAGGCACAAATGGGCATTCCATTATCTCAATCCTCTTGACACTAGTTATCAGACATTGAGGTGTGGAATCAGGTCTTGACCAACGTCTTTTGCGCGGCATCCGACAGTAGGTAAAGTCGAAGGTAAGGACCTCGAATCCAGGGCACTGTTGCAGGAAAGCCAAATCGGTGAATGCACCAGCGAATCTAAAAAACACTCCATATACTCTGAATTTTAAATGAGTCAGCTGTTTGAAGGTGGTTTCTGCTAGTAGAGTCCCGGGCCTCGTTTTTCTACTAGGGAGAGTGAGGGACATATTAGAAATAAGGCTAAACAGGTTTGAAGGCAGGAAGGTTTGTGTGCCAATTGAAGCAGCAAGCATTGCAGTTGGGGGATTGACAAAGGAAACCCAGAATGGTTGACGTTTATCGGGTGTGCCATCAACGCCCAAGTACTTAAGTTGGTTGTGTTTAGCACAACTTTAATGGGATGATTCAGGAGCATATGCAACCGTCTTAAACTGGGATTTGATAAGTTGAGTTTATGATAACCATAACTTGTGTAACGATCGTCTCACAACAGAAGGGTCCTCGAAGAATAAATCTTCAAGGGAAGGAGAACAAGATACAAGCTTTTCCAAAACCGTAGAATTCCAAGGATATAATTCCACACTTACTTTCTTCAAATTAGGGAGGTGAAACAAGGCGAAACTGTTGTTATTACGAGAATTGTAGTCTGGATGAAAACACAACCAGGGTCTGAGTTGAAGGATAACAAGGAAGGGATTTGGAAAACATGGAGTGGAGTATTCGGAAACATATCCGTGTAGAATCTCCATAATCCCTCCATTTTAAAGTTCAATTCTTGTAACCCATCTTTATGCTGACATGCCCAATCTAACCATGAACATAATCCAGAGTAGTTTTTGTTTCCATGCTTAAACGGGTTACTATCAGGATAAAAACTGAGGTTGAGGCTGAATCTACGGATGAAGGGCGACGTGAACTTAGGAAGGAGATTATCAGTAATCTCGCCTTTGTTGTCGGTATGGAGGGACAGCTCGATGTCAGGGAGTTGGGTCCACAGCAATCGCCATTGCTGGCATAATACAGCAGTGGTTAAGGTGGACTTGAACGGTAAAAGACGGAGGATTGTCACGAGGAGGTCATCAGGTAGGCCGCTCAACCGGTCTCTGCGTTCCTTCATAGTTCCTACAAGTACTTCTGTCGCCGCCATGAACAAAACACATGTATTTCCTTGAGCAGTTTCGTGCAATGTTAACAACGCTTTAAAACTCAGACAGACTTCTAATCCAACCATGATTCTATATTTTTTTTTTTTTTTTTTGAGGTAAAACCACAAGGGTTTTAACGTATATTAACTAAATCAGACCATACAAACTCAGCAATGTTTGGAGGAAGATCTCCATACCAAATTCGTCTTCCTAGCTGTCAGGGCCTCACATGAGCTAATTCGTGAGCCACACTATTAAAAGTACGTCTAACAAATAAAAACTTAACCGACTCAAAGTACGAACATAAATCATGAATATCGTCATAAATTTGAAATATATCACTCCTGCCAGTGCTTCTACTCTTCAAATCTCGAATCACGTTCAAACAGTCACTTTCAAGCTCCACCTTCTTTACTCCATGTCTTCTTGCTTCAGCTAACCCCAAAAACACTGCTTCAGCTTCAAGATCTTGAGGATCTCTTGGTCCCTGCTGCTGTAGCGTCACACCCCACAACACACCTCCCTCTCCGTCTTGACACACCGCACCCAATCCCACCCCCTGACCACATCTCCCTGCGTCCACATTAACTTTACAATAGCCCTGCTCCGGCCTAGCCCACCTCTCCTCCGAACTTCGTTCCTCCAAAACGTCCCCACCCTCCTTAGGCAGTCCCGCCTCCTCCATTTCCTCCACCAACTCTCGGACCCTACATAACACCTCACTCACACACACCCTCCGTCCCTCAAAAATCATCCTATTCCTCGCTTCCCAAATCGCCCAGCACCCTGTCAACAACAACACACACTCCCTCACCGAAGCACTCTCCATAATCACCTCACCCCACTCCCTTACCATAGTAAACCCAACATCCCTCATCGTGTCCAATCCCAAACCATCCCAAACTCCCCCAACCCAATCGCATCCTCGCACAACATGTAGACAAGTCTCCACGTCATACGAGCAAATAGGACAACCATCCGCTACTCCACTGATCCGACGAGCTAAATTACTCTTCGTAGCTATAGCTTCATTACACAGCTGCCAGAAAAAACTTTTATCCGAGGAAGGACCGGCACCTTCCATATCTTATTCCACAGCCACTTCTCGCGTGCAAAATCCGACTGCTCTATCAACTCCTCCCCTTCCCCCTTTAGTGCCCAATAAGCCGACTTCACAGAGTAATTACCATCCTTCGTCAGGTCCCAACACCACTCATCCGGATTATCCCTCCTACTAAGGCGAATCTTCGAAATTCTTTCAACCTCGAAAGGCAAAAATAAATCCGCCAACACCTCTTGATTCCACCCTCCCCCATCCGGCAACAGTAAGTCCGCCACCCTCATATTAACATCCGCATTACCCAATGGCGACAGAACAAACTTGGACCTCGACTCCTTAACCCACGGGTCTAGCCAAACCCGTGTCCCCACCCCGTCCCCAATCCGCTTCCTTGCAGCTAAGCTGATCACATCTCTCGCCTCCCAGATACTCTTCCATGTATAACTCGGGTTAACACCCAGCTCCGCCTCCGTAAAGTCGGTAGTAGGGAAATATTTCCCTTTTAACACTCGAGAAAGGAGCGAGCACCCATCCGTCATGAGCCTCCAACCTTGCTTACCCAATAAAGCCCGATTGAACTTATTGAAATCTCGAAAACCCAACCCACCTTTTTCCTTCGGCCGACACAGCTTATCCCAAGCTAACCACGCCATCTTCCGCTTCCCACCCTCTGAACCCCACCAGAATTTAGAAACACTAGCACGTAATTCGTCACAAAAATTAGCTGGTAATTTAAAAGCACTCATCGCATATGTCGGGATTGATTGGGCAATTGCCTTTATCAACACCTCCCGACCCGCTTTACTGAGTAACATTCCCCTCCAACCTTGCAATTTCTTACTAAGCTTGTCCCTAATAATTCTCGTTACCACCTGTCTCGAGTGACCCACAACAGTTAGCAACCCCAAATACCGTTCCTGAACCTCCACGACCCTCACCCCCAAAACTGCCGCCACTCGTTGACGCCTAGCCATAGTCGTTCCCTTGCTGAAAGAAACTGTCGTTTTATCCACATTAACCACTTGCCCCGAAGCCTCCTCATATGCCCTAAGAATATCCATCACCACCCTAGCCTCCCTCTCATGAGCCTTCACAAAAAAGATACTATCGTCTGCAAAGAGCAAATGGGACACAACCGGTGCCGATACAGACAAGCGAATACCATGAAGCGAACCATTCTCCACAGCTCTCCTCAGAAGACTAGACAACACCTCAGCACATAATATAAACAAATAAGGTGACAGCGGATCACCCTGACGCAACCCTCGACTCGGGCTAAACATATCAGAATTTGCTCCATTAACTAGAACTTCATACTTAACCGTTGTCACACACTCCATAACCCGTCCTACCCATAACTCATCAAATCCCATACGCCTCAAAAGTTCCTCCAGAAAAGGCCATTCGACCCTATCATATGCCTTAGACATATCCAATTTGAGGGCCATATGCCCTCCCCCACCTCTCGAATTCTTTATATAATGAAACATCTCAAAAGCCAAGAGAATATTATCCGTAATAACCCGGCCAGGTGTGAATGCACTCTGATTTTCAGAAACAATACTCCCTTAAAACACTTTCAACCTATTAGCTAAAACCTTCGAGACAATCTTATATAGAACATTACATAAGCTAATAGGTCTAAAATCCACCATCTTGTCCGGTGCTTTCTTCTTAGGTATTAAAACAATATGAGTAGAATTCAGTTTACCTGTCATCGGCGCACCATTAAGAATATTCAACACCTGACGGACCACAGACGGCCCCACAATATGCCAGTAAGTCTGAAAAAATAAGCCATTCATCCCATCTGGTCCCGGGGCCTTGAGTGGATTCATCTGATTAAGGGCTTGAACTATCTCCTCCCCCGTGTACTCAGCCCTCAAACCATCATTAATTTCCCTGGTAACACGCCCTTCCACACCTCGCATAATATCCCCAAATTCAGACGGTCCCGTCGTCGTAAATAGCTGCTTAAAATACCCCACCGCCACACCCGCAACTTCCTCTGTCTTCTACACCACCGTACCCTCATCAGTAATAAGCCTATGAATGTGATTACGCTGCTTCCTTTGACTAGCCCTTCTATGGAAAATTTTTGTGTTCTTGTCCCCTTCCTTCAGCGAAATTGCCCGAGACCGCTGCCTCCAAAAAAGCTCCTCCTGCCTCAATAACTTAGATATATCCCTGTTAACTCGACGCCTCTCCTCAACCTCCCGTACCGACCGACCACCCTCATTAAGCTTCTGAAGCCTTAACCTCTTCGACCGCAACTCCTTAACAACCTTCCCAATGCTGACCCCCTTCCACTTATGAAGGTCCCTAGCACACCTCTCAATTGTTTCAAGAACATCACTATCAACATGCTCCCAAGCTCTCTTAATCGTAGCCTCACACCCTTCCTCCTCTACCCAAACATGCTCAAAACGAAACTTCCTCCTTGGACCCCCTTCCTCGCCTAACCTCCTATCAAAGACAACCTTTAAGGGAGCGTGGTCAGACCACTCCCTATTAAGGTGGAACAACCGCCCATAAGGAAATAACTCAAACCAATCATCCGTAGCCATAGCTCTATCAATCCTACTCTGCATATTATTCTCTCCACTTTGCCCATTGATACGTGCATATTCTATACACTTTATCTGTGGTTTTGGCATGTATTTCTATGCATAATTGGCAGCTTAAGGCTGCTATTTCTCCCGAAACGGTTTACTTTGCATTTTCTATGATTTATTGTAGGAATGCGTGGAAGTAGGCTAAATCAAGCCAAATTCGTCCTCCGGAAGCAAGTTCAAGGAAGCCAAGAAGAAGGAGAGTCGCATTCACTCACCTTGGGATGCGTGCAAGGGGTGAAGAGTTGATTGGAAGCAATAAGAGCCATCACAGACAAGATTTTCAATCGATCGACTAAGCTTTTCGGTCGATCGACCACCGGAGCTCATCGGATGCTCTTTTTCACAAGCGTTTTGATCGATCGACCGTCTTGACCGATCGATCGACCGATTTCGAGCGATAATTATTTCTCCGTGTTAGACTTTTAAAAGCCCAACTTGTAATTAACTTTGGGTATCTTTTTATCAGTAGAACGCAGCAACTTTTAGGTTATGCTTTTCATTCTGGAAAAAACCGAGTTTTCAGATCTAGCTTGAGACGGAAACCTTTGATTCGAATACTTGGTCCTTGAAATTTGATTAGTAAGCTTTTTATGCAATTCTTCCTCTTTCTTATTTTTCCTTGTTATTTTGATTTTTGTTTCATCAATTAATTTCAAGAATTGAATTCCTCTCCTTTGTTCTAGTTAGATTCCATCATGTCAAATTTGTTCTTTATTATTAATTTCGCAATTAGTGTAGTTATGATTATGCGTAGGTAATTCCTTTGATTGGGAATAAGGTGAGCCATGGTATTAAATTAGGATTGTTGTGTAGCATGAGTTCTTCCGTATTGGTCTTATTATCTTTTGATAGATTTCTTTGCTAGATTGAAAGATTGGTAATTTGATTTATCGTTGGATTTAGAATTTCTCTTGAGTGAAAGCTTTGATAAATTCTAGGGAATTATTAGACCGTGAGGTTATTTGAGCTTTGATCGAAAGACTAGCTTATCTTCCCTGAGACCGTATTATGAGACCTCTGCTGCTTGATTGACCTGTTATTTGCCATGGTGAACCGAAGTTCCCGATCCTCTTTTTATCTTGTTAAGAATATTCATTTTAGCAATTAGCCAGTTAATCAACCAATTTCAAAACCCCCAATTAATTGTTACTTTTATAGGCTGAAAAATAGCAAACAAAATCAACCTTGTCTCTCTGTGGTTCGACCCTTACTATCGCTAGCTATAGTTTTAGTTTGGAATTATAAATTTAATTTTGGTACTAAACGACGGTATCAAATTTTGGCGCCGTTGCCGGGGAGACGGTGTAATTCTGTTTGCTTTATTTTAGTTTATTTTTCTTGTCTCAAGGAACTTTTGTTCCTTGAGGCCGTTGCTTACCTTTGCTTCTAGTTTTGCTTTCGCACAGTTAGAAGACAGGTTTTTGAGAGGAAGACTTGAGTACTCTCACTTTGGAAATTATGGCTATGATATATGATAATTTTCAGCCAAAGGAGCACCACCTTCCAAAGGGGCGCCAGTTACCTACCCCTACTACCGGTAAATTCGAGTTTCGTTCCTCTTATATTGATTTAGTGGAACGGAATCAGTTCGCGGGTCTGCCAGATGAAGACCCCTTGAAGCATATGGAAATTTTCACGGACTATTGCTGTTCCATACCTATACCGGATGGGGTAACTCAAGATAAAGTGAAGGGGTTTATGTTCTTGTACTCCTTGAAGGATTCAAATATGAGATTGGTATCGCTACCTCGATAGGGTAGCAAATGAGTCACCGATTGGACATCTTTAGCATTAGCCTTCTACAAGAAGTACTTCCCACTTTCAAAGACTGATACCTTGAAGGGTAAAATCACGAGTTTTCAGCAAGGAGCCGACGAAGATTTTTGTGAAGCATGGGGACGTTTCAAAAGATTGGTCCGAGCTGTCCCTCATCATGGTTTCCAACAATGTTATCTTTGCAATCTGTTTTCCAATGCTTTATATGATGATTACAAGGTCATCTTGGATGCAGCTGCTAATGGCAGGTTTCAAAACAATACCGGTCAAAGTAAAGGTTGGAACACTATTGAGGAGATGGCGATCCACAAAGCCGAGTTTGGAAGTTCACGTGGAAAGTCACGAAAGCAAAGTGAAGAAATGATCATTGTTGTGACACTTATAACTTCCATTTCTACCCGTCTCGAGAAGCTCGAGATTTCTGAAGCCTCCAAGGAGAAAGTCGAGACTGCTGTTCAAAACTCGGAGGAGGTCGAGAAGTTGAGAGAGATGGTCCAACTCCTTTTGGTTCAAGTGGCAAATATGGAAGCAAATGGGGGGATTGAGTCCTCGAAGAATTTTGTGAAACAATTGGAGAATATGGAGGCCAAGCAAGCTGCTAACTCTTCAAGCAAATGTGAAGGGCCGGTTGAGACGATCAATGCCGTCAATCTCAGGAGTGGCCTTTCTTATGAAAGTCCCGACAAGCCAAAGGAAGACTCGGGAAATGATGAAGAAGCTCGTTTAAATTCTGATGCAAAACGAGTCTCGAATGCGATCTTGTTGGTCGATCGACCAACATTCCCAGTCGATCGACTGAATTGTCAGGCAAAATAGTTTCTGGTCAGAAACTATTTACACCCAACACATCCAGTCGATCGACCAACATTCTCAGTCGATCAACTGAGATACCTGACGAAGTCAATTCTGGACAGGAACTGTTCACGCCCAGCTTACCTGGTCGATTGACCACCCATATCAGTCGATCGACTGGAACTCTAGAGCAGGATGCAAATCCGTCAACTAGTCCGCATGATTCTTCACTCATTGATGATTTGACGGGGGTTTTAAACCTACGGAAGCCGAAGGTTACTGATCCTACGGCCAGTGTTGCAGTCCCGTATCCGAGCGTCCTCAAGGCTACTAAGCCGGAGCGTAAGTTTGGTAAGTTTCGGAGATGGTCCAATCTCGAGGTAACGGTTCCTTTCACGATTTAATTACCCGGTACCCTCTTACGCTAAATTTATGAAAGATATTTTGAATCGTAAGAGAAATTTTCGTGATGATGGTAATGTTGCGTTTGTGGAGGAATGTAATGCTCTTTCACAAGTTAATGTGCCACCTAAATTAAAGGACCCGGGTAGTTTTTCAATTCCTTGCACTATAGGTAACCACGTAATTGGAAAGGCCCTTTGTGACTTAGGGGCCGTGTTAGTGTCATGCCATATTCTTTTGCGAAAGGTTAAACATTGGTAGACTTAAGGTGACCGATATTACCGTTCAAATGGCAAATAGATCGACTCAGAGACCTATAGGTGTTCTAGAGGATGTACCCGTTAAGTGGGTAAGTTTTTTATTCTGTCGATTTCGTTGTTTTGGACATTGCAGAGGACAAATCGATACCTATTATTTTAGGCAGACCGTTCTTATATACAAAATGGGCTGATAGATGTCAAACGCTGAACCATCACCTTAGAGGTAGGGGATGACACCATTGAGTTCAGTCTTGCTCACAAGGCAACCGAACCTGCTGATGAGGATACGTGTTATTCCATTGATATTGTTGATGGGTTGTTACTTGTAATTGGAGGGAATCCTTAGCCAAGGATCCCTTAGCTGATCTAACCCATTTAGATGAGTGTGCAGGTGATACAGTGGAGAATGCTGAGGAGCCAGATGCTTTGGTTGCCTCAATGGAGAGCTACGAGCTCAATGAAGAAGAAGATGAGATACTTTTGAGCCTGGCCAACGATAATTTGGTGAACACTTGCTACACCATTGAAACCGATTCTCTCTATGTCAGAGAGGTAAAGGTGCCAGAGCGTAAGCCACTTCCTCCTAACCTTAAGTATGTTTTTCTAGATGATACGGAGCAATATCCAGCTATTGTTAGCTCTAAGCTTAACGATGACCAGCTGTCTGCTTTGATGTGTGTACTTAAGAAAAACAGAAAGGCTTTGGTTACTCTTTGGATGACATTAAGGGCATCACCACGATGTCAGTATGCACTGAGGATAGAGTTGGAAGAAGGCCACAAGCCTTATAGACATGGTCAACGCAAGTTGAACCCGAAGATGCAGGAAGTTGTTATGGCTGAGGTGATGAAACTACTTGATGCGGTATTATTTATACAGTTGGCAACTCCAAGTGGGTTAGCCCGATTCGGGTAGTCCCGAAGAAAGGAGGGACTACCGTGGTTAAAAATGATAAAAATGAATTAATACCAACTCGAGTAGTTACAGGGTGGCGGATGTGCATTGATTATAGACAGTTGAATGCCGCCACCAAGAAAGACCATTTCCCCCTCCCTTTTGTTGACCAAATGACTGAAAGACATGCTTCTAACAAATTTTTCTGTTTTCTAGACGGATATTCGTGGTTCTTTCGGATCCCTATTCATCCGGACGATCTGAGTAAGACTACTTTTACCTGTCCACAGGGTGTTTTTGCATATCGTAGAATGCCTTTCGGATTGTGTAACGCCCCTGCTACCTTTCAGAGGTGCATGATGGGGATTTTTTCTGATTATATAGAAAATATTATGGAAGTATTCATGGATGATTTCTCAGTTTATGGTAGTGACTTTGATCGTTGTTTAGCTAACCTTGATAAAGTCATGCAGCGTTGTATAGATGTTAATCTTGTTTTAAACTGGGAAAAGTGTCGGTTTATGGTCAATGAGGGAGTTGTGTTAGGGCATCGATTTCGATAAAGGTATACATGTTGACAAAGCAAAGGTGCAGGTGATTGAGCAATTACCTCCTCCCGTGAATGTTAAAGGAGTGAGGAGTTTCCTTGGTCACGCTGGTTTCTATCGGCGTTTCATTAAGGATTTTTCAAAAATTGCTAAACCACTTACACAATTGCTCCTTAAGGATGCTGTCTTTGAATTTATCTTGATGAGTGCCATGTCGCTTTTAACAAAGTTAAAAGAGGCCCTAGTTTCTGCGCCAATCATTCAGCCGCCTGATTGGGACCTCCCATTTGAGATCATGTGTGATGCCGCGATTATGCGATCGGTGCGGTTCTGGGACAAATAAAGAATAAAGCTTTGAATGCCATATACTATGCGAGCCGAACTCTGGATGAGGCTCAAGTCAACTATTTTACCACCGAGAAAGAGTTTCTAGTCATTGTTTTTGCCTTAGACAAATTTCGATCTTATTTGTTAGGTTCTAAGGTTATTGTTTATACTGACCATGCAGCGTTGAAGACTCTCTTTATTAAGAAAGATGCGAAGCCGAGGCTTTTGAGGTGGATACTCCTTTTGCAGGAGTTTGATTTGGAGATCATAGATAAGAAAGGAGCAGAGAATGTGGTAGTGACCACCTATCTCGTCTGCAATGACGAAAGGGAGGATTTGTTGCCTATTAATGATTCTTTTCCCGATGAGAGTCCTGTTAGCTATTACTACTTCAGGGTCTTATCCACCTCCGTGGTTTGCTGATTTTGCTAACTTTGTCTTTGTGACAGTAGGATACCACCCGAGCTTTCATGGCGTGAAGAAGCGGTTTGCCTACGATGCTAGACAATATTTTTGGGATGATCCTTATGTTTTCAAGGAATGCACAGACGGTCTCATCCGGAGATACGTACCTCGGTGGGAGGTGAAGGATATCCTAGAGGCTTGCCCTCTTCTCGCTTATGGTGGTCATCACGGTCCGTCCAGGACCGTAGCTAAGGTACTCCAATCTGGTTTCTATTGGCCTACTTTACATGCAGATTGTCGCAGCTTTTGTTCTTGAGTGCGATGCTTGTCAAAGATCGGGAATATTTCAAGAGACATGAGATGCCACAGGTAGGCATTCTTGAGTTTGATATTTTCGATGTCTGGGGCATTGATTATCAAGGACCTTTTCCGAGCAATCAAGGTAATAAATATATCCTCGTAGCTGTAGATTATGTGTCCAAATGGGTAGAAGCTATTGCTACTCCCCCATTGCGATGCAAAGGCCGTGATTAAATTGTTTAAAAAGATTATTTTCCCTCGTTTTGGTGTCCCTCGGGTTGTCATTAGCGATGGGGGAATGCATTTTAAAGAGAAACAACTTAGTGCTTTATTGACTAAATTCGGTGTCCAACATCGTAGAGGTTTGGGGTATCATCCCCAAACTAGTGGTCAGGTTGAGGTTTCTAACAGAGAATTGAAGGAAGTCTTAGCTAAAGTTGTTTCTAAATCACGGAAATATTGGAGTCTTAAGTTAGCTGATGTCTTATGGGCTTATAGAACTGCGTTTAAAATGCCAATCGGGATGTCACCGTACCGATTGATTTATGGTAAGACATGTCATTTACCTGTTGAGTTAGAGCGTAAGTCTTGGTGGGCTATTTGTGATTTAAATTTGGATCCTAACCTCTCTCGTGAGAAACGCATGACACAAATTGAATGAGCTAGAGGAATTTAGGCACGGCCTATGACAATGCAAGGATCTACAAGGAGAAATCAAAGCGCTGGCACGACAAGAGAATCATCAAGCGCGAATTCCATATTGGCGATAAGGTACTTCTTTTAACGCTCGTATCCGTTTATTTCCGGTAAGCTGAAATCCAGGGACCGCCCCTATACGGTCACAAAATCACAAAGTTCGGATCGATTGAATTGGAGACCTCTCGCTGAGAAAGGTTCAAGGTTAATGGCCAAATATGTGAAGCACTATCATGGATCGGATGCATATGTTGGGAAAGTCGAGGTATTGTACTTCGACCCGCTATCAGATGATGGAAAGTGAGGTAAAAAGGTCGTGCGGGACCTCTTAAACCAGCTTAATCGGGAGGCAACCCAGGTTGTAATTATTTTGTAATTTAGGAATTTTATTTTGCTTTTTTCATTTATTTTATTCGCCTTTCTTTTGAGTTTTTGTTTAATTTCATGCATTTTGCAATTTCTTGGTTTGGGGAAAACTGTACGCCTTTGATAATTTCTACAGGAATCTATTTTATGCAAAGTGCGTAAGTGGTTCACTGGATGTTGTGAGAAAGACGGAGATTAAGTCGGGAAACAATTTTTGACGAATTAAAGCCTAAACGCCAGCGTTTTCAGTCGATCGACCAGTCCATTCAGTCGATCGACTGACGAGGAGAGTTCAGAAGCTACTGTGCAGGTATTTTGGTCGATCGACCGAGTAAAGTGGTCGATCGACCACTCAACGGGATCAGATTACAACTGAAAAAGGGGAGTTTTGCTCATTCACTTGTTCATTCACATAAACACCAACTTTTAAGCAAATCCTATTTCTCTCCCTATTTTCGCGATTTCTCTGCATTTTCCACCTTAATCTCTACCTTTCTTGCTTTAATCTTCAAAGTTTCTTCAAGGTAAGTCTTAATCTCATTCCCATGCTCCATTCTCGATTTTATTGTGGATTGTTATGCGAAATTTTCTGAGTTTTGTGCTTGTGAGATGAAAAATCGATTTGGGGAAATCGAATTTTGGGATGATTTCTTGCCTTATTTATACTTTAATTGCCTAATCTGTCCTTTTCCCTTTAATTTTCAAGCAAATGAGCAGCTAGGATGAGTTTTAAGCCGTTTTCCCCTATTTTTTTCGAAACCCTAATTTGCCTTACAGATGCGTTTTTGATTCGGGTTTCCTGAATTGACATTGCTAGATGATTTCTTGTTACTATTGTGTCAATTGCAGGTACTAATAATGACAAAAGGAAAGGAGCCAATGCAAGAGGGGCAATCGAGCCAAAGGCACCGCTAAGCGGCCACGCGGACCGCCTCTCGATGATAGAAGCCACTACGGATACTCTACCCGACTATCCGCAGTTTATCTTTGCTAAACCTATTCAAATAAGCAAAATTTTCCTTCTTTGTTTCGAGTAGGAAGGTCACAGCTACCCGGTTTCTCCATAAAGATACTTTGGAGAAACTAGGCTGTTACGAGTCGGTCGTGTCCCTGCTAAATGGGACGGGTATGATGGGTCTTGTGGACATGGCTGAGTTCACATATTATGTTATGACCCTTGAATTCTTTTCCTCTTACGCTTTTGATTCCACAGCCTTTGAGGCTGATGCGACCAAACCCTGCATTTCCTTTCGACTTTTTAATGTCAATTATTCTCTGACACTTGCTGATTTTGCGGGTTTTCTGGGTCTTTACTTCGAGGGCAGAACCTCGGACCCCTCTGACACTCATCGGGTCATGTGGTCTTGTATCGGTGACACTTACGGGTCAAGGAGGACGGGCACTTCCGTCCACTTGCCCCCTCTTCGTTATTTTCTACGGCTAATGGGTAATACCATTTTTGGCCGTAAAGAGTCTAATAATGTGAATAATATTGAGCTTTCAATTTTGGCGGGCTATCTGAACGTCGAGCGTCGGACATCCCGTATTTATAACATTGCCTACTTGACCGCCTCACTTTCGATCGTAAGTGAGGGCACCTTGACCACCATTGCCTGTGGCGGTTTGGTGACACGTATCGCCAACCGCCTTGTTCTACTTTTCCCTCGACAGAGGACCCCATTGACCCGACTGCGTTTTATGGACCTCTCTTACGCGAGGGGTGTTTATTGGGTCGATAGACGATGCGGTGGAAGATTGATTCTTTCATCTCGTGACCGCATCCCCATCACCGGCTACCCTCCCGTCCCGCCCTCACTCTTGTTCGGCGCGGCCGCCGCCGCCTAGTTACAAAGCTTTCTCGGTGGCGGCCACTCCTGCCGCAGCACTTCGAGGAGGGCTCGTGCCTCCTCTTCACAGTGCACCCCTACCTCCACTACCACCCCTCCCGCCGGTACATCCACTTTTCTACCACCTACCCTTTAGTTGTCCCTCTGGTCATGGACCAGAGGGCAATGTCACGTGTTTTGGGTGACCTGTGTAGGAGTTTCAACCAAAGACAGGTTGGATACGGCCATAGCCCCACCCGGTCTACGAGGAGCTAGCTCGTGGGGGATGCTTCCACGGGACCGGGCTCACCCTTCTTACTTTGTCCCTCCAAATGGGCGGTTACCCTCGGCCGCCAGAGACCGCCTCCCACTACTATCGCTGGTGCCTCCGGTTCCAGGAGGGCCACCCCACTGCTGCTGGCGAGGAGGAGGAGAGTGACTCGGCATCCTGGAGAGGACAAAGACTCGACTACGAGGGTGGAGATTAGATCTTTGGTGACCTCCCGTTTTTGGCTGGTTTGGGGAGGTCGTATTTTGTGAGTTATTTTCCTTTCTCTTTTCGCTTCCTTTTATTTTTTTATGCTTTTATTCTCCCGTTTTTCTCTTTGGTGATTTTTCTTTGAGCACAATGGGGACATTGTGCGTTTTGGTTTGGGGAGGGTATTTGCATATGCTTTTTGTTTTGCATCTGCATTTGTCTTTATTGCATTTCAGTCACATGTTTAGTGCATTTCTGTTTGCATTTGTTTTTATTTTTCATCCATTCAAAAAAAAATGCAAACAGAAATGCACTAAACATGTGACTGAAATGCAATAAAGACAAATGCAGATGCAAAACAAAAGGCATATGAAACAAAGAAAAAATTGAAAAAAATTCATAAAAACCAAAAATATCACGTTTACTTTTGCATATAGTTGAGTCGGATTGGAGTTATTAATGATGATTTTGCTCTATTAGTCAAATATGCCATTCCTTGCCTTTTCATAGCTGCTTAGCAAGAATTAAAAGTGATCTTTCAAATTTTGTTATGGAATTCCATTTCGGGCAATTAGACTTGACTCATTACTTTTGGCAAACTACTTATACTTTCTGAGATATAGAGCCTACAACTGGTGACATTTATGACCGGTTAATTTAGGATTGAGAGTAGTTACTCCCTTTATTTCTTGTTTTGCACGTGTATGAGTTTTGATTGCTTATTGCCTATACGCATTGGTTTGTGGTCGGTATTGCATGTTTAGAAAACTATTGCATCCTCCCCTTTCTCATTTTACCCCATTAACTCCACTATAAGCCAAAATTGCCAGTTGCCCTCAACTACATCCCATACTCAGCCTACCATTGTGCCAAGCTAGGAAGTAGTAGAGGAATTTGTTGATTTAAGCTGTTTTGGTTCGCTCTTGTAATGTTGGAGCGGGTATTTTTGAGAAGTGAAGGAATCAATTTAGCCTGAAAACAGAAAAAAAAGGGATTCAGAAAATGAAAAACAAAAAAAAAAAAGGATGAGTTGTTTACCTGGCGTAATGCTCTGAGTGTGCGGGTGGTCGATCGATCGCCATCGGTGGTCGATCGACCACCGTTCGAATTTGAGAAAAAAAAAATGAAAATGAAAGAAGAAAAAAAAGGGGAGTCTTGAAAATAATAAGGTCTTGGCTGAAATAAAAGCACGCCTCATGTGCTTACCTCATGATTTGGAGGCGTTTGTTTGGATTTTTGTGTTGCCTAGTCAATAAAGGCATGGTCTTTTTGTTAAGTTGGAAGAACGGGATACGGGTTCTAATGGTTCATTAGGTACTAGCTTGGCTCTTACCTTCACTCTTCCATAATTGTTTTGCCCCTTCTTTCCCACTTAGCCTCACATATCCAAATTTTGCAATAGTTCGGCATGTGATAGTCCTTGACGGTGGTTATGCGTATGTACGGTAAATAGAATCATTATTCATGCTAGTCAAGCATGCATGTTTTGTCGGTCGCAGTCTAGGTGAGAGACTGTATTTTTTCTTCTCTCTCTTTTACATATAATCTTACCATTTGCTTTGCTAAGAGAAGAGTGATCCGGGAGAGTCCGATTGTATGAGTCTTGCAAGGTCGAACGCCCGACTTAATTCTATGATATGCACAAATTTGTTCACTTGATTTAAGCTTTGTGATTGACTATGTGCATTAAACGGTTTGGCATTGACTTGTAGTTGGCTCTGAGATGTACTCCTTTCCATTTAGTTTTTTTTATACGGGTCATAGTGCTTGCTTGGGGACAAGCAAGGTTTGGTTTAGGGAGATTTGATACGTGCATATTCTATACACTTTATCTGTGGTTTTGGCATGGATTTCTATGCATAATTGGCAGCTTAAGGCTGCTATTTCTTCCAAAACGGTTTACTTTGCATTTTCTATGATTTATTGTAGGAATGCGTGGAAGTAGGCTAAATCAAGCCAAATTCGTCCTCCGGAAGCAAGTTCAAGGAAGCCAAGAAGAAGGAGAGTCGCATTCACTCACCTTGGGATGCGTGCAAGGGGTGAAGAGTTGATTGGAAGCAATACGGAGCCACCGCACAAGATTTTCGTCGATCGACTAAGCTTTTCGATCGATCGACCACCGAGCTCATCGGATGCTCTTTTCGCGTTTTTTGATCGACCGTGGTCTTGACCATCGATCGACCGATTTCGAGCTGATAATTATTTCTCCGTGTTAGACTTTTAAAAGCCCAACTTGTAATTAACTTTGGGTATCTTTTTATCGAGAACGCAAAGAACTTTTAGGTTATGCTTTTCATTCGAAAAAATGAGTTTTCAGATCTAGCTTGAGACTAAACCTTTGATTCGAATACTTGGTCCTTGAAATTTGATTAGTAAGCTTTTTATGCAATTCTTCCTCTTTCTTATTTTTCCTTGTTATTTTGATTTTTGTTTCATCAATTAATTTCAAAGAATTGAATTCCTCTCCTTTGTTCTAGTTAGATTCCATCATGTCAAATTTGTTCTTTATTATTAATTTCGCAATTAGTGTAGTTATGATTATGCGTAGGTAATTCCTTTGATTGGGAATAAGGTGAGCCATGGTATTAAATTAGGATTGTTGTGTAGCATGAGTTCTTCCGTATTGGTCTTGTTATCTTTTGATAGATTTCTTTGCTAGATTGAAAGATTGGTAATTTGATTTATCGTTGGATTTAGAATTTCTCTTGAGTGAAAGCTTTGATAAATTCTAGGGAATTATTAGACCGTGAGGTTATTTGAGCTTTGATCGAAAGACTAGCTTATCTTCCCTGAGACCGTATTATGAGACCTCTGCTGCTTGATTGACCTGTTATTTGCCATGGTGAACCGAAGTTCCCGATCCTCTTTTTATCTTGTTAAGAATATTCATTTTAGCAATTAGCCAGTTAATCAACCAATTTCAAAACCCCCAATTAATTGTTACTTTTATAGGCTGAAAAATAGCAAACAAAATCAACCTTGTCTCTCTGTGGTTCGACCCTTACTATCGCTAGCTATAGTTTTAGTTTGGAATTATAAATTTAATTTTGGTACTAAACGACGGTATCACCCATTATCAAAAGTGAACTCATATCCCTCATACGAAATATCACGCAGTCCACACGCATCAACAGCATCCCTAAAATTATTCATCTGCCATTGTGCACGCTCCCCACCCTTCATCTCGTTAGAAAACAGAACTTCATTATAATCACCAACACACATCCAGGGACCCGACGCCTCAGATGCTAAAAGACGCAAGAGCTCCCACGAAAGATACCTATCCTGAACAGCCGGCCACCCGTAGAAACCCGTAACCCTAAATTTAAACTCACCCAACTCAATATCGAAATCCATATGATGCACGGAAGCACTCCTAAGGGTACAACTAACATCACCACTCCAAAGAAACGCCAGCCCACCTGACCTTCCCACACTATCCACAGCTACTCCTTGATACCCATCAAACCTACTCCACACCCTCTGCATCTCACTACTACTCAATTTAGTCTCACACAAAAACATATATTTGAGAATTTTGTAAAATTGTTTAAATAACGTGCAAAGATATACTATTACTTTGGATCAGTTTTGGCAATATTTGTTGAAGAAACCCAATTTGATTAAGCTAGTGTTGATGATGCCTTAAGACAAATTAATCTCATTTGTTATTCAATTGTGTGCCTCCCCATGTAGCATTAAGCTTCAATTGTCAATTCAAGGTTATCAAGAATGTCATTATGAATATCAAAGATGAAGATAGTCATTAGTGCTAATGTCATGTGTTGTAAGGTGATCGTTTAACACGAATTTACGTTTAGGTGCAAAAACAACAGTTGAGTCAACAGTTAATTAAGGCCCGTCTTTGAAAGAAATATTTCGAAAATATTTGAATCTTTGTTAAAGTGCTTTCAACTTTCACAAATGTTTTCTGAAATTATTTTGAAGTCTTTTAAAGAATATAGAGCTTTCAATGACTTGCTAAGGAGTTTGCTTGCACAATAAGACACTTACTATAAATGGGTTGTTTGCTTTTACATTTATGGAAATGTTTATGGTTCCCATAAACACAACCATTTATGCTTGTTTCTTGTTGAAAAACCCAGCCTATTTTTGTGTGTGTGCACAACCTGATTTCTTGCAATCTTAGGCACCGATTTCTTGAGGAAGAGTACTCGGTTTCTTGGTGAGAAATTCGGATGGCTTTGCATGTTGCCCAAGCAAACTACTTACAATATTTTAATCACTTGTGCTTATGAGTGTAAGATATTTTAATGTAAAGTATACTACTTGAACATTATAAATAGTTTGCTTAATTCATTTTTACAAGTGTGCAACAAACGAGTTTTAAACTGAAAAAGACTTAAGCTTTCAATCGAGTAAATTAACTTTGCAAAACCGTTTATCATTTCAAAATCTTTGAATCTTTTGCAAGTTTGTTTATTTATCTTTTGAGTCTTTTATTTGAGTTTGTTGTTGCACCTAGTCGTTTTAGTCGTGTTCAAGGATCCCGTGTTTTGTACTTAAACTTTATCTCCTCCGTTCAATTGAGTGAACAACATTGAGATAAGTGGTCTTGTAACAAACGGGTAGAACAAAAAGTCTTAGGATAGAGTTATCCTTAAGCACGAAGTCTTCGAAGTGGAGTAGCTTTTGAGCATGAAGTCTTTCGGCGGAGTAACCCAAAGCAAAAGTCTTATTGCGGAGTAGCTTTAAGCAAGGAGTCTTTCGGCGGAGTAGCCCAAAGCAAAAGTCTTGGAAGCAGAGTAGCTTTTAAGCATTAGCAACTGGAGTAGGTTGGGGAGTTGTTTTATTATTCGGGGTGGTCTTAGTTTGTATGAGTGTACTTCTGAGACGTTTAATAAAATAGCGCTGGACGTAGGTCGCGGAGTAGTGACCGAACCAGTTTTTAAAAACATCGTTAGTCGTGTCTATTTCATTTTATTTCCACTGCACACTCTACTCACGTTTTTATCTACAGAATCAACAGTTGAGTACACTGTAACTTCTGCTTGCTGAATCGTTGTTGAATACTTCTAGCTCTCTAGTTCTAAGTATCGACTTCTACTTTCATCTAAGCATTGTTTAAAGTGTTTAAGAGTTTTTAAAGAAGCTTTCATTAAGCTTAAAATTTTAAATATACACCTAATTCACCCCCTCCCCCTCTTAGGTGCCCTCGTCCGTGACTCTTCAATTGGTATCAGAGCCTTGTGCTCTTGATAACTGGTTAACTACCAGTGAGTTGATCCTATAGTCATGGACGAGAAACATACTAAGTACCCTATCTTCAAAGGGGATAACTACTCCTGGTGGAAGCACCGTATGGAACACTATGTCAAAAGTACGGATTATGAGTATCGGGTCATTATTCAAAAGGGTCCCCATGCTATAACGGTTACTGACTCTGATGGGAACAATGCCGTAAAAAGCGAGGAAAGTTATGTCGAGGCTGACTATCGTAAAGTCGAGAAAAGTTCTAAAGCCATGTCCATTCTTCAATATGGCATCGGTGGACAAGATATCAATCGCATCTCCGGATGTACCTCGGCTAAAGAGATTTGGGACACGTTAAATCTTGCTTATGAAGGAACGTCCCAAGTCAAGAAGCATCGTATTGACCTTCTCATGCAACAATATGAGATGTTCAATATGATGAAAGATGAGTCAATCAATGGTCTTTCTTCTCGCTTTTCTAGTATTGTTAATGAACTTAAAGGTCTAGGTAGAGAGTTTGAATCCTAGGATATAGTCCGAAAGATCCTTCGTAGCCTTAGTAATAAATGGCAACCAAAGGTGACGGCTATTGAGGAGGCTAAAGATCTGTCCAAATTGTCCCTCAATGAGCTAATGGGTTCACTCATGGCACACGAGTTAAGTCTCGCAAAGCGCTCGGGTGAAAGTTCCAAAGCTTGAGGTTTCGCTCTCAAATCAACCTCAAGTGATGAGGAAGATGATGGAGATGACGAGCAAGCCATGTACTCACGTAACATGGCGGATATGATCAATAGTCACAATCCTAAAAAGTTCAACAATACTAACAAAAAACGTTTTCAAAAGAAGAGATCTTATTCCACGGTGGCTTGTTTCAAATATGGTGAGAAAGGTCACCTTATCAAAGATTGCCCTAAGTGGAATGAGTTCAAATCTAGAGAAAAACGAGATTTTGCAAAGAAATATTTTAAGCATAAAGTCATGTCTGCAATATGGGGTGTATCTGATTCCGATGAGGATGAAGTCCTTGAAGAAGAATTAGATGCCAAAGTTTGTATGAGAACTCGTCTTGATCTTGACGGACCCAAGTCTTCAAAGAAAGAATCCGCACTCTGTCTTATGGCGCACTCCGACGACTCCAGCGATGACTCCGACACCGAGGTAATGAATCTCAAGAACAAGGTGAGAACTCTTTCTAAAGAAAAGCTTTGTTTGATGTTTGATGATGTACTTGACAAGAGTCTTGCTAAAAATGATAAACTCTATGGCTTGCAAACTCAAATTGAGGAAATTGCTGAAGAAAATGTTGGTCTTAGAGAGTGTCTAGACGAGATAAAAGAAAGTAACATCATTCCATCACTCAGAAAAGAAATTAAAAAATTGAGGAAAGAAAACCTTGTTCTCACGAATATTGCTAGCTCGTCAAAATCAACAGTTGCCTCAACTGTTGTTTCTGATGTTGAAAAAGAAAACGAGTCTTTAATTATTCAAGTTGATATTTTGATTAAAGAACGAGACCCACTGCTAGCTGACCTTACCTCGTGTCGACATGATAATAAGGAACTTGAATAAATTACTATGTTGCTTAGTGATGAATGTAGTCATGCTAAATCCGCTTTCGATAAAGTAGGCAAACTAAATCTTGACCATCTTGCTAAAATTGAAACATTGACCAAAGAGTTGCATGATGCTAAAGAGTTTTACAGGAAATGGGAAGGTAGCCAAAACATTTTAGACTCCCTCATAAATCAGTCCCAAAAATCTGAAGAGAAAGCTGGACTTGGTTTCCAAAGTAACAGTTCAGTGAACTGTAACTTCAGAAACCAGGAACCAAGCAAGACTGATTTTCGAAGGAGAAAATATGCAGGCCTTCCTGAGTATATTGTTTGCAACTTTTGTGGTAAGACTGGTCATGACTTTAATGGTTGTCCTAACCGACTAAACGACTTAAATAAGAACATCAAGGTTGCTAAAAAGGAGTGGGTTCGCAAAGATTTGATTAACAATGCAACTCACAAAAAGGGATCCAAATTCGTTTGGATTCCTAAACTAACCTCTTGATTTCTTAAAGGCATTAGTGAGAGGCAGCAGTAATTGGTACTTGGACAGTGGATGTTCACGTCATATGACAGGAAGTAGAAACCAATTTCTCTCACTAGAAGTCTACAATGGTGGCACCGTGACGTTTGGTGACAATAAGAAAGGTGAAATTATTGCAATCGGAAAGGTTGGTAAGTCATCGTCACAATGTGTCGACAAAGTGTTGCTTGTCAAAGGTTTGAAGCATAATCTCCTTAGCATATCTCAATTGTGTGATAATGGTAATATCGTTGAATTTTGTGCTAGTGAATGTCGTGTCTTAGATGGTAATACAAGGGAAGTTGTTCTTGAAGGAAAACGTGTTAAAGATGTTTACTTGACTAATATTTTTGCATTGTCTAGTCGTACCATGTCTTGTATGAGTGCTTTGAAAAAGAACGACCCATGGCTTTGGCATAAGAGATTAGGTCACGTAAATGCTAGAACATTGAACACCCTTAAGCGACTTGACTTAGTCGACGGCATTCCTAATATGAAATTTGACTTTAATAGTTTGTGTGATGATTGTGCTAAGGGGAAACAAGTAAGAAGCTCCTTTAAATCCAAAAAGTTCGTTAGTACATCTAAACCTCTTGAGTTACTTCATATTGATCTATGTGGTCCAATGAGTGTTAGAAGTAAAGGAGGTAGTCGTTTTTTATGTGTGATTGTTGACGATTTCTCACGACTTGCCTGGCTTCTCTATTTAAGTTCTAAAGATGAAGTATTTGATGAATTTTTAATTTGGTTGAAAAAGGTCCAAAACAAGTTTGATAAAAAGCTCATATCTTTGAGATCCGACCATGGAACCGAATTTGAAAATTCCTCATTTATTACTTATTGTGATGAGCACGGTATTAGCCATAACTTTTTCGCGCGTGCTACACCTCAACAAAACGGGGGTTGTAGAGCGTATGAACCGTACACTTGAAAACATGGCTAGGACTATGCTCATTAGTAGTAAGTTGCCAAAGAATTTTTGGGCCGAAGCCGTCAACACATCATGTCACATTTATAACCGTGTTATGATCCGAAAAATGCTTAACAAAACACCCTACTAGTTGCTTTAAAGGAAGAAAACCTAATTTATCCTATTTGAAATGCTTTGGAAGCAAATGTTTGGTTAACAACAATGGAAAGGATAATTTGGGTAAATTTGATGCTCGTAGTGATGAGGCCGTATTTGTCAGTTATTCGGATCGTAGCAAGGCATATAAAGTGTATAATAAACGAACCATAAAAATGGAAGAAAGTGTGCATGTCATATTTGATGAGTCTATTCTTTTTCATTCTAATACACAAGAAGAGGATGATGAAGATGATGAGGACTATGAGCTCAGAATGATCCGACATGACATGGATGATGTACACGAGGAGAACGAACAAGAGGAGTAGAATCAACAGTCGGATCAACTGTTGATTGAAGGAACTGGCCAAGAGACAGGGGGAACAGAACCACTTCAACCACAAAATGAGGCTACGACATCCAGGGGGAATGAGGGTACACTTGAACAAAATGAACAAACAGAAACAAACCCTCAAACACAAAATGAACCGAACCAACAGATTGAGCGAACCGTTGAGTCGAACCCCAAGAAGCCTCACCATCCTTAATCGTACCAAAGAAGTGGAAACACCAAAAATATCACCCCCTTTCTAACTTGACCAGTGACTTGAATTCGGGAAGGAAAACAAGATCATCCCTCAATGATTTCTTTGCATCTCATGCGTTCCTCTCACAAATTGAACCGACGAACATCACCATGGCACTTGAAGATCCGAGTTGGGTGATGGAAATGCAAGAGGAACTTAATCAATTCAAAAGGAATGAGGTATGGCATCTTGTCCCTAGACCTACTGGTTGTACCGTGATTGATATCAAATGGGTCTTTCGCAATAAGCTAGATGATTCGGGCAATATCGTAAGGAATAAAGCTAGACTAGTGGTGCAAGGATGTAAACAATAAGAAGGCATTGATTATAATGAAACCTTCGCACCAGTAGCTAGGCTTGAAGCCATACGTATGCTCATAGCTTTTGCAGCTCACAAAGGTATCAAACTGTTTCAAATGGATGTCAAAACGGCTTTTCTAAATGGTTATTTAGAAGAAGAGGTCTTTGTGGAGCAACCACCGGGTTTTATGAACAATGAATTTCCAAACCATGTTTTTAAATTGGACAAGGCGCTTCATGGTTTAAAATAGGCTCCAGGAGCTTGGTATGATCGCTTGTTAAAATTTCTTTTGGAAAATGGTTTTGTGCGTGGATCGGTTGATAAGACATTGTTCATAAAGTCACAGTGTGGTGAACTGTTGATTGTACAGATTTATGTCGATGACATAATATTTGGTGCAACGAATGAACTCCTTTATTTGTACTTTTTGGAACTAATGAAATCTGAGTTTGAGATGAGTATCATGGGAGAACTGGGTTTCTTCCTTGGGCTTCAAATTAAGCAAACTCAAGATGGTGTGATGATTCATCAACAAAAGTACATAAAGGAGATGCTATGTAAGTTCGGTATGACTAATTCTAAACCTTTCTCTACACCTATGGTTTCGTCCACAAAGCTTGACAAAGATGAGAATGGTAAGAAAGTTGATGAAACGATGTATCGAGGTATGATCGGTTCATTACTTTATTTGACCGCTAGTCGACCGGATATTTTATATAGTGTATGTCTATGTGCTCATTTCCAAGCTAGTCCTAGAGAATCGCATTTCATTGCCGTAAAACGTATTCTTAGGTATTTAGTTGGAACGTCTAATTTGTATCTTTGGTATCCCTCACATTGTCCTTTTGAGCTTTAGGATACTCGGATGCGGATTATGCCGGAAGCGTTGTTGATCGAAAGAGTACATCCGGGATGGCTACTTTCTTAGGTCCGTGTTTAATCTCATGGGCGTCTAAGAAGCAAAACACCGTTGCTCTTTCCACCGCTGAAAGCGAGTACGTAAGTGCCGCATTGTGTTGCGCGCAAGTTCATTGGGTTCGACAACAACTAAGGGACTATGGTATTATCTTTGATTCAACTCCTATCTTTTGTGATAATACTAGTGCCATTAATATTTCTAAGAACCCTATACAACACTCAAGGACTAAGCATATTGACATAAGACATCATTTTTTACGTGATCATGTGGAAAAAGGTCAAATTCGTCTTAAATTTTGTAGAACGGAAGATCAAATAGCCGACATTTTTACAAAATCGCTTGAAAGAGAACAATTCGTAAAACTTCGGTTGGAAATTGGTTTGTTGGATTCCGCGTAAAATTTTATGACGACTTGCCCTCGATGATTAACTAGAGTAGATGTTACATTTATTTTTATAAGTGATTATGTGTTTTTTTACTCAACGAATTAAATGATTAATTTGCATGTAAATCCAATGGGTAAAGTAATTATTCACATGGAGTCACTCAACCATCATCTAACCATCAAATCTCCTTTCCCCATTACCCATGTCTTAGCCGCCTAAACCCCACCTAACCGGCTACACCCACCTTCCTCTCAACCAATCAAATAAAAAAGCCTAAAACACTATTCACCTCATTTACTACATGTACAAATTTTCAACTCTTAAATTATGACCTCCTTACTCACTTTCAAAATATTCAAAAAATTACATCTTCCCCAAATATTCTCCAAAACCGTCAAAAGCATCCCTCTACCAACTGTCACTTTTACTTTCACTATAAGAATCATGCCTCCTAAATCAACTAAGAAAACCTTGAAGTAAATCCGAGACTCCTACAAGCCGAAAATACCATCGGTTGAACCACAAATCGAAAGTCTTGGATCAAAAACTGCCCAAAATCAAAAACCACCAAAGAAACCTAGAGTTTTTGTGTCTAATACCCCAATGACAAGAAAGAAATCAGTTGCTAATCGTCCTAAAACAGCTGCCGAGGCTAGGAGATTCTCAAGTCGGGTGTTCAATCAAAAATTCGATTTGAATATGCCGCATGCAACCGAAACCGAGGGTGAAGAAGGAAGCACACGGGTTGTTGGTGAGGTTGATGATGATGGAAATCCAATCATTCAAGAAGTTGAGGAAGTTGATGTTGGTGTTGAAAAGGAGAGTGAGAAAGATAAGGAGATTGTTGATGAGGATGCTGAGAATAAAGGAGAGAAAAACAGTGAGGAAAAGAAAAATGAAAGTGAAGAGGAGAATGAGGAAAACATTGAAAAAGAAAAAGAAAAGAGTGTTGAAAAATCAATTGAAAAAAGTGAGGAAAAAGAAAAGAGTGTTGAGAATGTTGTTGAGGAATCCGGTGAGAAGAGTAATGGGAAATCGAAATCAGAATCGAAATCGAAGGGAAGTGTTGGTAGTGATGAAATGTTGAAGGATATGGTTGGAAATAAAAGGAGAAAAAGGAGAGGCAAAACCGTGAGTGAGGCAACGGTTGTGGAAACGGAACTTGACACGGAGAAATTGAATGCCGTCTTCAATGATGACGAGTTATTCAAGGAGGAAACCATTCCCAAACCGAAAGGCAAAGCAAGGAGAATGTCCACTCGGGTTATCTCAAGGAAAAGGAAAGTGGAGGAAATGGCAAAGGAAGTCGCTGAATCGAATAGTGCTATGATTGCTATTGAGCAACCTCTTGATGAGAACAAGTCCAAGGCACTCGAGATTCTTCATGGTTATCGCTTTCCAAAGGATATATTTGATTGTTGCAAGCATGTAATCCAAGGGAACTTTAAATCGGGCCGTCGCTATGAACTCGAATGGTATGATTCGTCCCCCGCTTTTAAATTCTTTAAAGATGCAATTCATGCACAAAAGTCGGAGAGTCTTCTTAATCTCTATAACCGAGTTTATTTAGCAGAGCTTGTTCATTTTTATACTACGGTCAAAGTCGATGTCCAATCAGGTAGTCTTACCGCTGTTATCAATAACAAACCCTTGTGTCTCAATGTTGAAATTGTTGGAAATTTACTCGGTATTCCTACAACTGGGCTGTACTAATTTCCTAAGGGTGGTTGGCCGACTATTGATGGTATAAGTTCCTTGACCGTTACAAAGTTTCTAAGTCCCAAAGCTACGTCCCCTATCACACTCAAACCGAGAGAAATCAAAATAAACCACCGGTTCTTTTCAATTTCATTTTTAGAACCTTGATTCCATGTAATGAGAGCCGTGGTGTGTATGGTGTGCTAGACATGTGGTTGATTTATTATCTTGCTAAACACCTTCAAATTAACCTACCCGCTTTGATGTTCTTTCACATTGATCATCTTGCTAAGATTGTTGAAAAGCGTAAGGTTGATAGTTCCACCGTGTTAGCATATGGGATGTGGTTATCGGTCATTTTCGAGAAAATGGATATTGTGGACTCGACTAGTTTTGGTGTGGATCACATGTGTGACACTATGACCTCGGGAGTTTTATCACAAATGTACTTGAAAATTGATGGTGATAAACTTGCTCGTATTTGGTCGGGTATGAAGGCTACGGATGTCTCCTCCTCCTCTATGCAATCGTCTTCTATGACACGTCTCACTAAGGATGTTAAAGCCTTGTTGGATCTCCAACATGCTCAAATAAGTGAGATTGCGGGTCTTCGTTTGGAAGTGTCGGGTTTGAGTAAGGAACTCAAGGAGGTTAAGGGTCAAAATGAAGAGCTCATGGAGATGGTTCACGGGTTGGTTGGAGAAGATGAAACCGAAGAAGCCGATGATTGATCTCTTGCTCATAGCCGTGCCTAGCCTATGCCTAATGCCGTACCAAGCCTTTTGCCATAACCATGCCTAATGCCTAATCAAAACAAAAAGCCTTTCTATCCCTTTTTACCTTGGCTTTGTGTTTGTGATATATTTTGCTAAACATTGGTTATGTTGTTAGTTGTTGAACAATTTGTTTTGTATAACTCTAATCCTTATTTAGACTTGTGTTCTTCCTACTTGAGATGTCAAGAGGGGGAAGTTGTTTAAAATTGCAGGTGGTGATTCAATGACTCTTAGGCTTGCGTACACACGAACTATGTTTACTTGGCGAAAATATGTTCTACCTAGGCTACTGAAAAATTTGACTAATTTTCAATGACCATGTATTTATGCATCTTATTTTGATCATGTTTTGACTTGTTAACCTTGACCATGGATTAAGGGGGAATTGCACACTGAATTTTATTTGTCTTGCCATCATCAAAGGGGGAAATTGAAGAAACCCAATTTGATTAAGCTAGTGTTGATGATGCCTTACGACAAATTAATCTCATTTGTTATTTAATTGTGTGCCTCTTAAGTTTAACCATGTAGCATGAAGCTCCAATTGTCAATTCAAGGTTATCAAGAATGTCATCATGAAGATCAAAGATGAAGATAGTCATTAGTGCTAATGTCATGTGTTGTAAGGTGATCGTTTAACACGAATTTACGTTTAGGTGCAAAAACAACAGTTGAGTCAACAGTTAATTAAGGCTCGTCTTTGAAAGAAATATTTCGAAAATATTTGAATCTTTGTTAAAGTGCTTTCAACTTTCACAAATGTTTTCTGAAATTATTTTGAAGTCTTTTAAAGAATATAGAGCTTTCAATGACTTGCTAAGGAGTTTGCCTGCACAATAAGACACTTACTATAAATGGGTTGTTTGCTTTTACATTTATGGAAATGTTTATGGTTCCCATAAACACAACCATTTATGCTTGTTTCTTGTTGAAAAACCCAGCCTATTTTTGTGTGTGTGCACAACCTGATTTCTTGCAATCTTAGGCACCGATTTCTTGAGGAAGAATACTCGGTTTCTTGGTGAGAAATTCGGATGGCTTTGCATGTTGCCCAAGAAAACTACTTACAATATTTTAATCACTTGTGCTTATGAGTGTAAGATATTTTAATGTAAAGTATACTACTTGAACATTATAAATAGCTTGCTTAATTCATTTTTACAAGTGTGCAACAAACGAGTTTTAAACTGAAAAAGACTTAAGCTTTCAATCGAGTAAATTAACTTTGCAAAACCGTTTATCATTTCAAAATCTTTGAATCTTTTGCAAGTTTGTTTATTTATTTTTTGAGTCTTTTACTTGAGTTTGTTGTTGCACCTAGTCGTTTTAGTCGTGTTCAAGGATCCCGTGTTTTGTACTTAAACTTTATCTCCTCCGTTCAATTGAGTGAACAACATTGAGATAAGTGGTCTTGTAACAAACGGGTAGAACCAAAAGTCTTAGGATAGAGTTAACCTTAAGCACGAAGTCTTTGAAGCGGAGTAGCTTTTGAGCATGAAGTCTTTCGGCGGAGTAGCCCAAAGCAAAAGTCTTATTGCGGAGTAGCTTTAAGCAAGGAGTCTTTCGGCGGAGTAGCCCAAAGCAAAAGTCTTGGAACCGGAGTAGCTTTTAAGCATTAGCAAACGGAGTAGGTTGGGGAGTTGTTTTATTATTCGGGGTGGTCTTAGTTTGTATGAGTTTACTTCTGAGACGTTTAATAAAATAGCGCTGGACGTAGGTCGCGGAGTAGTGACCGAACCAGTTTTTAAAAACATCGTTAGTCGTGTCTATTTCGTTTTATTTCCGCTGCACACTTTACTCACGTTTTTATCTACAGAATCATTTGTTGAGTACACTGTAACTTCTGCTTGCTGAATCGTTGTTGAATACTTCTAACTCTCTAGTTCTAAGTATCGACTTCTACTTTCATCTAAGCATTGTTTAGAGTGTTTAAGAGTTTTTAAAGAAGCTTTCATTAAGCTTAAAATTTTAAATATACACCTCATTCACCCCCTCCCCCTCTTAGGTGCCCTCGTCCGTGACTCTTCATTTGTCAAATTGAACCCTGTGGGCTAGAGTGGGACGAGTTTGTTAAGCAAAATATGCCTCTGTAATTATTATATTTCCCTAGTAGAGGATAGTGACGTAGTTTATTTTGGAAATAAATAATACTCTGTCCCGGTCATTTGTTGTCCTTTTTCATATCGGGATGTCTCAGTGAGTTGTTGTCCTTCCTATTTTAAGAATTAATTGATGAATAATTTGATCATTCACACTCAATTTGTTCCACATGGCATTTAGTAATTGACCCCTTCCCCTTTCCTAGGACAACAAATGACCGGGACGGAGGGAGTGTAATTCTCGAGACTTCTAATCTAACCATGATTCTATATTTTGGAAAAAAATATAACTAATTAGTAACCGACACTTTCTCCGTGTATTTGGAACAACATTTCTGTTAATAACGAGTGTTGGAGCGTCGTTCGTTACGGTAATACTCGTAGGAGCTTAGGAATGTAATGGCACTTTGCTGCAAATATATTCACAAAGCTTGATGCCGTCAACTTTCAACATAATTCATTTTCACTTTACGAGTTGTTTGTCGTCAAAAACAGCAGCTCGGAGGTCTATGCTAGATCGAGGCCTTTTGCGCAATTTAAGATGGAAACAAAAAAGAGAGAAATGCAGCTGTTCGACCGCAAGGATCGATAGGCTACCCCAATAATAGAATTGTGGTGAATTAATCACCTAGATTCCATTATATCAAATGAGATTAATCTCACAAGTTCATTCATAAATGTAGAATTTTATAATCCCCTAATTTGGGTGATTATCAAACTGTGATATATATACTTGGAGGTTACAATGTGAACACATCCTAATTACAATATTTTGAAGATACGCTAGATATTTACATACTATAACAAACGAGATACAATACTATTTACTAATACACCCCGGCAGTCGGAGCGGGAGGAGAACGAACGCTCAGGCTGGAACGAAACCGGGTAAAAATATGGCGAGGAAGCCCTTTCGTATACACATCGGCATATTGGTACTCAGCCGGGATGTGAAGAACACGGACCGTTCCTAGCTGAACTTTTTCGCGAACAAAATGAATATCAAGCTCAATATGTTTGGTTCGCTGGTGTTGCACCGGGTTGCTAGAGAGATACACGGCGGAAATATTGTCACAATAGACTAGTGTGGCACGTTTAATAGGAACATGTAATTCAAGAAGCAAATTACGCAACCAACTAGTCTCAGCAACGGCATTAGCAACACCTCGATACTCTGCCTCGGCGCTAGAACGAGATATAGTTACTTGTCTTTTGGAGGACCACGAGACAAGATTAGCACCAAGAAAGACACAATAGCCCGAGGTAGAGCGACGGGAGTCCGGACAGCCCCCCCAATCGGCATCCGTATAGGCCGTAAGAGTGTGGTTAGCAGATTTAGTAAAGGTAAGCCCATGATCAAGTGTGCCTTTAATATAACGTAAAATACGTTTAAGGAATTGAAAGTGTGGCTCACGAGGGGCGTGCATAAATAAACAAACCTGCTGGACGGCGTAGGCAATGTCAGGCCGCGTAATGGTTAAATATTGAAGTGCCCCGGCAAGGCTACGATAAAGACCAGGATCAGAAATAAGCGGGCCCGAGGACGCGCTCAATTTGGCGCCAACATCGACTGGTGTAGCTACCGGGTTACATGACGACATGGAAGCACGAGCCAGAATGTCGCGTGCATATTGTTGTTGCGAGAGAAATAAACCCGAGTGAGTGCGAGTTGCAACAATGCCGAGAAAGTGATGCAAAGAGCCGAGATCAGACATTGCAAATTCTTGAGAAAGATCATTAATTATCTTGCGAAGAAGCTGGTCACTTGAGGCAGTAAGAATTATATCGTCGACGTAGAGCAGCGGGTAGGCAATGTCAGAGCCGTGTTGGAGAATAAATAAAGAGGAGCCACAAACACTGCTGCGGAAACCCTGGGATAGAACATAGGATGCAAAACGTTGATACCATGCACTTGGGCCTGTTTAAGACCATATAAAGATTTACGAAGACGACACACATGATGAGGAGCCAGTGGGTCCATGAATCCCAGAGGTTGGTGCATAAAAACGGTCTCAGCCAAGTCCCCATGTAGAAAGGCATTCTTGACATCCAACTGATGGATGGGCCAAGAACGAGTCACAGCTAAACTAAGGACAGTGTGAATAGTAGTCGGTTTTACCACAGGGCTGAACGTTTCATCACAATCAATACCAACCTGCTGAGTTTTCCCGTTCACCACAAGACGAGCCTTATAATGTTGTAGAGTACCATCGGAGTGGTATTTGTGACGATATAACCACATACAACGTATAATGTTGGCATCAGGAGGGCGAGGGACTAAGTCCCAAGTCTTGTTATCAATTAAAGCACGAAACTCGTCTTTCATGGCGGTACTCCAATTTGGATCACGGAGGGCAAGGTGGGGGGATTTGGGTAAGGGAGATATGGGTGGAGTGGATGTGGCAGCGAGAACGCGAGGCTTGAATATCCCATGCATCGCACGAGTATTCATGTGGTGTGGGCGAAACGCTGGCCGTGGGGGAGGGTCGGGCGTGTGTGGGGTGGTGTGCGGTGTGGTGTGAGGTGGTGAGGTAGGGGAGTGAGTGGGACTGGTGGCAGGCGGAGTGGTATCTGAGGGTAGAGTGGTGACAGGAGGTGTGGCAGGCGTGGTAGGAGGTGAATGAGCAGGGGAATGGGGAGGGGAGTTGGGCGGAGTGGGTTCGGGCGTGGGTTTGGATGGGGTTGGGGTGGGGTTAATGTGGTCAAGGACGGTGGGGGAGAGGGTCATGTCAGGCTGGAGGAAGGTGTAGTCCGTGGTGTTAGCCGTGGAGGAAGTAGCGTGAGGGAAAACGGATTCGTCGAAGGTCACGTGACGGGACAGGAGAATTTTACCACTGGACAAGTCAAGACATCTATAGCCGTGATACTCGGAAAGGTACCCTAAAAAGACACATTTGGTTGACCGGGTTGCTAACTTATGGGGGCGTTTAGATGAGAGATTTGGGTAGCAAGCACACCCGAAAACCCGTAAATGGCTATAGGATGGATTTTTGAGAAAAAGAGCAGACATGGGAGTGCGATAATTGAGGAGTTTTGTGGGTAGGATGTTATGTAAGTGCACCGCGGCATGTAGTGCATCGACCCAAAAGGAGGAGGGCAGAGAGGCGTGATGAAGAAGGACTAGAACAATTTCATTTATACGCCTTATCATTCGTTCGGCTTTTCCGTTTTGTGACGATGTTTGTGGACAAGAAAAGCGGAAGATTAGCCCATTAGCATTTGCAAATTGACGAAACTGGCTGTTATCGAATTCCTTCCCTAAGTCACATTGAAAGGATTTTATTTCACGTGTAAATTGAGTTTTGACATAGGAACGAAATTTAATGAATTTAGCATAGGCCTCGGATTTGAATTTTAAAGGATACACCCATACATATTGGGTGAAATTGTCAATTAAAATGAGATAATACTTGAAACCACTAGTACTTAAAACAGGCGATGTCCACAAATCGCTATGAAGAATGTCAAAAGCTGCGAGAGTTTGCGATAAAGAGTCATGAAATGGTAATTTTTTATGCTTGCTAATTTGGCATGAATGACAAAGATGAGAGTTGTGCTCTTTATTACAATCAATAATAGAACGAGACCTAAGAAAATCAATTATAGAGGCACCGGGGTGACCAAGACGGGAATGCCAAACATCCGACGCTTGGGCAACTAAGTGGAGGTGCGACTCAAGCTGGGACACGATTTGAAGGGAGGACACGGGGTAGAGTTCTCCGTCACTGTTGCTCCTCAAAATCATTTTCCCATTCGTTAAATCCTTCACATAAAAACCAAACGGATCAAACTCAACAGAAACATTATTTTCTTTAGTGAATTTTCGGACAGAAATAAGGTTTTTGATGATTTGTGGCGTATACAGGACATGGTTAAGGTGAAGGGTTTGGTCATTTGTGTGTATAAGGGAAGTGTCGGATCCTTTAACTGGAATGCTAGCGCCATTACCAACGTAAATCGAATGAATCGTGCTAGAATTGAAAGGTTTTTGTAACGTACCTGGATCGGCAGTGAGGTGGGAAGAAGCACCGGTGTCCATGAACCACGGACCACCATATTCGGGTTGCTGGATAGACATGGCATTAAAGGCCATCCCAAGGTCAGTTGGTTGAGAACCGTCATCTGTGGTCATGTAGGCTTGACCGTAGTTGCGTGAGGGAATGCGTGAAGAACCGCCGCGTTGAGATGTATTGAATGAACGGCCAGGAAATTGCTGCCACGGTTGCCAAGGTGGAACCCAACCCGGAAAAGTGGGGTAAGGGCAGGGAGGGGGGGTCCACAAGGAAGGCCAAGAGGGATATGTCGGCCATGGAGGCTGACCAACAGAGGACGAAGCATTACCTGAATAGGCGGCATTGTTGTTGGAGCTTTTGTTGTTGTATCCTCCTCGATTGTATCCGCCTCTATTGTTATTGTTGTTGTTGCCACGACGACCACCTTATCGATTGTTTTACTGCTGTCGTGGCTGGTAAGACGGTTGTTTGTCAGTGGGGGAATCCGGCCAAGATGGCTCGGATGCAGCCGGAGGTGCCACAAGGGCAATTTCAATGTCATCGCGACTCGATTTGCGATGTTGTTCCAATTCGAGCATGCTTCGAGCCGTCTCGAAATTGGGAAGAGTTTGGTTGATATAAGCAGCGATGGTGTCGTATTCAGATGGTAAGCCTCAGACCAGTTGTAAGACTAACCATTGTTCGCTGACGGCCGCATCAACATCCTTTAACTGCCCTGCCAATTGACGAAGTCGTTGGCAATACGCATCGAGAGAGGGCAAAGATGCAAGTTTCAGATTTGAGAATTCTTGCTCAAGAGCAGCTGCTCTCGCCCCTTTGTTGTTTAGGAATATATTTTTGACGCGGTTTCATGCTTGGTAAGTAGTGGCGTCTGGTTCCAAAACACGAGACAAGAGATCGTCGGAAAGAGTACCATAAATCCATTGGAGCACATGAGCGTCGACTTCGGTTCACGCGTCATAGGAGGCATCGGTCGTGGCCGGTGCAGGGGTACCGTCAATGTGATTTAGGACTTTGTATCCGCGGGCATGAAGGGTGAAGAGATTCACCCACGATGCGTAAGAGACTTTCACACCATCGAGAACCCGTACCTTATTTTGAATGTTGGTAACGGTGAAGACGGGGTGAAGAGAGGCTTTTGTGGTGGGGGATTTGTCACCGGATGTGTCACCATCAACCATTGTAGCGTGAGGCTAGGGTGATGAAAGGAGTGTGCCGAAGCAACGCAGGAATGAAAAAAAAAGAAAAAACAAACGGCAGGCAGGTCGTTAACCTAGCTCGATACCATGTAGAATTGTATAATCCCCTAATTTGGGCGATTATCAAACTGTGATATATATACTTAGAGGTTACAATGTGAACACATCCTAATTACAATATTTTGAAGATACGCTAGATATTTACATACTATAACAAACGAGATACAATACTATTTACTAATAATAAAATTCACTGATTATACATTACAACTTACTAATGCCCTTATAAAGGCTATATGCCTTGGGGAATAAGAAATCAAAGAGCTAAATTACTAAACTACCCTCTATGATATTTTTGGTGTGTATCAAGTTTGCAAGTTTCAATATCATATGAGTAGTAGTTATTGTTAACCATGTATCATATTCAGGAAATCAAGAAAATGGACCAAAAGAGAGAAATAGAAGACATCAAAGAAAGTTACGAGTAATTAATAATGTATTTCGAGAATTTGAAGCAACGTCTACTTATCTACTTTTACGCTTGCAAAGAGTAATTTAAACCTTCATTGAGGTTTTGGTGCAAAACTAATAATGTAATAGGGATTCCGTGGAAAGATATGAGTTTCCGCAGACAGTGTAATGGAGGCCATAGAATTCAATTTGGCAAAATGGAGAACTCTGGGGGACTTTGAGCACTTCCTCGATCAAGCGTAACTCATTCTCATTTCCTTCATACGGAGTATTTATTAGACAAACTTGAACGAGGAGCAATCATATTGATTCTTAAAAGCTCCAAATCTTTAGAACTACCTAATAAGTACTCCGTAGTTGAGTAGACCCAATAGAGCTGTCTTAAGGCCGTTCACGAAGGTGCATTCTATTATCTCAATCCTCTTGACCCTAGTTATCAGACATTGAGGTGGCAAAGCAGGTATTGGCCAATGCTGGTCGACTACATACCGACAGTTGGTAAAGTCCAAGGTAAGGACATCTAAAACAGGGCACTGTTGCAGGACTTCCAACCCGGTGAATGTACTGGTGAATTCACTGGTCAATAATACAGACGGAACCATGAATTTCAAATGAGTCAGCTATTTGAAGGTGATTGCGGTTAGTAACGGATCGACCCTAGTTATAATAATAGTGGTAGTGAGGATATAACATAGGAAATAACACTGTAAAGGTTGGAAGGCAGGAAGATACTGTCGAGTTTATCGTTGAATGTGATCATTGACAAAAGAAACCTGGTACGGTAAAGATTTGTTGGTTGTGTAGACGCAAACGCTCAAGTAGTCCAAGTTTCTTGTGTTTAAGACAACTTTAATGGGATCATTGAGGACCATATTCAACCGTTTTAAACTCGGACTTGATAAGTTAAGATTATGATAAATGTAACTTCCTGGTCGTCTCAAAACATACAGGTCCTCGAAGAATAAATCTTCAAGGGAAGGGGAAGACGATACAAGCTTTTCCAAAAGATGAGAATTCCAAGGATATAATCCCACCTTAACTTTCTTCAAATTTGGGAGGTGAAATAAGGCATTGTTGTTATTACGAGAATTGTAGTCTCGATGAAAGCACAACCACGGTCTGAGTTCAAGGGTAACAAGAGAAGGGATTTGAAAAACCCGGAGTGGCGTTGGGGTATTCGAAAACACATTCGGATACACTACTACAGATACAGGCTATAACAACGGTTAAAAACCGTTGTTATATAAAAAAGCGGACGTTGTTAAAGCGTCCGTTGTAAAAGGTTTTAACAACGGTTGGTTTTCTTAAGCAACCCGTTGTTAAAACTATTAACAACGGTTTTAAGTATCAAAACCCGTTGTTGAAAGTGTGACTCAATTTTGGTGGAAAAGTTATAACAACGGTTAATTTACAAGGAACCGTCGTTATAACTAAAGACAACGGGTTGTATCTACATAACCGTTGTTGTTTGTTTTTACAAAATAAAAAAAAAATTAAATTAAATATTACTAGATGCATGCATAATTACGGGGCCCGTTATAATTCCGATGCATAGCATATGAATGGACAATATATGGAATGAGAAGGGTTTACATTAGATTTGAAGCAGGGAGATATGATGATTATGGCACAACTTCCTAAATATGCATATATTATATTAATTAAAAAACAACTCAAAGGACACATTACTTAGTATAAATACATACATTATCTCAACCACCATTCCATTATCTCACTATCTTCAAACCCTAATTGCTAAAACAATCTCCAACTCCTAATTAATCTTTCAAACTAACAACTCCAAAGTTCATCAACAAAATGAACGATTACATCCTTAAAACTCTTACTATGACCGAGCACAACAACAGCTTCATCCGCCGGTTGCTCCACATCGAGGACAGTTTTAGGAGCTATCTTGTGGATGCTCAAGCCGCACTCAAGGACGCCAAAAGAAATGGCTTGACAGAGCAGCAGTTGTTGCAGCTATATGACGATATAGCAACTGCTGAACGAAACCTCCAAATAGCTAAGGAGGAGAGGAGGGATATCATAGAAGAGAATAAGACTCTCTATGAAAATATAAGAATTGCATTTTTAGAAATGTAATTCTTTTTTTAATTTATGTATTTATATATATATATTAATGAATTATTAATTAAGTTTATCATGCATTCCTCTCTATCATCTTGCTTCTTCTTTGTTTTATTTTATTTAATTTGTTTTACGAGCTAACTAAGAGAATAATAACATAATAATGATCGATAAAAACCCATCATATATAAATGCAAATGAAATAATTAAAAAAAGAAAACAATGACGATGAAAGACGATGAAACCAACAAAGGATGACGGCGAGATTTACGATAATTAGAGAAAGTAAGAGACGATGAAACCAACAAAGGACGGCGAGATGATAAAGCGACGATGAGAAAGAGAGAAAGAGACGATGAGAAAGAGAGAAAGAGAGAAAGAGACGATGAGAAAGTGTGTTTGCTGTGTTTGTGTTTGTGTTTGTCTGTGTTTGTGTTTGTGTTAGGTTATGTATATGTTTTGTGGCTGTAGGTGATCTGTGTTTGTGTGGTTTATAGTATGGAAAGTATTGACAACGGTTGTTAAACAACAACCGTTGTTAAATAAGTTTTAACAACGGTTGTAAATCAACAACCGTTGTCAAATAAGTTTTAAAAACGGGTTTAAAAATACCCGTTGTGATTACTTTTCACTAACTTTGCGCCAATTTTGCGCCAAATTATTAACAACGGTTGTGCAAATTTCACCCGTTGTTAAAACGTATAACAACGGTTATATAACCATACCCGTTGTAATTAAGTTTAGTAAAAATCGCGCCATATATTCTACAATGTCTATTGTGATGTTCGTGCATAAACGTTGTTAAAGGGGCGTTGTAGTTGCCTGGATTTGTAGTAGTGGTAGGAATGCTGTATTCCTGCAATATTAGAGCTCAATTCTTGTAACCCATCTTTACGCTGACATGCCCAATCAAACCATGAACGTAACTGAGAGTAGTTTCGCCCTGGATGGACGTATAGTTTATCATCGGGATAAAATCCGAGGTTAAGGTTGAATCTACAAATGAAGGGCAACGTGAACTTAGGAAGGAGATTATCAACAATATTGCAAAACTCGTTTTATGGTTGGAGAAATCAGTATTTAGGGATAGCTCGATGTCAAGAAGTTGGGTCCACATCCAACGCCATCGCTGGCATAATACAGCGGTGGTTAAAGCGGATTTGAGCGGTAAAAAACAGAGGATGGTCACGAGCAGGTCATCGGATAGGAAACTCAACTGGTCCCTGCGTGCCTTCATAGTTTCTACAACTCACAAAGTATAGTAGGGTAAGACGAGTACTATGTTAACAAGTATAACAACGCTCTACTTTTTAATACAATAGTACACGGTTGTCTAAAAAAATAAAAAATAAAAAAGGTATAACAACGCTTCAAAACTAGGACTTTTAACCCAACCGTGATTCCATATTTTTGGCAAATACAATAACGTCTTTCACAAATGGCTAACTTAACTCAAATTATTATAAATTATAAAAGTCATTTAATGGTAAATATATCATTGTTTTTTTTTTTTTTTGAAAAAATCCTAAAGCAGGATTAAACTCTCATTTATAAATCGGTTTTAGCAGTTTCAACGATGTAACGAGGAATAGACGTACCATCGAGGAATCTACTTACACCCACAGCACAAGAATGAGCTAGCAAATGAACTGCTCGGTTAAAAGTTCGACAAACATAAGACCAAGAGACGGAACTAAAACCTACACACAACTTTAAAATATTACTAATAAGAATATGAAAATCACTACGTCCTAAAGTACGACATTGCAGTGCCTCAATAATAGTCTTGCAATCACTTTCCACACGGACCCTTGCATGCTTCATCCTTCGTGCTTCCCGAAGCGCATTCAGAACCGCTTCTGCCTCTGCCACCCTTGCCTCAAACTCCTCTCGACGACGGCCCTCCCAACCCCATAACGAATTCCCATTCACATCTCTACACATCGCTCTCAATCCCATTCCTTCACCTTCTTTAACACCCGCATCTACGCTAATTATCACTTCACGCGGTTCCATCGTTACTCCTCGGCCAACTCCCTCCCCGTCACGGTTCCTCTCATTCCTATCATTGTAAATATTATAAGTAGATGGAAAATATAAAAGGAGGAGAGTTAATCTGGATAAGAGAGAAAGTTGTGGTGTGAGGGTCGATTTTTCCCCGTCCTCTACACACGGTATCAATGACTATCGTGTAATTTATTATTTTTCATTCGCAAGAGTCAGAAATTAAACCCCTGGCCATTTGTTTAAGAGATGAGAGCTTTTACCACTCATACCAGCCAACTTTTGTATGTAAATTACTTCATACGAGTATATAAAAGTAGTTGCTCGATTAGAGTTGGCATAAAGGGCCGCGGGCTGGTGGGCGGCACGGCCAGGCACGGCTGTAACACCCGTAATTTTTATAAAAATCTACTTTTTGATTTTAGTTACAAATTTATATTTTTAAATTATTTTGATATATGTATATATATGTATATGATAGTCAATATTATATTTATAGAGTAGTCGGAAATTCTAGACGGTTTAGGTAGTAAGAACCGTGTAGTATCTCGGTTGGTCTTAGGTGTCACTTTGGCCCTTCATTTTCTCTACAACACACCTTTTTTCCACCTACCTTTCTCATAACACTCTATCTCCTTTGATTTTTCTGAAAAATAAACCCTCTAAACCTCCAACACCATTATCAAACCTCCCTAAACATTCTTAGTTTCACCATAACTCATTCATTAATCAACCAAACCCCACTATTTTTGCACTAAATTCTTCCTCTTTTCATCCTTCATCTTTCTAAGTACGAAAGATCATATCTTCTACTCTTTTCGAAAATTCCATCTTTTTAAGATGAGAGTTTTGTGCTAAATTTTACTCTTTTTGTGTCTTAGGAGAAGAACTTGAGGACCCGGAAGAAGACTCATACATCATTGACGAGGAATTGGACGAGTGAAGACGTTTTCAAGGTAACGGTGATGGGTTACTCGACAAAGTGTCAAATTTGCATGCTTTGGTTGTTAATTTAGTCTTCCAAACGTTTAAAATCTGAATTTTAGTTGTGTTTTGCTTGAATTTTGTTGAAAGGTGTTCTCACATGAATTTCTCACATGTTTGGATGAAAGTTTCGTGCTTTATTGTCTCAAATCCGTATGTAGTTGTTGAGTTTCCGTCTCAAATACGATATTTTTATGAGTTAGAATCATGCTAGGACCTGTAAACTATTGTTGTGGAACGATTTTGGTTGGTTTCAAATGGTTGGGAGTCGATTTGTGGTGAAACACGCATACAGGTTGTCCCAGCTGGTGGGCCGTCTGTCGGTACCCCACCCGGCTGGGAGATCAGTGTAAGTTTTTAAGGATTTTCAAAACATGTGTATGTCCCAGCCGGTGGGCAGGCTGCCGGTACCCCACCCGGCTGGGAGATCACTGTAACTTCTTAAAGATTTTCAAAGTATATGTGTGTCCCAGCCGGTGGGCAGGCTGCCGGTACCTCACCCGGCTGGGAGACCCCTAACATTTTCAACTTAACTTTTGAAGCATATGGTGTGCCCAGCCGGTGGGCAGGCTACCGGTACCCCACCCGGCTAGGAGCCCCCTGATGGTTTTTCTTCACTTGTAACTTCTATTAATCATTTATTTAGTTATGCATCTTTCTCATGATTGGTAACTGGTCAATTTAGGATGTGTTTACGTTATGATCATGCAAATTATTGTTGCACTTATTTGTGACTCGAATGTGACGTTTTACATAGTGTGACAACTTGAAATTCCTTATTTACCCCTTTCGGACCTTTGGTTACGGTTATGTGTGCCATGTTTCCAGACTGGGTTATCCTTCCGCCTTTCTTCGGATATTTGGTTACGGTTATGTGTGCCATGTTTCCGATTAGAGGTTACTCGACCTTTGGTTACGGCTATGTGTGCCATATTTCGAGTCTTGGATGCGATTGGTATATCGCTTGTCGAATCGGGTAACGTCCATCCTGAGAGTTTGGATCCAGGGTTTAGACTAGGACCGTATTATTATCGTCGTCCTACTAGGAGGTTGGATTCTAGGTTGTTGACTTGTGAGTCCATGCTAAGTATATGTCTTACACTTGTTGAGTCGAGTCAATATGAAGTTGGTTAACTTAGTTATTCTACTTTGAATGCATATCTAATCTTAATGTATCTTGCCTATCTCATTATGATTATCATTTATATCCCCTTGTTCGTTATTATTCAAGTATGATGTATGATCAATATGTTTAATTAAGTGCATGTTTACTTGTATTTTGACATATTGTGGCTGGGAGAACCCTGAGTTGCTCCCCACTGACTATGCTTTTCATATTTATATGAATGACAGGTTCGTGATGCAGCTTAAGTGGAGACCGTGTGAGCTAGCGAGTTCTTGCCCTGGACCTTACTTTATTATCTATTAGATGTGCGTATTCGAGAGGTATCTTTTCCCTAACACGTTATTTGGTTTGTTAAACTTAAATTTACATCTATCGTACTTTCTTTTATTTATGTTGAGTGGATACCGCGTTCTTAGACTTAAAAAGTTTTGAAAACCCGTATTTTCCGTCGTTTTGTTTAATAACGTTACGTGGTTTTAACACGGGGGTTCACAGTTGGTATCAGAGCCTACGTTGCTCCCGACGCACAAACGTGTACCCCAAACTTATTTTGAACTTAACCTTGAATAATGAATGAGAGATGGGTAGAATTAAAGACTTATAATTGGTAGTCTTCTTGTGTATGCTCTTTGGTAGGCATTAACATATTGGGATCTTGTTGTTTTGAGAAGATGGTGCGACCGACTAATGTGGAGAATACTATCATACAAGCACTTTCCCAAATGCACGGTGTAGCCCGGCATGCACTAGGCACGACGGGCCCAACCCGAAGAATGGCCCGTTGAAGTAGTCGTTGAAGTTTATAGCTGTTGTCTGTTGAGTGTTGAACTGTTGATGTTTTTGTCCGATGAGACTTGATCACTTATAGACGACATAGTACTATTGTAGCTGTTAATGGCTGTTAACTTAAGAGATTTTTTTTTTTTTTTAAAATTTCAAACTCTATAAATACCACCTTAATTCAATTCTTTTCTTCACAATTCAATCAATCTCTTATTCTCTTCTACTTATCTTAATTCTTACAAATTACAATCTTACAATATAAATTATAAATATATAAAAATCTTATATAAAATATTAAAGCACATGGGTCGGCCCATGGACAAGGCACCAAAAGCCCATAGGCCAGGCACGACCCGAGCACAAAAATGATCATGCCTTGAACGGGCCACGACGTGGGTTTGGATCAGTGGGCCTAGCAAGGCACGGCCCGAGAAGCCAATATCCGTGCCTGGGCCGGACCAATTTTGGGGGAAGGCACGACGGGTCGGCCCAGCACGGCCCATTGCCTACTCTATGATCGATCATCATAAAAAAGAATAAGAGATTGAAAAAAAAAATTAAAGTTACATAAATATAAATATCCATGTAATCGACCGCCTCATATTTAGGACATGTTAATGTAAGGTTAGGCCGAACATGGGTCAGACTCACGTTAAATTTTCGACCAACGAACAAGCGGGTAAGGAAGTTTGGGCCTTTGTAATTTTTTAAAATGTATTGTCTATACCCGCTTGTTTTGGTGTGCTAAATGGACTGAATGAATAGACGAGACGACTCATAAACAGGTCCGAAATGGTAATCACTCTAACAAACCATATAAATAGTTAAATACAAATAGCTAGTAATTTTGCGAATAATTGTAATACTACGGTTTTATGAGTCTCTGTGTACTCTATCGAGTGGACCTGACTCTGTCGAATAAGGGTAGTTTGCAGTTTAAAATAGTTTCTGACCTGTAGGGTACTCGATCGAGTAGCCTTGGTACTCGATCGAGTAGGCGGCACTCGATCGAGTACGTCAGTTACTCGATCGAGTAAGTGTGTTTTACGGGGTTGTTTTGTCGGGTTTTGCTAATAACGCGAGTTTAATATAAAAAGGTTTCCGTCAGTTTCTTTAATCACTTTTACCCTTTCTAAACCTTTCAAAAGAAAAAGGAGTTACGTAGTTCTCTCTCGTTGCGTTGTTGGCAAATCCCCAAGGCTAGGAGTGTTGGATCATCTCGTTCTTTGCATCATAGTGTTCCTTGCGTCAAGGGTAAGATCTACATACCAATTTTATAGTATTTCGTTAAGTTTCGTTAAACCCTAATTTTGGGATTGGGGGTTTTCTATGTTTATGTTGATGTGGTAGTGATTGTATGATTAGGTGTATAGGAGAAGGGTTCGTAGAGGAAAGGTTTTGAGACAGCTGCTAGATCGTCTGATGTTTGTGTTGCATTCCACGTAGGGTTTCCCTACTCAGTATTAGTCCCATAATGCATGGTTGGTGTTTCGTGATTGTTGAATATTATCGTATTGGTATTGTGACGGTTGTTGATTGATTGTTGTTTGATGGTTGTGATTGTTTGTCTCTGGTTCTCAAGATGCGTTCTCGGCTGAGTGGAGTCACTTGCAGGAGTGGCTTCACGCCCTAGTTTCTCCCTCCGTGGAACCCGCCACGGGAGGGGATGTGCACATTAATGGGACGGGGTTATCGCTCGGTATGATGAGCGGGGATTTGGTGGGTGCAGTGCGGTCCTCCACCGGCGGGGCTGGTCGGTGGACGATCGGTGACGGAGATTGATTGGAGTGGGTGTGATTGTGTGTGTGACCGTTTGAGCTTTGTTGTTTGTTGTGTTGTTGGATTATATAAATTGTGTGATTAGTCGACCCGTTTAATTGTTTTAAAAAACCGTGGTGATCCATTCGGGGTGGTGAGCGATTATTGAGCGGTATGATATGACGCGTATGGGATAGCCGGGATGAGTCATCACGTGGCAGTTAGAAGTCTTCCGCTGTGTCAGACGATGTTTTATAGTTTTGATAGTTTTAGCAGTAGACCATCTGAGAATCTTGTATTTCTTTTATCAGTATTGTAGTAGTTGGTTTGTAATCACTTTAAACATTATTTACTTTTAAGTATATTTCGTTATTGTCTTATGATTATCATTGCCTCGGGAAACCGAGATGGTAGCACTTCCATGCCTTAAGTGGTCCTGGTAAGGCACTTGGAGTGTGGGGGTGTTACAAAATGGTATCAGAGCGACGATCCTGAAACCTGTAACCAATGAACCTAATGAACATAGGGAGTCAATTAAAATGAACTCGGGGTAGAAGTTGTAGGAGCTAATGCAAAGACTTGGGAGACGTCCTAAAGTCGCGAACTCGCCCTACAATTTTGAACCGGTCACCATGGGATATGAGTCGGGATCGCTATGTGTTTATCTTGTGAATTTTGTATCTATATAGTGAGGTGTGACATGAATCAGTGGATGTACGTATGTGGATAATGGGGAATGTGTAGAAAATATGGTGATGATGTGATTTCGTATGTTGTTGATTGAAAGCATGTTGCATGATAGTTGGTTTACAATGTTGTTGGAGTTGTTAGAAAAGTGTATGAGAATGATGAGTAATGTGGTGGAAAAAGGAAGTAGTTCATATGTGATATGATTATACATAATTTTATTTGTGTAATTTTATATAATGATTTCTTATACATGTCTACTATTGTTCATATGTATATGTTGTATGAAAAATGTGGTGGAAATGGATGAATTGATTGGAAAAGATGGAGTGGCAATTGCTTGAGAATATGAATTTTGTGATTATGAATATGTTTAGGTGACGAAGTGCATTTGTAATATTGTTATATTAGTAACATGGAAATAGTATTTGTAATGTATGAGCATGTTTTGTTTACGAAAAGTGATAGAATAAAAGCATGTGGGTAAGTCATGATTGGCAAGTTAAATGAATTATGTGCATGATGAATGTTGTTGCTTTGCTTTCGAAAAAAGTAACATGTGATTGGGACTACTGGTTTTATGAGTATTGAGTTGTTTTTGTTTACCTTGTTGTCGTTTAAGTTGTTTGGAAGTAAAATCAATTAGTTGTGTTTTTCGATTATAAAGAGGTTGTCTTTAAACTGTTATAACTTGAGATGTATAAATGATTTTAATGTGATTCCAATTGGAGGTGATATCTTGTTCTTTTACGATTCTAACGATAGGTCACACGCCCAAAAAGACCTAGAAATGAGTGAGTTATGACTGTTTTACAAAAACTGGACAATGTTGAGAATTGCGTAGGGTACTCGATCGAGTAGCCTTGGTACTCGATCGAGTAGGCGGCACTCGATCGAGTACGTTAGTTACTCGATCGAGTAGCCCTGGTGACTTGTTTTACGTGCTTCTGACCTTCACCTACTCGATCGAGTAAGTCCCTTACTCGATCGAGTGGCCAGTACTCAATCTAGTGACCCATGATTCGGGTCATATGCTTATCTTTTGAATTCGTTGCATATTATGTTTAATTCAAAGTTGTTATTTTGCTTCTTTATGCATTGTTTTATATGTATGTTAGTCTTGATACGTAAGTTACTCAATCTTATGGGGTGGTGAGTGGCACCTTATGGTGAGTATGAGTTTGGTGGGAGGAGATGAGCTATATGTGGTTGTGGTAGATAGTGGGAAAAGAAAAAGGAAGATCGTTATGGCTTAATTGAGACATAGAGCATGTTTTGTGAGATGAGATGAGTGATATGTTTGTGTGTTGAGTAATGTAAAAGTAAATTAATGTGGGCAAGGGATGATGTGAGTTTATGAAACGAGAGAATGAAAAGATTGAATCGAGGGACGCAAATGGTGGCAACTTGAGATGTGTAAAGAATCATGGAGGGAGGTGGTTAGGAGTCGTGTGGGTTAAGAATATACATAGGGAAAGTTCGTTTTAAAGGGGTTGAGAAGAGTAGTATATAGTGAACTTTGTGGAGACATGTCGCGAGGTGGATTTGTAGACAGTGAGTGAGTTTGGGAGATTTGGTTTATTAAGAGGTGAAACTACTGTGGGATTTCCTTGGACAATTAACGGTATGAAAGGAATTTTGATTTCTAGAGATGTACAAAGGAGATGCAATTGTCAAACAGTAAACGTTGATTCTATGGATGGATTAGTGGCAAGGGTGATTGATGGCATAATAAGAGAATATTTATGGTAAGAAAGAGTGAGATGATATCGATATGAAATAATGAGATGTGAGTTTTGGAGCAATGAGAAAGTAACCGGAACACTAAAGAGTTAGGTAGAAGTGATAAGGAGTTGAATAGTTAATTGATTTTGTCGATTGTAAAAGAAAAGAATGAGGAGAGTAAAACTAGGAAAATGTTGACCGGAGTTATGTGACATAAAAGTAAGGAATCGTCGAGATGTATGATACTATCAAGAGTAAGTAAGTTAATGGTTATACAGAAGTTTCGGGAAAACATGATTAATCATGAGTTTCGAGGAATTAAGGGAGTCTGAAGTTGGTGGAGTATTTGCAGGATACGAGATTTTTGGTGGAGAGTTAGATGATGATACAATTAAGGATAGTATTGGGAAGAATGTTGAGGTAATTTTTGTTGATAGGATTCGATGTTCGTTATTTGGGATGTTAACCAAAGATAGGAAAGAAATCGTGATGTTTAGAGATGAGTGTAAGAGGTTTGATGTCCGGACAGTGGTAGTGTTATGGTTTGTGACTAGTGGTTAAGGGTGATGGTATATTAGAAAGGTAGCAATTCTAAAGAGGTTGATTTTGTAGAGACCAGATTGATATGAATGGTTGTGAGAGAGCATAAGATGTGGTTATATAAGGCGGTTGTTAGTAGTTGAGTATTAATGGTATGGTTACATTTGGCAGGGGGGGATGGATATGCGAATGGGAGAATATGTTATGAGGAGTATACGAGTTAATCTCGGGTGAGAGGTAACTTTATCGGTGGTAACTTACGTGATCGGGGTGACAGATTGGATGTGATTACGGGTCTATGATGTGTATAAATGTTTGTGTGAGGTTCTGACCTCACGGGAAGTGGTATGGTGTGATAGTTATAAAGTTGTTATCTATAATATATGTTGGACACGGTAATTTAATTGAATGATATTGAAAAAAAAATAATTTGATTGATCTGGCATGACTGGTTATACTTGTATGTATTCATGATATATGTTATTCCGTGATGTGGTAAGGGGATGATGTTCATGAGGTTATTATCGGTTTAATTCATATAATATGTTGCTTTGTGATTTAGTAAAGTGGATTTGAGTAAGTTTTTCTTATCCGAGACGTTATGTTGAGTCAGTGCTTATGGGATTGTGTAAGTTGTGATGACTATCGATGTGGTTGTGGTGCCTCAGGTGGTGATCCGGGCACGGTATTTAGTGTTGTGATGCGGGTATTTTCGCACTGCGGTGTGGCTATTGGTGGCGGTGTTGCGATGTCGTCACCGGTTGTGGTGGAGTAGGCGGGATGATTATGATTCGAGTTTTGAAAGTACATACCAGTTACACATAAATTGTTGTTTTATTTGATGTTGCTTCCTGTGAGTTTCAGTTTGTACAGATAGACAGTTGTTTTGTTTATTGATGTTTCTTACCAGTTAAGTTTTGGAATGAGGGTAGAGTATGATATGAAAGAGAGTTGTATATGTTTTCGTTGTTGTCATGGTATAGTGACATTCTGTTGATGGGACATAGTTGTGAGAAGTTGTTACAGTAATTTTGATCTTGTTTTAAGATGAGGCATCGGTATTCATAGTCATGGCAAGTGATTCGTGGAACATGTGTTGTAATGATCTGAAAGAGGCAGGTGGTTCATAATCTTTTGTTGAGATAGTGAGTGCAGGGTATTGGGATTTGGTGTCATGTTAAGTTATGTATGAGTTTTGTGGTAATGAAAGAAAAGAACTTGAGGAGCTAGTGTGAGTGTACGTAACAAGTGTGGATTGTGAGTTATGCTTTTGACGAAGGGATTTTTATATAGTTTATATAGAGAGGTATGTCATGTTGCGATAATGTGGAAAAGTTGAAGTTTTGGGTTAAGCTAAAGATTTTGAGGTATAGGTTAGGTGGTGTGACGAGTGAATTGAAGTATGAGAATTGTTTAAGTAAGAGAGCCTTGGATATATGCATGGCGAGTGTTTACAGTATTGGTGGTTATCTATGACATGTGATGGTGATGGGAATAATGAGAAGATATAACTAAGGATATAGTATTAGTGAGTTACGAGGACGTAACATTTATCTTAAGAGGAGTAGGATGCGATAAAAGAGATTTTGATGGTTGTGCATATGGTAGTATATTCGCAGTAGAGTGTTGGTGTAGCATAAAGAATGAAGTTGTATATTTTGTGGTTGATGTTGTTAAAAGGCCATGGCCGTGCTTGTAGTAGTGTGATGTTTAGGAGTGTGAGAATATTTCACTAGTGTTGACAGTTGGATGGTGAGGTTATGAGTGTGAGTAAACTTCGAGGACAACGTTCCTTTTAAGGGTGGTAGAATGTAATATTCCGTTTGATGTCTATGAGTGTCTTGATATTGGATTTGGTAGTGGATGATATATTATGGAGCTAGCAGTGTTAGAGGATGGTAGTTGGTAGTGTATGGAGTTAGTGTCGGGAGAGTTTATGATGTAGTTGATACGACATCGTGAGCGATGTGGGGAGGTAAGAATAGTTGGTGGAGTTGGTGTTAAGGGTTCATGGTTTCATGTTTTATAAGTTGGGGTTTTGGTTGTGAGTTCTTAGTAGCTTTATTGCGTCTTGACCGAGTTAGTATGTTTGTTTTTATGTATGGGTTGAACTTCGGGGACGAAGTTCTTTTTAAGGAGGGAAGACTGTAATACTACGGTTTTATGAGTCCCTGGGTACTCTATCGAGTGGGCCTTACTCACGTCGAGTAAGGGTAGTTTGCGATTTAAAATAGTTTCGACCTGTAGAGTACTCGATCGAGTAGCCTTGGTACTCGATCGAGTAGGCGGCACTCGATCGAGTACGTCAGTTACTCGATCGAGTAAGTGTGTTTTACGGGGTTGTTTTGTCGGGTTTTGCTAATAACGCGAGTTTAATATAAAAAGGTTTCCGTCAGTTTCTTTAATCACTTTTATCCTTTCTAAACCTTTCAAAAGAAAAAGGAGTTTCGTAGTTCTCTCTCGTTGCGTTGTTGGCAAATCCCCAAGGCTAGGAGTGTCGGATCATCTCATTCTTTGCATCATAGTGTTCCTTGCGTCAAGGGTAAGATCTACATACCAATTTTATAGTATTTCGTTAAGTTTCGTTAAACCCTAATTTTGAGATTGGGGGTTTTCTATGTTTATGTCGATGTGGTAGTGATTGTATGATTATGTGTATAGGAGAAGGGTTCATAGAGGAAAGGTTTTGAGACAGCTGCTAGATCGTCTGATGTTTGTGTTGCATTCCAGGTAGGGTTTCCCTACTCAGTATTAGTCCCATAATGCATGGTTGGTGTTTCGTGATATTTGAATATTATCGTATTGGTATTGTGACGTTGTTGATTGATTGTTGTTTGATGGTTGTGATTGTTTGTCTCTGGTTCTCGAGATGCGTTCTCGGCTGAGTGGAGTCACTTGCGGGAGTGGCTTCACACCCTAGTTTCGCCCTCCGTGGAACCCGCCACGGGAGGGGATGTGCACATTAATGGGATAGGGTTATCGCTCGGTATGATGAGCGGGGATTTGGTGGGTACGGCTACGGTCCCCCACTGGCAGGGCTGGTCCAGTGGACAGTCGGTGACGGAGATTGATTGGAGTGGGTGTGATTGTGTGTGTGACTGTTTGAGCTGTGTTGTTTGTTGTGTTGTTGGATTATATAAATTGTGTGATTAGTATCGACCCGTTTAATTGTTTTAAAAGCGTGTATATCCATTCGGGGTGGTGAGCGATTATTGAGCGGTATGATATGACGCGTATGGGATAGCCGGATGAGTCATCACGTGGCAATTAGAAAGTCTTCCGCCGTGTGTCGTGACGATGTTTTATAGTTTTGATAGTTTTAGCGATGAGCAAATCGAGAATCTTGTATTTCTTTTATCAGTATTATAGTAGTTGGTTTGTAATCACTTTAAACATTATTTACTTTTAAGTATGTTTCGTTATTGTCTTATGATTATCATTGCCTCGGGAAACCGAGATGGTAGCACTTCCATGCCTTAAGTGGTCCTGGTAAGGCACTTGGAGTGTGGGGGTGTTACAATAATTCTCAAGTCACTCATTTTCATCCACTCAATATATCAACAAAAGATCAACAAGCCCAACAGAGTTGGCTACCCATTTAGGAAGGTAGAGAGAGAAAATCCTCCCCCTTCTCTCTACCTTTCCTAAATCCTTCATAAAATATCAAACCGCCTCACCGCTTCATCACCTGAGAGAACATCCTCCCCCTCCATCTGTTTTCCTAAATCCTAATTCATAAACGTAGAAGAAGGCTCATCTGTTTTGTTCGCTTCGCCGGAGAGGTGACCGTCCGGAGCCTAATCTCTGATCGTTGTTACAACTTCCCATATTTGTATTATCTATCAGGTTTTCTCTTTATTTTTTCTGCTTTGATCTTAGTTCTATCGTCTTCTTGTTCTGCTTTTTCCTTGGTTTTTCCTCTTTGGTTGTGCATTTTGTCGGGCTTCTCCTGGTTAATTTTTGCTGTTTATACTGTGACGACTCGATCGAGAAGAATAGTTGTTGTTATATCCAGGCTTTATTCGTTGCTTTCTTAGATGGAATATTAGTTTGTTCTTCTTAATCTTTGTGATTTGGTTGTTGTGGGTGACAATGGTGTCGATGATGATGACCTTGCTAAGTTGGTTATGGAATTGGGGGTACCATCCATCTCCAATGTCCACTTGGTGAAAGACAGAGGAAACTCTCTTTTCAGTGAAGGTAATTTTGTTTTGGTTGCTCGTCACTATACTCAAGCCCTTAAACTCGTGTGTTTCTTAGGCCTTCCACCCGTACATGACCAGCCCGTAGCCACTTCCTTCTACCTCTCTCTTGTCCTTAATTTAGCTGGTTGTGAGTTGAAACTTTCCCAGTATAATCGGGTTTGTTATTATTGTACGTTCGTCTTATCCTTTTATCCAAGCAATGTTAAGGCGCTTTATCGTAGAGGTTTGGCAATTAAGCACCTGAATCTTCTCAATAATTCTCTTGACGACTTTGAACATGCTGTGAAAGTTGACCCGCTTAACAAAGATGTTAATCGGGAACTCCATTCTGTGGTTGATCTTTTAATTTTAAATGTTAATGGGAAAAGGGTCGCTTATCCCTTTAATCCTTTGGGCTCAGACAAGAAAAGTAAGAAACCTTTGCTTGCTAATGAAGTGGTTGATAAGTTAGCGATCCATGCTGGATTGAATGAAGCGTCTTGCAGTACAACTCTTTTGGTTACACATGTTTCTCCTCCTCACACTGAAGTTACATCTAGTTCTGCTTTTATTAGTGATTCCGACATTACTAATGTGACTGGTTCCCTGTTTACGGCCACTGGTTCTGACATTATTCCAGACTCGGAAAACCTTAATGAGGCTTGTCCGGCTTTGCCAGCTAAGGATGATGGTATTCCCTCCAATACTTTTACCTCAGGACCTGGAAAATACTCCTTCTCTAACAAAAATCATCCTAAAAATAATTTGCGTTTGTCGTCCCAAGATTATGAGAATTTGTTACGCGGGAAGAATATACTTTTTTTTCCATCCAAGATCTTTTGCATCCCTAAGGGTTCGTCCCCTCATCTCTACAAATTCTATTTAGACGGGAACTCCCCATGAAGCAATTTCAAGGGAAGTAACAGTTTCCATTCCTTATCCTTTACATGAAGTGCGCCATCAGCATTCACATTTGCATTTGGGGCCTGAGAGTTATCAGTTGGGTCATGAGGATGTTGTTTCGCATGTTGCCAAGAAGAAATGGCTTTCGAGTGATTCGTCTCTGGATAGTAAATTGTCCATGGTTCAGTTTCAATTTGTTGCAGTCAAGGAGAACTCCTTGAGCAAGAAGTGTTGTCGCAAGATGGAGAGAACTCCAAGGGTTAAGTCTGGTCCGATTTCGAGGAAGAGATCATTAGGTTTTGTTGACAATTTACCTTTTTTTGCAGGTACACAGAAAAAGAAAAAGTCATTGCTGTTAAAAGTTGTAAAAGAAAGGAGATTGACTTGCTCCAGTTCGCGGACTATTATCATCCACCTTTTAAGAAATGTCGTCTTTCAAATAGTTTCGCTTCTAGTTTTAGCCCGGCCTTTTCCGTTTCTAGTAGTTTAGGGGTATCTAATTCCCCTATGTTTGTATGGTAATCTGATACTATGTAATTCCTTCTTAATAGTTTATATAAGACTAGGTAGTATCCCGCGTTTCGCGCGGTCTGTTTTAAAATTTTATTATTATAATTGAAGAAAAATAATATATTTCATATATGATCTTTTATATTTTTACTGGTAATAAAAATAGATTATTTTTTCTCAAATTTAATTTTTTTGGCTTAACTTTATGTCTTAAAATAAAATACATACAATTTTAAATAAAACTAATAAGTGATAATTAATTATTCATGATCAACGTTTTATAAATACATTTATGACTGATCAAATATCATATTAATTAAAATAAAAATTATTTGAATAATGTAATAATCAATATTAAGTTCACAAATTATACCATTTTACGATACGTTCAAAATCAGTTAATATTTGTTCAAAATAATGTGAATATAATTTTATGTAATTTTTAATTTTTTATGTATAACGTTTGATATTTATGTATAAAAAAAATCCAAACTCAACCTATTCAAATGTTTTGATTGTGTCTTGCATGTGCTATGTGTCAAACATATCTATAAGAAATTTTCACATTTGTGTTTTTAAAGAACAACTGTATATAATGATATTTAAAAGTTTAACTGTAAATAAAATAGGTTGAACATCTGTAAATAAAATAGGTTGAACTTACTCAAATATTATTTTTTGAGGTTTAATTTTAAAGTATTTAAAAGATAACATATAAAATATTTAATTAAAAGTAATATTTTGTTAGTCATAATCAATATTTTATACTTGACGTATACATATTTGATTGAAGATATTAAAGAAAAATGTAACGACATAACGTATTTTCTACTCTTTCATGTCGTTTATAATACTATATTATTTAATAATCATTACTTTTGTTTTGATTATTCAAATGCACTATCGATCACTGTGTACATACATACTCGTACTCATACTCGTTATCACACTATTTAACCTATAAAAATCTCATATATATTCAATTTTTTCGAAATATAATTATTTTCATTTCCACACTATAAAAACTTGTCTTTTCGTAGTTTTCTTTAAGTTTTATTTTTAATAAATACAATGGCTTTTCCAAATATATTTTTTTAATGAATTTAATGGTCTAAATTTTATAACATTCTCAAAAATTTCTATTTACGTAAATGTAAAACATTGTGACCGACACCCACTTTAATCATCTCCACATATCAAAATATTTCAATAAATATAAGGAAAATTATAATCAATTGAAAGCATTTTTCGCAATGAACGTAATTATTTATATTTAAGAATTTTTATCAAAATAATTTTTTAATAAATTTAGAATCAAATCACCTTAATTATTTAATATAGTTTTATAATAAAATTTATTAAATTATAATTAATATTTTGCTGAGATTTATATAACATTTATTATATTTATATTTAATGTTCAGCTGTAATTAATACTTGTATTTAATCTTTGGTTAATACGTGTCGCATCCACAACGCTTCAACCCAATTATGTATATATATATATATATATATATATATATATATATATATATATATATATATATATATATATATATATAGAGAGAGAGAGAGAGAGAGAGATAGATATAGATTCAGTAAGTCCTTCATTTTGGTTGAGTCCCTAAGTCCTATTCTCACCACATATTTTCCGGTGTAACTCTAACTCTACCGCATTATGAGTGTAACTTTATTCATTTAATGACTTTTTAGTGTAACTTTAACTTGTAGGGTGTAACTTTAACTTTTTCAACACATTTTATTCACAAAATTTTAAATTTATGTTATAAAAATGAAATTTTAAATAAATAAATTTGAATTTATATAATTTTAGGAGTGTAACTATCTTTGTCCTACAAGTGTAACTTTAGTCGTTTTGAGTGTAACTTTAGTCGTAGGATGGTTTCTATGCATAAATTTGAATTTGTATACTTTTATTTGTGTAACTTTACCCCTTTTAAGTGTAACTTTAGTCATTGGAGTCGTAACTTTAGTTATATGATGGTTTGTAGATAGAAACTTGAATTAATATACATTATTATTGTAACTTTAGTCCTTTCAAGTGTAACTTTTGTCCTTCAAGAATGTAACTTTAGCATGGGGTGGAAGTTTAATCAATATATGTGTAATTTTATCGTGTTACGATTGTAACTCCAGTCCATATAAGCGTAACTTAAGACATTTAGCGTTGTAACTTTAATGAATAACGACCACTACCACCCAACCCGTCATGAAACCACCTGTGACCGCCACCACCAACCGTAAATTTAAAAAAAAAAAAAAAAAAAACAGATCCACCACCCCGTAACACCACCACCAACCCTATGACCCTTGACTTCCACCACCCCATCCGGAAAAAAAAAAAAAAAAAAAAAAAAAAAACCACTCGTTTCTGAAAAGAAAAAAAAAGGGCGGCAGAACCACCACACCCACCGCATCAGCCGCACAAATGAACAACCGCCACAACCACCAACTTCTTTCTCAGATCTGGAAAAAAAAAGGAGAAAGAGAGAGGCGGCACGATGGAGGAAGAGTGGAGATGTTGGGTGATGCCGAGGGAGGAGGAAGAGGAGAGGAGGGAGGCGGCGTGGCGGAGGAGGCGGCAGGGCAGGGATGTCGTGGCAGAGGCGGTGGGCTCGTGGTATGCAGGAGGCGACGGTGGAGGAGAGGATATGAGGGAGTTAGAGAGAGGAGGAAGTGAGGCGGTGAGGTTGTGGCAGCCGGCAGGGAGGCGGCGGTGGTTGTTGTGGGAGGAGGGATTTAGGGTTTGTAGAGAGGTGAGGGTTTAGAGAGAGAGAGATGAGTGAGAAGGAGGAGAGCGGAAAAAATGAGGAAAAAAGTTAGGGTTTTTGTTTTTATAGGTTTAATCTAGTCCACTTATTTTGTTATAATCTAAGTCATTCATTCATTTTCTTAGATCTAATCTCAGGCCCTTCATCTTTCTCTTCCAAAGGCTTAGATGAGGATTTATGGACTCAACCAAAATAGGTGGACTTACATGATCCTTTCTCGCTTCAATATATATATATATATATATATATATATATATATATATATATATATATATATATATATATATAAATTGCATCAAGTGAGTCTAGGTATCTTAGGTGAGTCTAGCATTTTAATCTCATCCATTAGATCTACTCCTAATCAACTACGGTGAGATTAAATCTCAGAAATTATAACAAACGTATAAAAGCTAAGAATTCAAACCTCCTCCTCATAATTCAGTTTCACTTTCTCTCTCCTCCGTCTCTTTCCCTCGCTTTCTCTATCTCTCTCTCTAAGTCAAAATAATCCTCTGAATCAAGCAAACAAACCCTAGGTTCCTGTTTTTTACTCGCTTTTATCAATTCATTCACAAATCAATCAAATTCGTGTGTTTTCCAGGATCTCGTTGCTACAATGGATGCAGATTCTACCGACATTAACATGCAAACAGGTAATTTCCGTTATCCTTTCGTTTTCGATTTTCCTTTTCGCGATTTCATCCGGATTCTATGTCGTGATCATTCGCTATTGTAATTTCATTATTCCGTTGCTTTTCAGTTTTTAGGTTAATCGATTTTATGTTTGCTTCAATTTTAATGACATCCGTTCACTTCTACTTCAATTTGACGGTCTCCTTTCCTTTGATTATTCTCGTATTTGCTTTTCTCTTAAATATTAGGTGCAATCTCCTTGTATTTGTTGTTTTTCCTATCGAATTTTCATATTTGCGTTCTCCTATGCTTCTGCTTACAATCGCAGTTGCTTTATCGTCACATTCCGTCAATTTTGATTATATTTGTCTTTATTCTGTTGCTTTTCAGTTTTTTAGGTTAATCGATTTTCTGTTTGCTTCAATTTTAATGAAATCCGTTCACTTCTACTTCAATTTACGGTCTCCTTTCCTTTGATTATACTCGTAGTTGCTTTTGTCTTAAATATTAGGTCAAATATCTTTGTATTTGTTGATTTTCTCGTTCAATTTCGGTCAAATTTCATTATATTTGACCTCTTTTCTGTCTTGTATATTCTGTTCCCACTGTCTCGTATATTCCTGTTCTGCTGTCAATGCTTACAGGCTCGACATTACAATATCAATATTCTTTGTAACACAATCACATATATTCATTTCCATTGCACATATAACATATGTTGTACCACTTCTGGATGTCCTCTTGTTCTGCTGTTACTTCAATGTACTTTAGTTTCTTGTTCTAAATTGTAGTCCAGCCTCTTCGCATATTTCTGTTCTCCGTCCATCCTTATGTCACTACATTGTCATAGTACTAGTATTATTGTAACAATGTTACTCTTTGTAATACCACCGTTGTATTTCATGTCACTAATACTCGTATTTTCCTTTTTGTATTACAGACTCAAATCTTCATCACTCAACCCCATTCTACGCCAATTGTCCAAGAGCAACCCAATCCTCAACCAAATAATCAACTTGTTCTGTCTCACACGCCTAATGGAGGTGAGCGTTGGATGCGTGTGGTTGAGCACAAGTTTAGACCTACCATTGGTGCAGTTTTCGCCTCCCTTGAGGCTGGAATCAAGTTCTACGAGGTTTATGCTCGGGCATGTGGATTTACCCCTCGGAAGCACAGTACGAAAACACTACGAGGTGGTGTTGTACACCAAAAATTCGTAGTCTGCAACCTTCAAGGGTTCAGGGAATCTAAACCGAAACAGCGTCCCAGAACCAAGGATGATGAGAATATGGGTGATGGTTCGTCCACGGCTAGTACGATTACACGGCGAGTTAAAATCACAAGAATTGGATGCCGAGCGTCGTCGATTGCCCTTCTACATGGCCTTGATGGCTCGGCTATGATTGACAAGTTTTAAAGTCCACAATCATCGTCTCACCTCTGTCATGTAGAATGAGAGATCTCGATAAGATTTCACGATCCCTTGATATGTTCCCGAAGACGCTTATCTTGGACAACTCCAAGTTGAATATTGGCGCTGGATTGACCTTTAGACAGGTTAAGGAACTTGTCAATGGGTATGAAAATATCGGTGCTACATTGATAGATTTTATGAACTTTCAAAGAGATATCAAGTGCTACATTGGGTTAAGAGATGCTGACCTTTTCATCGATCGACTCGAGAAACTCAAAGCGACCCAACCCCAGTTCTACTTCGCCTATGATGTTGATCCGCAAAACCGTCTAACAAAGTTCTTTTGGGCTGATGCTACATGTATTAGAAACTACTCATTCTTTGGGGATGTTGTGAGCTTCGACCCTACTTACGGAACCAACAAGTATGATATGGTTTTTACACCATTCACAGTGTTAATCACCACGCGAGAAAGTCGGTGTTGTTTGCGGTTGTCTCTGTTACACGAGGATGACATCTCCTTCCAATGGACCTTTCAGCATTTCTTGACTGCCATGGGACAAAAAGAGCGCGATTCATGATCACGGATCAATGCCCTGGCATAAAGAAGGTAATAGTGTGACAATGTTCTTTAATGACTTACTTAAATTTATTGTACCACAACATTCTGACTCCAACTACCACTGTCCCATCTCTTCCTCTTTTACAAGGTTATTCAATAATAATGTTCTTCAGTAACTAAATTACTAACATATAATTTACTCGCTTGCTCTTTCCCTATCACTAGTCAATATCACGTTCGACTTGTTTGTTTCGTTATGACCGGCATACAACAGCTTTCCCTTACATTTTCAAGACAGCTAGGCATCGTTATTGTATGTGGCATATTACACAAAAGATCACGGACAAAGTTGGTTCAAAGACTCTGCGAGACACGAGACTTCCTTGCTCGCTTTGGCGCTGTTGTTTGGGACCCCGATATGGAGCCGTCGGAGTTCGAAGAGAAGTGGCGGAAGGTCATTTCAGATTTCGAAATGGAAGATAATGATTGGTTGACTACAATGTTCGACGACAGACACCATTGGATTCCTGCCTACCATCGTGACCTTGCCTTGGGCTGCATATTAAGAACAACATAGCGATCGAAAAGTACAAATTCGTTTTTCAAGCGCTATGAGAATCACTTTGGTACATTGGTCGAATTTTGGATGAGGTAAACAACTCTTTTTCATTCCTTACGAGTGCCCGGAACAGTGTATGTTACGTACCATTGTTTCATTGTTACATAAATAATTTGTTGCGAAATCCTTGTTGCATTAAAACCAGGTTCCAAACTGCTATGGACCAGCAGCGCTATACACGAAGGTGCGATGATTATAACAGCGACCACTCATTCCCTGAGCTTAAGACAGAATTACCTATAGAAAAGCATGGCACTATTATATACACACATGTTGTGTTCAAGGTGTTTCAAGAAGAAGTAATGGCTGCCGATTCATGTGGTGTTGATGACTTTGAGAAGGAGGAGCATGTGCGCATAATTCATGTAATCGATCTTTGAGACAGACAGAATTTTCAAGGTGAGGTTGGACCTTAGAAGCACGAGATGCGGTATCGAGTGTAAACTGTTCGAAAGAATTGGATTACTCTGCAGGCATATTGTGTGGGTGTACAAGGGCAAAGGAATTGAGCGAATACCAAGCAAGTACATTGTAGATCGTTGGCTAAATAACACACACGCAGCGAACAGGTTTGATTCGAAAACATTATTACAATGTGATTTTGACTTATTACTGATGGTTGTTTCTGATAACATTGTAACCATAATTTCTTATAGTAACATTGTCACCATGATAAACATGAACTTTCTTTGTTTTACTTCCGAGCTTGATTTGAATGGGAATGTCATTGAGGATTCATATATGGCTACGTCGATAACGATCATTTGTGCAACGTATGGTCGAGTTCCATCGGATAGTTGGTGTTCTCAAAGCTTTACTGCTGAACACACGGAAGAGTTAGCATCCCTCCTAGTTGAGTTCGGCGAAGTTATGTATTGAACCGCTTACAAAAGACCAAGAGATGGTGATGTTGTTGAGGGCTGCAGCTCGTCTTTGAAGTCACTATCCATCCTCCGGAACAAGCACGCAACAAAGCGCGGAAAAAGATTGAAGTCGGCTAAACAACAGGCCATTGAAAAAGCAGCCAAGCCAAAGAGGCTATGTGCATCTTTGCAAAGAAAAAGTTACCCACGACGGAGAACATGCCCTCTTCGCATAGGCTGATGTAGGCTGGCTTTGAGAAAGCGAAAAAAGAAAAAAGTTTGATCTTTATGATGTTACGGTAACATTGTGACCTTAGCAATAATTAGTAGGATTTTGTGTTCTTTGTGACAATAATATGTCACGGTAAAAAAAAAAAGTAGAATTGTGTGTTCTTTGTGGCAATAACATGTCACAATAAAAAGTCATTCGATTTTCCTACATCATAGTTAACATTTTATACAAAGACTTACAACATTTTATACAAAGAATAAATATTGTTTTAGGACCATTTTCCGTCCCGTTTTAGGAGCATATTTCCTAAGTTTTACGATAAAGATGTTATACGATTTGTTATACGATTTGTTTTGTTTAAGGAAAAGGGTTTAGGGTTGGATTAGGCGGCTCCGCGTAGCGGTGCCGCCTAATCCAACCCTAAACCCTTTTCCGTCCCGTTTTAGGAGCGTTTTTCCCCAAATTTAAATCCCGTCCACGACAGGTATCACCCGTCCTTCCCTAGGGTTTAGTTTTGGTTTTAATGTAACAACTTGTTGTACTACGAACAACCTTTGTTTAAAGAAAAGGGTTTAGGGTTGGATTAGGCGGCTCCGCGACGGTTCCCGCCTAATCCAACCCTAAACCCTTTTCCCCGTTTTTAGGAGCGTTTTTCCCCAAATTTAAATCCCGTCCACGACAGGGTATCACCCGTCCTTCCCTAGTGTTTAGTTTTGGTTTTTTTGCACCACGATTTTTTTTTTGGGAAAAGGGTTTAGGATTGGATTAGTCGGCTCCGCGAAACGGTGCCGCCTAATCCAACCCTAAACCCTTTTCCGTCCCGTTTTAGGAGCGTTTTTCCCCAAATTTAAATCCCGTCCACGACAGGGTATCAGCCGTCCTTCCCTAGGGTTTAGTTTTGGTTTTTTTGCACCACGATTTTTTAAGGAAAAGGGTTTAGGGTTGGATTAGGCGGCTCCGCGAAGCGGTGCCGCCTAATCCAACCCTAAACCCTTTTCCGTCCCGTTTTAGGAGAGTTTTTCCCCAAATTTAAATCCCGTCCACGACAGGGTATCACCCGTCCTTCCCTAGGGTTTAGTTTTGGTTTTACTGTAATAGTGTTGTACTACGAACAACCTTTGTTTAAGGAAAATGGTTTAGGGTTGGATTAGGCGGCTCCGCGAAGCGGTGCCGCTAATCCAACCCTAAACCCTTTTCCGTCCCGTTTAGGAGTGTTTTTCCCCAAATTTAAATCCTGTCGTGCGTTTTAGGAGCGTTTTTCCCCAAATTTAAATCCCGTCCACGACATGGTATCACTCGTCCTTCCCTAGGGTTTAGTTTTGATTTTTGCACCACGATTTTTTTAAGGAAAAGGGTTTAGAGTTGGATTAGGCGGCTCCCGGCCGCCTAATCCAACCCTAAACCCTTTTCCGTCCCGTTTTAGGAGCGTTTTCCCCAAATTTAAATCCCGTCCACGACAGGGTATCACCCGTCCTTCCCTAGTGTTTAGTTTTGGTTTTACTGTAACAGTGTTGTACTACGAACAACCTTTGTTTAAGGAAAAGGGTTTAGGGTTGGATTAGGCGGCTCCGCGAAGCGGCGCGCCTAATCCAACCCTAAACCCTTTTCCGTCCCGTTTTAGGAGCGTTTTTCCCCAAATTTAAATCCTGTCGTATGTTTTAGGAGTGTTTTTCCCCAAATTTAAATCCCGTCCATGACAAAAAGTTATCTCCCGTCCTTCCCTAGGGTTTAGTTTGGTTTTTCTTTGTAACGGTGTTGTACTACGGACAACCTTTGTTTAAGGAAAAGGGTTTAGGGTTGGATTAGGCGGCTCATGCGGCGGTGCCGCCTAATCCAACCCTAAACCCTTTTCCGTCCCGTTTTAGGAGCGTTTTTGACAATTTTAAACATAGTTACATAATCGTTGTTCAATTTAATATACCACAATTCTAATAGTAAATTGGACAATTAACCGAATTAAGATGTCATTCATTAAAAACAAGTGTTACAAACACGATTAAAAACGAAATACTTACAAACAAGAATGATAGTTAACTTAAATATAAGTCATCACATAAGCATAAGCATAAATGATAAAGGAAATATTAAATCTTTTACTCCCTTCTTAGTCGTTTATTCACGGGAGGAGAATGAACGCTGCTTTCGCCCTCTCGCAACTCCTTTTTCAGATTATTCCTGTAACCTTCCATCTCTTCAATAGCATTGACAACAAGAGGCCACTTTCTGTTAATCGAAGGGTTGAGTTTAGCATATGACTCCCTAAGAGTCAGTAACACCAAGGAGAAATTGACGGTCTAAATCGGTTTGATGAATTTCTTGACTTATTTTCTTCTAGTTTGTTTCCCAATACACTTGTTTTCCGCCATCATAAACTTGAGATGAGCTTGACATTGTTCAAGTCATTTTCAAGCACTTGTACTCGTTCTAGCATTTCTATTACCTTACTATCGGATGATATAACCCGCTCAAGTAATGAATCTCTATGCCTTGTCATTTCTTCCAGTTCAAACTTGATGTCTTCTAGTTTCCTTTGTTTTCGTTCCATTTTTCTCTTCTTTGCAAAAAAAAAAAAAAAAAAAAAAAAAAAACTATTAAAATAGAAAAATAAATTGTTTTCCCTAAATTAGAGAAAACAAAATCTATTTATAAACAAACACAAACTGTTTTCCCTCAATTAGATCAAGGTAGTCATATAATAAATGAAATTTTAGCAACAATTGTAATATTAAACCATCCATAATCTTTATAGATATTTAATATTACAAAGATTAAAAAAATTAGACATGAAAAACCTTTGAATTTGTCTTAGCTTATTTTTTTGTTTAGAAAATGAAGTGTAAATGTTGAATGAAAATGAGATTATTTATAGATAATTGAAAAAAACAAAACAGTTTAAAAAAAAAAAAAAAAATAACTGCCTTGAAAAATGTCACTTTGAACAAAGTGAAAAACTGTTTTAGAAAGATAACTGCTGCAGATTGTAGAATTCAAAGCGTCAAAACCGTCTATTCTGATAACATAATTGTGTTTTTTTAAAATGAGATTATTTATAGATAATTGTGAAAAACAAAACAGTTATTTTTTTAAAAAAAAATTAATCGCTTTAAAAACCACTTTTATTAACTGCTTTGAAAACTGTTTTTAAATGATGATTGATGTTAACCAGTGCATGTTCCCCATAATTAAGTCCAGATTATAAATGTCTTTTGCAGAGTGGAGAATTCAAAGCGTCAAAATCTTTTATTATAATTTTCATTTATTACTATCACAGTGTTACAATAACATTATTTTCATTTTGTCTCGACTTTTTTTGTTTAAAAAAAAAACACTAACATTTTAAAAACTGTTTTCAAAATTAAATGCTTTAAAAAAACAGTTAATTTTTGAATTCGAAAAGACAAAATAAGACATGAAATTTATCCAACCCATGTTTCGTTTTCCCTATGAAGTGCAGTTATAACAGCTGCAAGAGTGAAAAATTCAAAACGTCAAATTATGTTTTCTCTTTTCACTTTTGTAATCTGTCACACTTTATTCTGATAACATAGTTAATGAATTACTCATATAATAAGTTCTTTATAAGAAACAAACTTATTTGTAATATATTCCAAAATATTCCAAAATATGTTACACTGTCTATGACAGCCACTATTACGTTGTTAAAGTAACATTGTTTTAGAGTACATCACTTGATTTTCACTTTAAAACGAAGTACATGCATTTCGGTGTTGAGTGGCTTCGGTTCATTCTCAATCGGTGGTTCTTTGTCTGACAATTCATCTTCCGTTCCCTTCCCTTTGAGCATTCTAGCGGCTTCCCTCCTTGCAGCTATATCAGGCCAGATTGTTTTCTTTGATTTTTTGAAGATTTCAACAGCGTCCAACAATTCAGCCCGTATTTTGTTGATGTCAGCCATGAGCAAACATGCAGCAATTTGGGAAGCACATGCCTGCCGATAAAATGTGTTGTTGAGCAAAGAAGACTTGTTTGCATATCCCAAAAAATTGGAGACGGCTGTCATAGTGATACAGGCTGACTCTTCAAATACGGAAGCCCGTTTCTGCCATTTAAACTTCACATTTACCACAGGATAGCGGAGCATTTAAGTGACCCTCACATCGCCCTTTGTGTCTAGGTAGTCACTCATGCAACCAGCCTGTCAGAAACAGAACATTAATTTTCTTTTACTATCAATTAAGAAATCGAGTAATCAACAATGTTACAAAGATAGGTGTAACAAAGAACAAACAACATAAAAATGTTACAAAGATAGGTATTCTTTGTAACACTCAAATCTGAAATCTGTAAACATACAATTTGACAACTCGGGGGACTTCTTCACGCCATTGCGATGTCGTAAGTGAATGAAGACTCCCAGTTAGCATACGATTGACTGTCGATCACACTAATCTATTTGTTGAGGAAATTAATACACACACAGAAATAGTGATAGCCAGCCAAACAAGGTATAAAAATAAGTTCGGCATCAAGTCTGTAATTTGCTTTGCTCGCGTTGATGAAATTATCCCAAATTTCAAACAACTCGTTCTTTATATCGACGTTCACTATCCTCCCGCATCACAAACCAGTAGAGCATCTTTGTAGTTTTAAAAAAAAATTAAAAAAAAATGTAAGGGTTAGATTTCCCTTATAAAAGAATCATATGTTATTGAACGAATGCGGACATTTAACACCAATGCAACTTATCATGTGACCTAGTCCTAAGTAAAGTATGGTTGGCCCTCCCGCCCTTGTGCCTCTTTTCTTTTTCTTGACATAATTCAAGAGTAGAGACCAGCATTCAAACACCATCCAATTTGTGTGACTCCTAGGACGTAGTGAGATTATATCGGCTCTTGTCAACCTCCCGTTGTCTCCAAACGCAGCCCAGGATCTCACTATTACGAACCATAAGAGTCGATTACTCAAGAGTTTTCGCGAAAATTGATGTAACATAAACAGTGTTTAAAAAACACTTTTACAGAAACAGTGTAACAATAACACTTTTACAGTAACAACAAGTATTTTACCTTTTGTGGAAGTCGATATCATCCATAAACGCATAATCAAGAACGTGCCTTCTCAGATTAGTTGTCTTTGGACAGCGATTTCGATTTGCTCTCACAAATTCAGAGACTAGGAATATATCACCGTCAATTTCACCGTGACCTAGAGAACATCCCATAGCATCATCTTTATGAAATTTAAATATTATCTCCTCATCTTCACCAATTACTCTAGGAGAACGCTTGTAAGCAACCGACTTCACCCTCACTGTTTTGGGCTCTTTCTCCTTTTGTTTTTCCTGTGGCTTCTTTGTTTTTTCCTCTTCCTTTTTTTCCTCTTCCTTTTTTTCCTTCTTCTCTTCCACCTTCTTTTTTTGCAAAGACTTTTCCTTGTTGTTCCCTTTCATTCCTGAATTTTGATATCCTCCCTTGCACCTCTTTTCGTACTTGATTCAAGTCGCTAAGAACAAGTATTGCACATATTTCAAAGACGGTACAACATTCTTTTCCGTTCATCCACCATTTCGAGTCAAAAACCTTCCCCGTGTAGAAAGCCATGTGCATCATCATGAAAACCCCACAATCCACATTTTTTGCAATGCTCTGCCATTTAAATTTCACATTCTGCAGTGGAAACTTTCCACTTTTGAGCCTTTGCAATTTGCATTTACGACAACATTTTCCCCACGATATTTGCCCGCACAAAAAATAATATTGTTCTTTGTATCTATGTTACTGTAACAATGATTTCCAAATTTTTAATGGAAATTTAAAAGTATAATATTGTTACTGTAAGTAGAGAAACTTACCGCATTTCTTGCCATTTTTGCTTTTCGGGATCTGGCATATAAGGGTTTGTTGTCTAGGTAGTCAACGGTTTGCGACATGAAATTTATGCAAGCACAGAAAAAGTGGTCCTCCAGAATGAGTGGAATGAATATCTGCAATTAAGCAGATATATATCATTGCTAAACAGAACTTCTATACACTCTACCTATATAAGAATAAAAAAAATATTAACAGTAATGTGGTTTACCATATCACAGTCGAAATTCAGTGGACTCGGGTTGTATTTGATCCACTGTGTGAAGGACAGCAAAACGTCACCTTCTAAATGTCTGTTTTGAACGGGTTTTCCAACAGACATAGTTGTTAATGCGTCCTACAAAAATAAATATAAATACAAAGTCAATAAATATTATAGAAACACAAAATCAATAAGAATAAAAATTTATTTATTACAGTAACATACAGATTGACCCAAGCCCATGAAGATCCTCAATGGTGTATCACTTGCTACCTTTCTGGAGATTAGGTCATTGAGCAACATTGACCAACATTCAGTCACCATTATATAAATAAGCTCACCAGGAGCCAATGAAATTAAATCTTCCCTTGGAATGAAGTGATACTTCCCATACGAGACAAGCCTTTCCCTGTTGGACAATGAGATGTAATAGTCGAACACCTTTTAATAGAGTAACAGTTTAACGAAAACTATTCATTGAAACAGTATTCACTTGCAAAGTAAAACGTTTTGTTTATCACAAGTGCAAGAGTAAATAAAGTACCCACGTATCCGAGAGGTTCTCGTCATCGTCGAAAAAACAATAGTCAATTGTTTCTTTCCTAACTTCAAGAATAGGCGTCATTATCTCCTTATGTTTTATCATAGTCTTGGACACAAGTGTTAGATCCGGAGCTGGTAGGCCACATTCGATTGTGCGGCCGTAGCAAGGATCCATCACGCGCATCCGTCTTGATTGTTTCGACATGTAACAAATAGTGGTCGCCGATATCTTCGTCGTAATCATTATACGAGGATCTCATCATCGCAATCATCGACAATATCAACTTCATCATCGTCGTCATCTTCGCTACCCGACGCACCGAGTAGTTATTGGTTCTTCGTCGCCAACTGTCTCATCATCGCCTCACTTTGGTTTTTCTCCTTCCTCGCCTTTTTCATCATTCCCATCGGCGTCTTCATTACCAGTTGCTTCATCCTCCTTCTTTGTTATCTTCGTTTTTATCGCCAAAGACCTTTGTCTTCATCTTTATCATCATCATTCTCTTCATCTGGTTTTTCATTCCCATCATCCTCTTCTTCATCTTTATCGTCATCTTCCTTTTCATTTCCCTCATTGGTTGGTTGGTCATCAACCTGGCCTGATGCATCATCATCGGCCTCTTCCTTGTTATCTGTGGCACAAGTAATTGAATTGAATATAAATTACTAATTTTTTTCGGACCAACAATGCCTCATAGTTATACTAACAATGTTTCTTTGTAAATTTGCTACTTCAATTACCTTGAAAGAACCTTCTTCACCGCCTCGATCGTTGGTTCTCTTGACTTGGCCGATGCATCATCTTTGGCCTCTTCCTTGTCATCCGTAGCGATAATTGAATATATATATATATATATATATATATATATATATATATATATATATATATATATATATATATATATATATATATATATATATATCATCAGAAACTTCGATAAAACTACGACACGATAAGAATGTTTACGATAACAATGATGCTAACAATTGTTACATCGGCTAATACAACGAGTGCAAATAGATTTCTCTATTACCTTCGGAGATCCTTCTTCACCGCCTCATTGCAGGTTGTCTTGAGGCTTGCACGATTCATCAACTTCCGCCTCTTCCTCGTCATCGTGTCACGAGTAATTGGATTCAATATATATTAATAATTTTTCTTTGAACCAAAAAAGGCACAATAGATACACTTTGTAAATTTCTGTTAAAATTACGTCACGGTAACATTGTTACTGATTACATCCTCGACACAACGAGTTTAAATAGATTCCTCAATTACCTTCGGAGATGCCTCTTCACCCGCCTCACTAGTTGGGTTATCTTGGTGGCTTTGATGCATCACCTTCGGCCTCTTCTTTGTCATCCGTAGCGAGATAATGAATGAAAATATATTACTAAATTGTTTGTTAAAAAATCACCCGATGAATGAAAGCCTATAACAGCATTACACTATTACCTTCACCAGATCCATCTTCTGGCTCGCTAGTTGTTTTGTCACCCTGCCCTGACGCATCATATTCATCAGCATCATCGTTTTCATCTAAAAGGAAAGTAATTGATTATTAGTAATTATTTGTAAAATGAAAACTCTATAACAGCGATGATGTAACAGTGTTAGTACAAGTGATTATATTATTGTAGTAGTGTTACTATATTACCTTCATCAGATGCATCTTTATCATCCTCGCCACTCCCCTCTTTGTCGTCTTCATTTTCTTCGTCTTTATCATCCTCCTCCTCTTCATCTCCGTCATCCTCTTGACCTTTGCCAGATTCATCCTCTTCATCTGCATCATCGTCTTCATCTGCATCATCCTTTTCCTCTACATCATCCTCTTCATCTGCATCAGAAGTAAGTAATTGAACATTATATTACTAACTATTAATATATATAACATATTACAGTAACAGTGTTATTATAAAACTATAACTAAAAGTAATAACAAGATAACAACATTACTCGATCTATTACCTTCACCAGATTGGCTTTCAACATCCTTTACATCCTCCTCTTTGTCCTCTTGGTCTTCTTCCTCTTCATCCTCCTTTTCCTTTTCATCATGTTCATCGTCTTCCTCCTCATCGGCACTTTCTTCATCGTTATCTATGTCCGTGCCACCCTCTTGAAGCCTCTTGTTTTTAAGACGACTCTCAACATCGCCGCCATCGTCATCCCCGTCCTCATCATCATCCTCTCCATCATCGGTCCCGTCATCATCGTTGCCATCATCGATTCCGTCCTCATCATCACTTTCCACTCCACCCTCCATCTCATCTTGCCTGTCCTCGTCATGAACCTCCTCATCCTCTTCATCATCTTCTTCATGATGTTGCTCACTTAAACTGCTCAATACCTCCTTTACCAGGATTCTAACTTAACTGTCCTAGGACTTTTCTCTCGTTGGAAATGGTTCCAACTTCCTACGACTTTGGACCTTGTATATACCGGAAGTCATTCGCCCTCCTCTTCAACGATTCACCTTTCGCACAACATCTTCGGCATATTTAAGGTATTCGGGCTTTAGTGGTGATTTACTTTTTTGCTTTGATTCGAAAACCTTCATCGAGCAAATCTCTCGTGAACAAGGTTGGAATCCCTTCTATACATCGCAACATCAGTCGGTCTCCTAAGTCAATAAACCAGACAGAAAGAAACGAATTAGATACCAGATTTGGGAGTTGTAACAATTGCAGACAATTAAATTTATAAAAACAACTCACATCAACAACTTTTTCCTTCAACTCGGCATCTGTTTCAATGCCAGGAAGCTTCTCCATCAAGATGTACTCCCTTCCCTCCCTACTCTTAAGAAAAACTGTCTCGTCATCCTCACCCTCATCAGATTCTGCCCATCCTATTTACAGAAACATATTAGTAATTAGTAATTAATATTAATAATTAACAATATAGTAAGGTAACAAGATAATGTTATTATAGTAAAGCCATTACGATAGAACGATATTACGGTGACCATATTACGGTGATATATTACACCGACGGTGGCACATTACCTTCAGCTCGGGATCCCTTCCCAAGACAAATAGGATAGACAGTTTCGACATCTCATCGGCTCCTAGATAACCAATCTTTCCTTCGTCTTTGACTCTTTTTGAAAGACTTTCATCTGTCCAATGCTTTGTATCGAGGTAAGTCGATTGGTTGTACCTCGCCATGGAACTCAAACCGGTGAATGTAGGCTAACGAGCACCACAATACACCCACAAAGACACTTAACCGTTCCTGTCTTCAACCCCTTGACACCCTCAGATACCTTCTCAAAGACATACTTTGACCAATTAAAACCTTTTATTTTTTCAACATCGTCCACACCTTCAACGACTGAAATCAACAGAATAATTTGGAGTCGGCGCTAAAAAAGTGGAGAGCGCATAAAGAACGAACACCTGCTTGAACTCATCACCGCAAGCACCCTTGTTATTCTTAAACCAACTAGTCACCAAATCTAGCTTGATGTTACTGTCTTTGTAGAGATGTTGAACTTCCTTCTCCATTTGTTTTTAACTCGGTGTCCTCGGCTGGGATCCGCGACCGATCGCGGTCAGACCACGTTATTACCCTTCACCGGCAAAGTAAAAATAGGTCATGAACATCATACTTTGACAAAGACAAACTCCTCTGTTTTGATAACATGAACCTTGAAACTGTCGTAATCAAAAACCTCAACAAGCAAGTCTCATTGCCCGAAAGGGACTACTGATATATTCATCTTCAATAGTCCTCCAAAACCAATTTCTTTAATGGCTTTCTTTTGCTTTACGGAAAACTTGCTCATAACATCGACCAACGATCGGGCCCCGCACTTAGTTGGGTATTTATTCGATCTGTAATAAGGAAGTGTAAATTAGCACCACCGCTAAACAGTGTGACACTATTTTATGCCAACAAACCAGCAAACCAGAAATCAACAAAACAAGGATACGAAAAGGTATTACTGTAACACTGAAACTTTAAACAACTCAACACGGCGAACAAATAAATCAGTAGAAAAGAGAACGGTAATACACATTAATTGCTCATTTATTACAAATTATTAACCCTAATTTTGAAGCGAAAAACTAGAACGCATAAAATCAATTACTCACTTCGAGCAAAACAGTTAGGCTAAATTTATTACGAATCAATATAATCGACACAAACAACAACAATAACAACAAGAACAACAACAACCTAATTTTTAAATGGAAAATTAATTTCCTTCTAAGATCAATTAACAAACAAGTATAATCGACAATGTTACAAAGACATCATTACGAGTAGCACTAAATAGCATAAAAATGTTACGAGATAGGTGCTCTTTGTAACACCGAAATAAATCAAACTTTAAACATACAAGTTTTGGCCACTAGAAAGACACATACTTTTTTAAGACCTCTTCTTTTTCACCTTCACCACCGTCTTGGCTGGTCTCTTCTCTCGTTTTAGCCATCTTCGACATTTTGGAGTTGACGCTCGAGTCATCCGAAACCTCATAATCTCTATCACTTTCTTCTTCAGATGACATGGGCTTATCTCTAGGTCTCTTTTTTGTTACTCGTCTTGGTTTCTTTATTTCGCCACCTTTTTTGGCACTTTGGTTTCTTTTTCTTTTTACGACACCTTCACGCTCTCTTTCTTGCTTACTACCTTTTCTCGTGTTGGCTCTTTTGCATTGAAACTTTCTTTTTGCTACAACTAGAGGTGATCAAAAGCGGGCTTGGGCCACCTCTTCTCGTCACGGGCCGGGCCCACCACCCTTTGTTATAGCTAAAAAAGTGTCCGGCGGGCCTTATAATCTAGCCCGAGTCCGCTAAAATTTGTCATTTCAATGTCCGTACCCGCCCACTTTAAGAGAAGCGGGCGGCCCTTACATTGGATTTCGACTTAAATCAAATACAGAAATTAGTGTTTCTATTAAAACACGAGTTTTTTTATCGCTACATCCCTCTAAAACTTAACAATTGTCTTTAAAAGCTTACCCTTAAGAAAGTATACTAATTTTCAAAAGATAAGTTTACTAGAATTTGGAAAAAACACAAGTTTGGCAATGTTCTAATTTTTTCTACTACAAACATCAAAAGTTCATTTTTAAGTTAGTATTTGTGCGGCATTGTTAGCGGTTACATACACTCCCGTGTAAATACTTGAAAGGTACTATCTTTATAGACAATCCCGTTAGCATGTCCATTTTAGGAGAATCTTTATACGACAAGTGTAAATATCAACAATCTCCCACTTATACGTAAGGCATAAATATTCATTTTTGCAACCTAATTGGTTTAGAGTGTACAAATTGTAAATGAAATGAGTAGAGAACGTCGGAGGATTGAGAGTTTGAAGACTTTTATGAGGTTACTTTTAATAGCGGGCCTAGCGGGTCGTCCATGGGCAATTTTGTTTAGTCCAAGCCCGCCCATTTATTCTAGCGGGCCTAGTTTTCTTGTCCGTTACCCGTTTAATTTTTGTTTTTTCTTGTCCAAGCCCGCTATTTTAGCGGGCCGAACATTATACGATAATTAAATGATCAACGGGCCGGCCCGTATGACTTGATCGATCTAGCTACAACCTTCTGCGCCGTCTTTTGTTTGGGCACCTTCTTTGCCACCTCTTCTGTCACCAACTCTGCTTTATAATGAGATTTAAACATGGCCATTCTTTGTCTTGGTCGACCCTTTATTCTGATAACTTTTTGGGCACCTCTTCTTTTGTCTCCTTTGCAACCGATTTTGATTGCTTAGTCGCTGCCTTTAACGTTGGCACAGTTGTTGCCTTTTGAGGAGGTGCACTTGCTTGCTTCTCAATGGCCACCGATTGCTCCTTCGACAACACTGGCACATCATGCGACGGCTTTTCTGCTGCCTTCTTCCTCGGCACATTGGTTTCTTTTTTACTTTGCTTTGGATCGGAACATTCGCGACTGCTCCTTTGGTATCTTCTTTGCTTGGGCTTAAGCACCTTTTCGAGTAGGCACCTTACTTTCCTTCACCGGCACCTTTTTGAAGGAGCGGTGTTGCCCAGGCGTAGACTCTCTGTAGGCACCTTCGTCGTCTTTTTCACTTTGTAGGATTTGACACTTTTTCGGTCTCGCATCTTCTTAGTCGGCTTTGGCACGTTCTCTGTCGGCACCTTTTTGCTCTGTGGCTTCTCTGATGCGGCCACTTTAGCCTTCTTAGTGGGAGCTGATTTCTCAGGTACCTCTTCTTTCCTGACATTTTTATTTTCAAAAATTAAAATCAGAAGTTTACAATAACAATATAACAGACAACTATTAAATTGAAAAGGAATGATGGTAGTCAAGTCATTGAAGAAATGACAAATGGAATACGAATAATGGCGGTCGAATAATTTTTTAAAGATCAATTGATTCTGTTTTACTGTAACAATGAGACAATATATAATAAACCCTAATAGTAGTGACTTGCAGTCGAGCAAAGATTTTTAGACTCATACTCAGATGCATGAGATGCTTCGACTTCCTTCTGTGCTGTTGGTTTTGATGGCTTCTGTGTTGGCACCTTTTTGCTAGGTGTCTTCTCGATCTTGCTACTTTTGCCTTCTTCGTCGCAGGTGATTTCTCGGGCACCTCCGCTTTCCCGACATTGTTTTTCCAAAAATCAAAATCGAATAAGATTAAAAGTAAATCAATTACAGCTACTACATTGATAGGTAATGATGCTGCTCTTTAAAAGGATAGGGGATAGTATACTCTGTTCTTTATCGTATCGTTGTTACAAGAACATTGTTAATGTATATATGTTGAGAAATATTATAAACTTCAGGAAAAGGGACATTTCATGCAAATCACTAACAACTCAACACAACGAAGAGTCATAGGGACATACTTGATCCGCATGAGATGTTTCAACGTTTTTCGTTCTTTGGCATTTTGGAAGGCTTCGTGTCGGCGCTTTTTTTGCTCGTTGTCTTTTCCGAAGCTTCCACTTTAGCCTTCTTACTTGACGGCAGATTTCTCGGTTACTACGTCTACTTTCCCGACATTGTTTATCAAAAAACCAAAACGAATAACATTAAAACTAAAACAATTACAAACTATTAAATCAAGCAAAATGATGGTGGACGAGTCTGACAAAGAATGTGGAATGGAACAAGAATGATAGTATCCTCGAGAGAATGAGACAGATGTTACATATTGTCAAACAATTGTTTTGATATAAAACTACAAGAACACTTATTCTGAAGCAATTCTTTGCTCTTGAAAAGGATAGGGGATACACTTTTACTCGATAGTGTTACAAATAACATTGTTAATGTAGATCTGTTGAGAAATATTATTAATTTCAGGAAAAGGGACATTTCATGCAAATCACTCAACACGACGAAGAGTTATAGGGACATACTTGATCGCATGAGATGCTTCGACGTTTTTCTGGCTTGACGGTTTGGAAGGCTTCGTGTCGGCGCTTTTTAGTCGTCTCTTTTCCGATGCTTCCACTTTGGCCTTCTTCTTGACGACGATTTTTTCGTACTACCTCTCTTTCCCGAGATTGTTTATCAAAAAACCAAAACAGAATAACATTAAAACTAAAACAATTACAACTATTAAACTGAAGAGGAATGATGGTGGACGAGTCTGAGAAAGAATGTGGAATGGAATAAGAATGATAGTATCCTCACAGAATGAGACAGTGTTACAGTATTGTCAAACAATTGTTTTAATATAAAACTACAAAGAACAATCAAGCATTCTGAAGCAATTGCTTTGCTCTTTAAAACGATAGGGGATACACTTTTACTATGACAGTTTTACTGATAATATTATTGTTATCAGAGATTTGTTCGTAAATATTATTAACTTCAGGAAAATGAACATTCCCTGCAAATCACAAATAACTCAACACGACGAACAAATAAATCAATCGAAAGCAGAACGGTAACACACATTAATTGCTCATTTATTACAAATCATTAACCCTAATTTTGAAGCGAAAAACTAGAACGCAGAAAATCAGTTACTCTCTTCGAGCAAAACAGTTAGCCTAAATCAATTACAACAAAGAACATTAACAACAAGAACTCGTAATAACCTAATTTTTTTAATTTAAAACTCAATTTCTTTCTTCGATCAATTAATAAACGCTTCAAATCACTATAATCGAGACTAACAACAACAACAATAATAACAACAACAACAGTAATAACCTAATTTTTTACTGAAAACTCAATTTCTTTCTTCGATCAATTAATAAACGCTTCAAATCACTATAATCAAGACTAACAACAACAACAACAATAACAACAACAATAATAACCTAATTTTTCGCGGAAAAATCAATTTCCTGCTTTGAGCAAAATAGAAACCCTAAATCGATGATTATTTGAAAAAAAAGAGTATAATCAACACTAAAAACAACAACAATAACAACAATAATAGCAACAAGAAAACAACATGCGAAGTGGCGAAAATAAGTTTAAAAACAATATAATGAAATAGAGCGATTTTATACATCTTCGTCATCTTGAAACGATTGTTCTGAGTAAATATAATAATGATCTTCACTTGATTAGTGCGATTTTGCTTGATGTAATAAAATTTACGGAAAAAAATTTATGGTTTAGTGAATTAACTCCAAAGAAAAAGAACGTGAAGCGGTTTTTTAGAGGAGAGACAGGCGTTTTAGAGAGAGAAAAAGGAAGTGAAAATTTATGAGGAATAATGAATGTGTCGTTCTTATTATATCAGCGCGCCTACTTTATTTTTCTTTTTTTTAAAAAAATTAAGACACGTGTCATAATCAGGACGGTTGGATCAATAAGATCCAACGGTTCTTATTGATATCTTTAGACTCATCTAAGATCTTTAGACTCATGGATCTTCACTCTATATATATATATATATATATATATATATATATATATATATATAAGCAAGATTCGGTGAGTCGTCCACCATATTTTTGAGTCCCCACGAGTTCACTTATGTATCACACGTTGTACACAAGAATATCACGAATTGAATAACAATATAGTAGTGTTCATAAACAAGAACCGAAGTAAGCTTTGAATCTCTATTAATGAACCGAACTTGAACACATAGAAGATTTTCCATGATAGTGACGAGTGATACATGGTATACTATGATTGATACTTGAGGATTTGATCAGAGAATGTTTTAGGAATTTTCTAGGCTGGCGAAGAGTGCAAAAATAATAAAAAAAAGAACTAACCAGGTATTGTAAACCCGACAGAATTACCCCGTTGCTGATCATCTTGGAGATCCCAAATTAATCCTAGCTTGGAAAAGAGGGACTTGTGCTATTAAATGCTTCACTTGAGATTTATTAAGCTGCCCAAATTAAGAATTTATAGTGCTCATGAATCTCTGAAGATAAGATTTGCACTTAAGAATTCCGATAGTAGGTGTTTCCAACTAAGGGATTTATTGCTACTCATTTTGCAGATTGGGAATATGGTTGGAGCTGCAAATCATCGCCATTTTGCCAGCTTCTTGATTGTTGCTGTCATTAGCGTCACATATGCTGCCCTTATGGAACATTCTTGCTTCATCTGGTACTTATTTGGGATTAAGCATTGTGCCAATAAATAGTAGTGATGAAATCTTCGAATAAGTTACAGCATCTTTTAGTGTACATTAGTAATTTTAGAATAGGGATTGTAGTTTTAGTGTATAAGGCGACCATATAAGGCGACTGAGAATAGTCGCCATTTAGAATAAAGCGACTAAGGCCCGTCGCCCGCACTTCGTAGCTAGGTTTAGTCGCTTTTGGCGGCGGTCTTAAATAATTTTGGCGATATTTTTTTAAAGCGGGCGATCAAATTAAATCGCCAAAATTGGCGACTACCATTAGTCGCCTTTTTAGCGACTGCCATTAGTCGCTTTTAAAAAGTCCACGTCATCTCCATATTCTCATAAAAGGCGACGGAATTTGGTCGCCATTTTGGCGACAGAATTTGGTCGCCATTTTGGCGACTGAATTTGGTCGCCATTTGCACTGTTTTCCGTCGCCAATGTCCCTGAAATTAAATTATGGTCAGAAGGTTAGCGACGGAATTCCGTCGCCAAATGCCCAGTGTCCGTCGCCAAATTTACATGTTTTATTGCCTAAAAATCGTTTTTGACCTAGCCAAATACGTAAAACCTGCAAATAAACCAACACAACCAGCAGAGAACACATGGGAAGCCAACACAACCAAACTTGATAAAGAAAATCAAGTTCCATACACACAACTACGAGTTCTACGAGTTTTGGTCATCTAACATTATCCGGCAATTCCCCTTAGTTCTCCAAATACACAATGTGGAAAAGATACATATTCCACATATGTATTCAGAGAACATTGGAGAAATTTGCAACCAAATTCTTTTCTCATTAATAAAATCACAACTATGTGTTTACTACCTAAGTGACTTGAAACGTACAAAGACAGTCCCAAAATGGGGACTATTCAAGAATTGCTCCTATTGAGTAATTCTTGAACGGGTACTAGGTCATTATATATTAAACAAGTTGTCAAAATTATAAGGCAAATTTATACAATCCCCTAATCAAATGACATTACTAATTTAACAAATTTATACATCATGCTCATTCTATCAAGAAAAATGCTAATTAATTAACAAAAATGCTAATTAAATCATTCTAACTTAATTAATTTGGTTAATTATACAAGTTGTCAAAAATGCTAATTTCTAACCCTAACTCAAATTAATTAACAAAAATGCTAATTAAATCATTCTAACTTAATTTGGTTAATTAAAAGGCAAATTTATACAATCCTAACATTATACTACCTTCATAAAACTATACTACCCTCAACAATACTACTTCAATATTACTAAAACTAAGCTACTACCTTCAATAATACTAATATTATCAAGATTACCTTAAATTACATCCCTAATCAAATCACATTACTAATTTAACAAAAACCCCAATTTCTAACCCTAACTCAAATTAATTAACAAAAATGCTAATTAAATTACAACTACATACAATAATAAGCATCACTAATGTATAAATTACAACTAGATACTAAATAAGCATCACAACTTAAACAAAATATGAAGGATTGAAGTAATTAAATCGATTTGAGTCGAAAACAAACCTTTATTATAAACAAAGGGTCGGTAGGGATGTAGTGTGCGGATGGCGGCGGCGTGTGGTGGCGTCCGGTGGTCGTTGTAGTTGGTGGTGGCGTCGGGTCGTCGGATTTCTGGCGCTTTTTTTTTTATGTTGATGATAGAGTGAATGAAGGAGACGGGGTGAAGAAATTGGCTAAAAAAAATAAACAGAGGGTTGGCGACCGTTTTGGTCGCCAAATTGGCGACGAGGTTTTGGTCGCCAAATTTGGCGATCGATTTCGACGCCAATTTGGATAATATTGCGTCGCCCGTGGATTTCATACGGATTTTTGGATAAAAAGGTATAGTCGCCAAATTGGCGACGGCTAGTGGTCGCCCGTTTTTTTTTTTCTGTCGCCAAATTGGCGACTGTAGCATGTCTGTCGCCTTTGTCGTGTTTTCTTGTAGTGTTATATGCATTTTTCAATAGGAGTCATGTTTTTTACGTAGTTAAAATAATATTTTGTGGTGTGATATTGTTTAGTACAACCAGTGGTATTGTTTATTGTAAGGTGTGATATTGTTTTGTATAACTTGTGATACTTTTTTACTGGACTCACAGACCCAGATACAATATCACAGGCTATACAAAACAATATCACAGCTTAAATTTTTTTTTTTAAAAAAAAAAAAATTATCCATAATTTTTTTTTAAAATTCTTAAAAAAAAATCGTGATATTTTTGTGTAGAGCGTGTGATACATAAGTGGACTCACGGGACTCAAAAAGATAGGATGGAGTCATGTGATCCTAATTCTATATATATATATATAGGGTCAGGGTCAGGTGCGAACTAAAGTACGGTGCGAACCGTACGAACTACCCAATTAAAGTCCCTCTCAAGCGCGCTTCCTATTCCTCTACTCAACTAAAACAATTTCATACCCTCCCACCACAAACACTCTACTTCCTTTGCCTCTCACCCTTCCACTGTCGGCCGCTAATTCCACCGTCGGCCATCATTTCCACCGCCGCTTCTACCACCCTTCCCAAGAACCGATTTCAGTCTATTATAGAAGAAAGGTTAGCTTCAGTTCTTATTTTAATCTCTGAAGATTTGTTTCATATTTTGAATCTATTCCATTGTAAAGATTTGAGAAGTGGTTTTATGAGAAAACCGAAGATTATAATCAAAAAAATCAAAAATTAGAGTTTATAAAATTTGTTCATTACAAATTTCATTTTTTTAATTGATTTTTTATTTCATTTTTGTCCAATCATTCAAGTTTCTATTTAGCACATAATGGGTGGGTATGAGTTTTGTATAGTATCTTTGTTTCTTGCTTGCTTTTTGTTCTTAAGCTGCTTCGTTTCGTACTTCATGATAACCGCTTTGTCAAGTTGCTTGAGAATCTATTGACATTTGTGGTGGCCAGTTTGGTGGTTGTATTTGATATTTAGATCGTGGATACACGAAATACCAGTACGGATACACATGATATTACTACTGGATGCACAAATCCATTTGTGTATCTAGTAGTAATACCATGTGTATCCGGTAGTAATACATATGTATCTATTGTATATCTGGCAGTAAGTGTGGTGGTGGCAAGCCGCCGATCTTTTGTCGCTCTTATTGCTAGCAACCAAGTTATGAATTTTATGACAACTTCCATGAATTGCAATTTCGGCTCTAAGTTTTCCGATTTCTACGGTGCAATTATTTTTATGAATCTTTGTTTGTTTATTGTATACGTCGATTTAAATTGAATTATGCAAAAAAAATATCAATGCTTGGTCTCGTGGTTTCCGATGGTGGCACGTTGAGGCGTGTCATGTTGGGGATGAAGGATGCACTAGTGAAGGGGAAAGTGCAGAGGGTCAGGTTGTGTATCGTTGGTGGGAGAGGATGTTTCCGATGTAAATTTCCACTTATCTTTCTCTTTTGCATCCTTGTCATATTTGCTCATTTATCTCCTTAGTTAAGATAGATGTAATTGTTCATCTGGGGAATGTCGAGAGGGTGGAGGCTCATGTCCAGATCTATGATTGGCTAATACATCACAAAAACTGATGTGGTTCGTGTACTGCGGTTAAATTTCTTAATTGTGTGTGTCAACTTCTACCCATTTGTCCTCGCGTCTGTAAATAAGTATATACTATTGCATTGCAAGCGTAGCACTATAGCTTAGTCAACGGATAATAAAGTCCCTGGTGTTTTTTTGTTCTCATAAATAAATAACTATTTATTGACTTACTTTCATTTGCGCTCTTTGTAAAACTTATCCGTTGGTTTTATTTCAGATTTATTCAACTCCGGGAGGATTACAAGTCCGCCAAACTTGCAGCGAAACTCGGCTCCTTGCGGCCGAGTCTAACTTGGCTTGAAAGTACAAATTGACACAGGTAATATGTACTTCATATAAAGTAATATTTTCTATTTCTGTACTAGCTGAAGTAATAACTTGCTGGTCGCTCTAGTTTTGCCATGCTTGGACTTGGGCCATCGACTTGTACAACATTCCTATTTCAATGACTGAGAATGTAGTTAAGCTAAATCTAGGCACCAAGCAACTTGGCATGGTATAGAAGTAAACAATTATCCTATTTGTCGATGTATTTTTCTCGTAGCTTTGTAGGTAATAGAGAGCTTTATTATAGATAGTTCAGTTCAGTTATGTTAAACAAATTTAGAAAGACCGGTGTTATATTCATGGTTAATGCGCTTGTTTAGATAGTTGAACATGTGTGCGCCAACATGTCAAACTTGTGAAAAAAATTCCACAGATAAAAGAGGAAAGGCTGGAGCCCCTGACCAAGGAACACTTAATTGTTTTGTTTTACGGATGATGGGTACACCAGCGTCTCATGCATGATCAGAATATAACAACATATCAGATTACCATAACGGCGGAACAACTCCATGCTTCATACTGAGATACTCTGATAGATCACTAGCATGTCTAATGGATTTAGTCCTGTAAGAACTTTGTGTATTTCTTTATTTGAAGCAATATTTGAAATTTCGCTATTTCGTGTAGTTGAAACGAGTATAACAACTCGATTAAATTAACATTCTTATGAAGGCAGAGAAACTTGAAGCCCAAGAGTCAGACGTCTGGTTAAGTCTGCTGGTTCCAAGTTCACAACATCCTTCCTCATGCTAATGTCAGCTGCCACCCTGCTTGTGCAATACACACTCACTGCCATCACCGCCATCCCGTAGGCATTGCTAGTAAAAAGACGCAAAGGTGAAGAGATAACAGCAGCAAGGGGACCGCCAATTAGCGACACTGCTTATCCACTCTGGCCCATCGTCACTTGGTCCATAATTACAAGCCCGGTTTTGCGATAAATAGTGATATCTTCACAGTTGTTCTTGAAAACGTTGTAACAGCCGAAGCCATTGTCGAGTAGGTACTTAGCTCGACGTACAACGACGTCATCGGGATCTGATCCTGCCAGAGTGCAGGTCCCACCACGCAATTTTGCCACAGAGAGGGCAGGATTGACACTGTACTCAAACCGGTATAATATACCACCAGCAACAAAGCAGTCCAGGCATGAGGAGAGCACCCCGCGGCCTTCTTCTGGAGAATATTGATTGGCAAAGATCAGTGAGTTGTGACTTCTGTGAGAGATGTTATTTAGGTTTCACTGCGGATAGTCGAGGGGGTTGAGCTTTAGTTAAGGAAGCTAATCAATGTACAAAAAGAAGTAATTACCATTTGGTTATTAAGCTAGTCGGATACGGAGTACTATGAATCTTATACTTGACTGAGATGGTTGAATGAAAGTTTGTATCTTGTAAACTCATTTAAAGGCCATTCTAAATCAGTAACAGTGAGCCGATAATTTCACTGTATGATGGTACTCATGACCTAGTTTATTTACAGCACTTTCTGCTGCTCTTAGTGGAAGGAGTATCAGTATTCTTACCGCGAGGACTGAGTTTGTGGTGTATGAATTCCGACATTAATTGACAGAAGCTCTGTGATTCAGTAGCCTTTTACACCTAGTACACAAAGTTCTGAATTCGGGTATTGAATAGTATTTACCTGTTACTGCGTGCAAAACTAGCCCAGTTCCTGTTCCTACTTCTTGCAGTAACATTTTTGATAAAATGTGTTCATAGAACAAGAAGAAAGCTTCAGTCCTAAAATAATTATTGCACGATTATTATATTTTGTATATTTAGTACTCCCACAAGTATTTTCCAAAATAGAAAAAAATGTACAATTTAATGAGTATAAATATATAAGGACCGCCTATAATGTTGTATATTTAGCAAGATAAGTGTATCTAGCAAGGTAAAGGAGTGTATCTAGCAAGGTAAAAAAATGTATCTAGCTATGTGTATCTAGCAAGGTAAAAGAGTGTGTCTAGGTTATTTGAGATGTGTATCTAACGAGGTAACTGAGTGTATCTAGTAAGGTAAATGAGTGTATCTAATAAGGTGAGAGAGTGTATCTAAGAAGGTAAAAGAGTGTATCTACCTTGTGAAAGATGTGTATCTAGTAAGGTAGATGTATGTATCTAGTAATGTAAAGAGGGTGTATCTAGCTTCCAAGATAAATATCGGCTAACGATTGTATTTATTAACTTAAAAGAGTGTATCTAGTAACTTAAAAATTATTAAATATGTAAAATTAATCAATTGAAGATCGTTCTATAATGAAAATTGCTTGCTCTATCCTGTGCATTTTAAGTAACAAAAAAGAAATGTTGTACGAGTATCATATAATTGTATTATACATACAAGCGGATAGACAACGGTTGTCGTTTTAAAAATGAGGGCACACATTCAACTTTGGATACTATAAAACGATGCGGACCGCACTTATGTGAAGAGAAATGGGCCAAAATATGCTTATAGCTAAGATCCTGCATCCATAATATTGAGAAACTAGCTAGTTTTCAAACGCAGAAGTTCAAGGGCTTCACCAGCATACAACTTGTTTGCAGCTCGGAGTTTCCTGAATTCTGCATAATTGAAGGGAACGTATTCAGATGGACTGTCACCTTCTATGAATTTCTGATGAGCTTTAATGTCCTCATCAGTCGGTGGTGTTATGATTATCGCAATGACATATGTATCCCAACATCCTTACATAAAACCCGATGCTTCAAATTCCGCGTTTTCCCGTTGCTCCAAGGCTTTCATTTCACATACACACTTAATTCATTAGTACTTAGAAGATTCGTGAGAGACTGAGAGAAGCTATTAAAGATCAAACAGTGAGGGAGATGAAACGAAAATGAAGATTTTGTACATTTTACCTAAATTAGATCCTAAACCAAGCAATTTTAAAATTACAGTAAGTTTCAAGACAACATATGATCGAGGCCTCGAGGGTGTTAATTAATCCAAGCAATTTTAAAATTACACTATTTTAAGTTGCGCTTAAAATAATGTTACTATGTACTCACCAATATAATCACTAGAAAGTAAGCCATTACTAAACCTTCCAGTGGCAACATGGTCTGGAAAATCCCGAAAAAAAATGTAACATTAAATCAAAGCCTACACCCTGAAATTGCTCCATTATCGCCACAGCGGTAAAGCGAGACTTTTCCACCCCTCTATTTGTCGAGTCATATACATGTATCTAGTAGTAATACAAAACGTATCCGGTAATAAGACTAAGTGTATCTAGGGTCAATTTTGTGCATCAAGGCCACTGCCACCACCATCGCCACCACCACCAACCACAAGATCCATCTACAACCGCCACCACCATCACATCATGAACTTCCTTTCACTACCACCGTCAAAGCCGCCACACATTCACCACCACTGACACACCAATTAATAACATCACCACCACCGCATCGTCATAGTCGACGATCAAGCATCCGCCGACAACGGCGCCTGGAATCGCGCCCACCGGCCAGCCCAACAACAACTAAACAACAATACCAGCTACTAGAAGGCGTCGTTCTCATGACTATCCCGAAACCACCACCTCGACGCCCTCATTTTTCCACCAAAACCTACAACTCCATCAAACATCAACCACACTACCTTCCACTCCAGTTGACGCGCCTCACAAGTCACAACTACTATAGATCTCGTTTCTTTATAAAAAAATTGTGATTGAAATCACATATCTATGATGGTAGTGTGTGTGAGGGTGAAACTCCGGTGACAAATACAGCTAAGGTGACTCGTCGGTGATGATGGGAACCAGAAGTGCGTCGGCGTGATAAATTCGGTGACACAGCTCGTCGTTGCTGGCATCTGGGTCGTCGGAGGAGCGCCGGCGTCGAGGTCGTCGGAGGGGTGACGGCGGTGGCAACCCAACTTGATCGTCGGCTATCGCGTGACCGGTGATGACGAGGTTAATTGTTTGGGTGGCTGTTGTTTGAAGAAGATAGGAAAAAGTACGGGGAAGATGTGGTTTGGGCCTTTAAATTGTTTAGTCTAATTAGTCTATTGGTTTTATCAGTTCGCACAGTTCGCACGAGATCCTATTTCTATATAAATATATATATATATATATATATATATATATTAATAAAGGAAGCTTTTTTCGAGCGATTATAGAGAGTCCAACAATTTCGAAAGACTTTGGAGCAATATTATATTTGGGTTTGGAGATTATAATTAAGAAAAATCTAATCTATTAATTAAGAAAAACCAGCTAATAAATCTCCAGCGTATACTGTTAAGATTATACATTATACAATGCATCTGCCTAATAAGTCCTATATGAAGTAGAGTATTGTAAACTAAAGAGTCTTCTAGGAATTATAGTATTCTATGGAAACGCATACTCTATCACAAATTCTCATTATAGACGGACACTATCCGTCTATACGTATAGACGGATACCATTTTCCCTCACAAAATATTCATTTGCCATAAAGTGGGAAGCACATGGGGGTGCCCCACCTTGTCCCTCCTACCCATTTTATTAGAGGTCTTTACCCGTCTGTTCGCCCCACCCGTCTATACCAAGACCTATTGATACTCTATTAACCAAACACCTCTCTAATAACACTAGGATTTAAATTAGATAGCACTATGCCTATAAATACAGGTATTTTATTTCGGTTTTCTCACCCCATATACATTCATATACTAATCTTCTTGAGAATTAATTGTAACAATGTCACCATCCAAATTTATGTATATTTTTTTTTTTTATCATACATGTATCTACCAACACATTTATATTTAATTTTATGTCAATTTCTGACCCGTGTTATTTTGTTTCAGTGCTTATGTAACAATCAACGAACTAAAGGAAAGCAAGGACGGTGGAAAAATAAGGTTCGTCTTTTAAATTTTTTGTTTCATGTAGGATTATATACTCTGTATAATATTTCTCATTTAAAATCCTGGTGCAGGAACAAATTTTATTAGACGAACGGGCTGTGAGAATAACAAGTTCCGATTTAATTGTACGTCGCGATACATAAGGAAGAAAGACGCTGACTGTTGTTTTTGCAACCCAACAACTGGTGTGAGTAACACATACTACCTACAAGTCTCATTCTCCCGCATTCGTCCTTACCTGTGTGATATTGTCATATTGATCCAGTTTAGGCGGCTTTCAGTTAGGACTACAGAAGTAGTAGTGATTGTTCAGCATAAGCTTTATATTTCGAGTTTTCTTTTTAGATTTGTTCTGTACGAAGTATTATTCTAACGGAAGTGTTTTGTTAACTTTTATTATGCGGGATTATCGGAAGATTTCTTTCCAAATTCATTGAAGGAGGTGTTTATGCACCGGACCAATTTCACAATAAATAAACAAATCACTATATCGCGTTGTCATTGACAGCAAAATAATGCTAAAGTTTCCCTTTAATTCTACCTTAACTCCTTAAGAATATTACATCTGTGGGTTGCTTAACCCAAGACAACTCTTACGGGTACGTTCTAACCAACATTCAAATATTTGTTCACGGAAATAAATAAACGATTTTTTTAATAGAGAAAGACCATCTCATGGTGTATATTGTATAAGGCTTTTTGTTATGATTTGCTAGAGTCTTGATTTCATTTAAATTATTAGTGCATTGTTTGTCTTTTTTGGTTTAAAATTTATTAGTGCATTGTGCATGCATGGTATGATTAATCAAATGCTTAAATACTTGCTAACTAACTGAGTTGTCACAAGTCATTATTAATTGTTATAATGGAATTTTATACTTAACAAGTTCAATGGCTAAAGCATGAATCCCGTGGCCTTTCACATTCTTCAATTTGTATATTATAGAGATTTTTTTTGTATACAACTTCTTCTAGAGTCTAACAAAGGTATCTATGTAATATGGGTATAATATGGAGTTTATAACAGTATTTGTGTAATTGAGTAACATACAACTACTACTATACAATATGGAAACTGAATACAATTATCAATTTACAAAAGGAATTTGTGTAATATAGCAAGCAAATTAACAAATACAAAATTATTAGCCCAAAGTGAGTGTTTGTATATATATAAAATAAAAAGCATTGTTAACTTTTTTACACAAAAAATTCTCCTAACATTAGGATTACTATAAGACCATTCATATGAAAACTAATGTTTCTACACGGCTACCTTTATCTTCCTAACATCAGTTTCTTTTAGATGAAATGACCGTACACTATGCTATTAGTACTTCGTAATATTTATGGTTTAATAAAGAGTTTACTAATATAGAAGTGAAATGCAACTTTAGTTACACAAATTCTCATTGAAGACATGACATATCCGTCACAAGTTGAAGACGGATACCATTTTACCTCACAATGTACCCACTTTTTCTCTCTCTGCAACACTATTCATGTGGTCCTCTTTCTCCACTAACCCATTTTGTTACTATTTTATCTCACAAAATATCCGTTACAAATGGTAACCCGTCACAAGGGAGACCAATTGCTTTAGTTAATATACAACAATCTCAAACTAATATAGAAGACTTTACATAAGGAACTAAATGACAGATTTGCAATAAGTTGATTAGAATATTAATCCTCTACATGGCACGCAAACAAAACAGCATATAGTTCCGGTTCTAAAAACATTTTTTGGTTACCATATTATATACAACAAAGCTCTAAAAACAGGCTCGTGCATCGCACGGGCATTAAGTCTAGTTTAGTCTAGTCTAGTATATTAATAAAGGAAGCTTTTTCCGAGCGATTATAGAGAGTCCAATATTTTGTAAATGCCTCTAAGCAATATTAATATAATATAATAATCTTATCTTATTGTATTTACTTCCATGTAGCATACGATAGAAATCATGTAGCCTACAACCATTGAAATACAAAAGGCATCACGTAGCCTATAACCATTGAAATACAAAAGGTATCACAATTCACAACTGCATGACAACACCAGAGATCATGAAACTCTATCATGAGAGTTGGATTGAATAAAATTAATATATATATTTTTTTTGATACAAGATAAAATTAATATATAGAAATCTAAACAAACACTATTACCTTTGATATCTTTATATATATGTACATATATGTTTATGTTTATATGACCTTATTTATTTGTGGTGTTTCTCTAGATAATAATATTTACATTGTGCTTAAATTTTATTGTTGCATTAGTCTGCTAATATGTTGTTTTTGCTTCGAGTTAGATTCTTGTCTAATGATTTTCTAACAAGTTTTATTTATTGCATGTGTAGGTTAGCATATATTATGATTGATGGAGATATAACAATCAATATACTACTCGGGTACGGGTCACTTTTAATTTTTAACATGAAGTAGTATATATACTCCCTTTGTCGGAATTGTCCCCATGTATAGTTTTCACTGGCTTTATTTTGTAAGGGGGAAATAAGTCAAGTGTAAATTATTGACTAGGACGGAAAGAGTATGAAGTTTCAAAAGATCTTAACTCATTTAGATCTGGAGTAGCATTAGTATGTTGATCAACGTTGTTTTTTTTTTCACTTAGAATTTTATTTGTTATCTATTGATTTTCTAACAACTCTTCTTTATTGTGGAGTACGTATTTATATATGTAGGTTTGTTGTTAAGCACGTATTACGATTTGGAGGAACGCCAATAATTTTATTTTTCGGGTGACGGCCCCCTCGAATGTTTTGAAACAGATTATTGTATCATAATATTGTTTATTGTTAATATTCCGTAATTGATTACTAAAGTTTATTATTCGTGCCACTTTTGATACCACTTTTGATAAAAAGGAAGTTTCGTGAAAAAATTTAGTTCGTTTGTATTAGTTTCATACTTTTATTAGTTAATTGGATATCGCCTTTTTGAGTACACTTATCATTTATGAGGATTTTTAGTAATAATATCATTTAAGATGCGCCATAAAAATTGATCTATATTTGTTTTTACATGACCTCAATCAACAGAGGAAGAATTCAAAATATTGTGGTAGTTGATTGGATGGGTTATTATTTTTGAAACAAAAGGCTTTTGTTTATTGTGCGCAAAATTTAGCTAAAGATAGTAGGCAAAAATGTGAAATGAGTTTTAGGTGATTAATAAAAGAGTTTTTCCTTATTGTTGGGGCACGATTGGAGTATTATCATTGATTTTGTTTTTAAATTAGTTTTATAGTTTTATTTGAGTTCCTCTCATAAGAATACCTTAAATATTGAACTAGCAAGAGTCAAGAACTTACTATATATGAGTATATGATGACGATACACTACTACGGTACTACCTATAATAAGTTAATGATAGCCATTAAAATTTGAGAACATTTGATAAAAAGAATGTAAAAGTAGTAAACAGAAACAACAAAGGTATCTTCAAAAAAGTACTTCAAGTGTTCATAAACTTGAGGTTTTGACTTTTGGAAGTGGAACGGATGTTGAAATATAATTATCAAATCATCCAATGTACAAAAGAATTTGTGTAATATAGATCTAAATTGGTATAATTTGAAGTGTCAACTAGGTAAGCATAAGCAATATAGAGTACTGCATACGTAGCTTCTACAGTACAGTATATGACTCAGAGGCGATTCAGGCGATTCTAGGATTTTATGTATGGGGATGCGTAAAATTTTCTAACAATGAAAATATCGAATTTTATGAAAAAAAAATTGTTTAATTGGACAAAATGTGTGGTGATATGGTATTGGATAAAAATTGTTCAATACAAGAATTGAACCCAAGACCTCTAACAAAAAAAATAGTGTTACCAATTCCTAGACCTATACTCCCTCTCATCCAAACCAAAGGTTACATTGACTTTATTACGCTTGCTGAGACGCGTTTTGCAACGTAAATATCTTTAAAACTTGATATTCTTATAGCATTCATGACGATGAATCAAACAAGATCTCGCATGACTATATTTTCTCTTATACATTGCTAATAATACTAAAGATTCTCTACAATCATGAATAGTGCCAAAAAGTCAAATGTAACCTTTAATTTGGATGGGAGAGAGTATAATTTATGTGTTTTTATACTAAGCAAAATTGTACTTATTTCCGAAAAAGGGGGTTGCTAATATGACTTGAGTGTTGAAAATTTGTTGGCACCGCTAAGTAAAATAATAACCACCACTCATTATATCGAGTAGTAATAATTGTGTGAGATAGTCTGATTTTTCTATGAAAGTACCGTCTTACGGTATAAAATCGTCTTAATTTATAATCTTATCTTTATTAATTTAGAAGACAATACTCAATCCAGGACGCGCCACCTCATTAATTCAGCCTTTTCTTTTTGAAATTCGTGTTATGGTGGACCCGTTAGTGTGCAAAGGAGTATATTTTTTCAGAATTCCGCCAATACAATTATTCTGCAAATTCCGTTGTAGAACAAATACTATGAAATAATGTTATACATTCTGAATAAATGAAATTAATGGCATATAAGCGGTATGAATTACAAATCGGAATAAATGAAAATAATACTATGAATTATACATTCTGAATAATTTGATAAAACTATATTTATACATATGCAATAAATTTACTGACAACGAGTCCAAAGCGATAATAGCCAAGCTTTACACTTTGATTTTATTTGTATACGGATTATTAATTTTATTTAAACAATTCGAAATATTATGATAAATACGGCATCTTTGAATTTGTTAGTTAAAAATAAGAAATATTTAATTATCAAAACAAAATACGAAATATTATTTATCGATCTATGTACTTCATTATATATGGGCTTACTAGCACACACTAATTTCACCAATCAATCATATAAGCTTTGACATTCTGATGTTACACTAAGCCGTGTTAAAATAGATTATTAAACTATATTTCTTTATTCGGGGTGTAAAGTTTTTTATGTATGCAATTTTACGTTATTTCCTCTTAAACCATTGCATTTGAACACGTATTTGAAACAAGTGTAAACATTAATTATGTAGATCGCTGATTTAGACCAACCAGATAATTACAATAGAAATGCAAAAAAAAAAAAAAAAAAAAAAATCATCGAAAATCATTAATACCGGCCCAAATACATACCCGTGCAATTTTGCACGGGTTTAAAACTAGTTTGTGTTATATGAGACGTCTTATATAAGATTACTGTCACACCGTTTCATATGAAAATCAGTTTTTTTTTTTTTTTTTTTACACTGGTCCCTTCCTCTTCCTAACATCACCTACTTTTAGCTTAAATGATCGATACTATGTGTTATTAGTAATATTTTCGTTTAATAACGAGTAAGCATTCTTATTATATGAGTGGATCAATGATTTCATTTTAGGATATGTAATTTTGGCCCTAGAAAATACAAATTACGTAACTAAAGTGTTGGTTAAGCTAATCACAACTTGAATTAAATTTCACCTGCAAGCTATGTTACTGAAATGACATAGGTCACAAATCTCATGATCAACGCAATCTTATCTTTATTAATTCAGAAGACAATACTCAATCCAGGGCGTGCCACGTCATTAATTCAACTTTTTTTTTGGGAAAATTCATGTTATGGTGGGACCCGTTACTGTGCAATGTATTTATTTCTTCAAAATTCCGGCTATACAAACATGCGACAAATTCCTGTCTTAGAATAAATTCTATGAAATAATTCTATACAAAAACATTAATATCAGCCCAAATACATACCCGTGCAATTTTGCACGGGTTTAAAACTAGTTAATGACAAATAAGTAGATGTCAATACGTACTCATAATCTGAGTTTGATTTTTGTAAGCAACACGTTTGGCCTTTATAGAATATGGGTGATTTGAAAATTTCTATAAACTGAAAAAAAAAATGGATATTTAAAAAAAAAATCATGGCAATTTAATACCACGATAGTGATATTGAGATGATATTAAATTTATGGGTTTTCTACATCAACAAAGAGACCCAATTTACACTAAGGAGTAAGGATCACATCAACCGGATACTTTAGAACTCGAGATTACATTGATGTTTTTTTTTTTTTTTTTTTTTTACAAAAAAGGAATACAATCATACCAAGTAGAATTGTAGAAGTAAAAAATAAAAAAAATGTGTCATGTAGAAAAAACACTAAGTTTATTATGTAGAAAAAATAACCTTAATTGTTCATCTCTTAATAAAATGTATTAGGATGTAGGTTAATCGACATGGAGTTTGAGCTAGATTGAGTCTTTTTAAGAAAGGGACTCGAAATTTGTAATGGTTTTCTATAATGCAATGTTTATCTCTGCTGTTTATAAAACATAATATTACAAATGGCCCGTGCATCGCACGGGCATTAAATCTAGTATCTATCTATATTATTAAAGGAAGCTTTTTTCGAGCATTGTGAGAGTCTCTAACTTTTGCCCAACACTTAAATAAAATAAATAATATTAAATATAATCAATAGAAAATAAAATATATAACATCGGTATCTCACATTAAAGTCCTCTAAACTATCAAACTCAAACACTATATCAATTATTGTGTGGTTGATAATTAACGTAAGGACTAAAGAGTGTTTGTGAGCCAATGAATTTAATTAAATAAAATTATGCACAACATCAGCATCTGGTTTGCAGCCATTAATGAATTTGAGTACAATGAGTACAATTAGAATCCACAATTCGCTAAAATTGCCAAGTATATAAATACACTAGGTAGAATCCCGTGCTTCGCACGGTAAGTTTGTATATGTTTGTATATATATCCTAAATTTATAAAATTATTTCAGTAAGGACTAAATATTCTTGGATTTTAAAAATTAATCATAACTACTCCAATCCATCTCCATCATTTGTTTAATTATTTAGCTTTTATTAGAGTAGACTTTACAATGAATATAAAGTAAAAGACTACTAACTATTAGTATGAGAAATGAGAGAATTGTTTTATTTTACCAGCTACGTGTGCCTTTTAAATTTCCATATTTCTATATTTTGTTACTAAAATCTTGTTCTAAGTCTATTCACTTTTGAAACTATTAATCCGCTCCACAGATATGCAATAGTCCCTCAATTATTCTTATATATGTCATTTTAATGAGCAATATTTTGTGCATATTTTTTTCGTGTCAATAATATTTTGTATATGCAAAGTAGTGCTATTGTATATATTACGTTGGAAGTATTATTCCAAAAGCAAATTCGAATTGTTACCGCATAACATAAGAAAATATAAGTGTATAAAAATAGTCCATATTATATTTTCAATGCAATTTATTGTTCGAATGTAGACACGTTGACATCATTTTTCTCGTATATTGCATTTTTAATTAGTGTCATCAATAATCGTTTCTCTAAATACGGAAACCTTACATATCGATCATTTGAGATGTGTGGTTCATTATTGTATGTTCCTTCATTAAGTAGCATGTGATCCATGAACTGAATTGAGATGCATACTCATGTTAAAATCACATTTTTATCCTCTATAATTAGTATGTCAACCATTAATGAGCATCGACCATTAAAAATTAAAAACTACACACCAAAAATATCACATTAAGTAGGAAGGGGGCGGAGGGAGGGGTATTCTATATGGGCTATAGTTGATTGCTATATACTCTCTAGAAATTAGAAATGGTATTACTATTTAATTAGAGGTTGTGGAATCAAGCCTTTTGCTCAACATTTTCTTATATTTTTGTGGTTGTGTTTAACTTAGATAAAATAATAGGGCATTTTAAGCTTTAAAATTTAGATATAAGACATACTCTAAATTCATTTAGTTTTAGATTTCTGCGTATATTTTATTAAATTTCAATATTTTCAAGGCAATACATCGATATTTAGTACATGTGCCAATTTCAAATTTGACAACATAAATATATATTTAAAATGCCTTGAAATATAAAATTCATAAAGCACCCTACATTTATATACATATATTATAGACTCTCTGGTAAGCTAAGTGTAACGTATTAATTTCGCCCCAAATTACAAATACTACCTACATCACTATTTAATTTCGCCTCAAATTATATACATCGCTTTATGATTGTACATCAATGTAAAAGTGATAAAATCTAGTGTTTTCAAATTTTTTTCAATATAGAAGAGACAATCTTATTATAATAAACACTACTTGTCGAGAACATTTGTATTCTTATTTAATTTTCAAAATGTATCTATTTACCTACTCTCTTTAATTTATATTTTTCTAGATGAAGTTGCATTATTTTATTAGGAAAAGTTTTTACACTTTCAATTTCATTGTTTATGCAAGAATTGTGAATCATAAAGATAATTGAAGTTATTAGCAAATGAAACAATGGAGTATACAGCTAAATTACTCTTTTTTTTTTTTTTTTTTTTTTTTTTTTTTTTTTTTTTTTTTTTTTTTGGTGACGAGGGTTGAATCCCCCACATCTGCAATACCCTGCAAACCACGTGTGCCATGTAAGACATCCTTTAAGATGACAGAATGAATGAAGACTCCCGTGGGAGTCGAACACAGGACCTCTCAATTCGTTGCCATTGCAACGCTTTGAGGCACTCCCAAACTCCACTACACCCTATTTTATAATGAATGACAACACCTTATTATAATTGCAACATTAATATTGAGTCTTATTATTATAGTTATAAAATCGTTCTTCCTTCAATTACCACCTGCTATTGAATAATAAAGTATAAGATTAAATATTGCTCTATTGTAGAAAAAAAAAAAAAAAAGTGAAAATCAGTTTAAAATTAATGAACTTACAATCACCTTTGTAGTGATGACACATAATCTACATGAACAACGTCAAAATCTTTTGGTTTGGTCTTCGTCGTTATGGAGTATATGAAAGTCAAATCTCTTGGTTTGGTCTTCGTCAAAATAGAGACGATAGAAAGTTGCGAGGAACGATTTTTCTTTGTACAAAATGTTTCGACTTGCATTATCAAATACTCCGTATTTATATACAATTTCATTTAATGCACCATTACAATATAGAGTAAATGTGAATTATTGTAAATAAGTACACTGCATATACACTGCCTATATGTGGTACTACGGTCAAATGGCTTTGGCTAAATTAATTGCACACACTTAATATCATCATGTGAATTGCTATCTATTCAGTCATTCATCACGTTGCACTATTTGGTCAATTCACGCAGTAAGTGTTTAATTACTTTGTATTTAATTCTATTTGGTCAATTTATTTTGAATTCTTAAAAACATTTACGAAGAAAAACAGGTATTCTTTCTTATTAATCATAGATACATGAATTCTATGCATGTATACATACCATCATGTTACTTTCATCTCGAACTTTGACTGAAATACACATCATTCAACTTATTAACCAATTAAAAGATGACAAATGTCGAATCCACAGGGTTTCAACCCAGTTTTATATATATATATATAGGATATACGGGTATGACTGTTTTCTTTATTAATTAGTTCATCGGTCTAATAGAACTGTTATTTGTTTCATTCGTTGCATTACTCTACGTGCTAATTATATATGTGATGATGATTACATAATACCATTTTTGTAGCTTTAGTTTCTTTGTACTAATACATGTTTTGTTGTTTTTCAGTTGTAGCTATAGAAAATCTACCAATAACGAAGCTTCAGAGGCTACTTTTTTCTATTAGTAATGGCTTTAGCCCTAAATCCTTTCAATCCACTCAGATATATCGTAAAAACCATAAAATAGTGGAGTTGTTATTGTACGTCAATTTTATAACGAACAAGGCAAACATTAATTACTATATGTCTACTATATAAGCACTACAAATTAAATTACCAAGTTTTTGAGTTTGTTTCTTGTATCATCATAATTATACTCACTAAGACGATCAAGAGGCGATCACAGCATGTAGTCATGTAGATGGATTGGGGCAATTGCATGCATGTTAATAGAGATATGACATCATGTATATTTCAGAGTAATACATAAGTCACACGACTCATATTTTCTAGCCCTATATAAATTGGAAAAGATGTTAGTGCACACTATTCTAATATAATACAACTGCATAATCATATTAGAGTTTGTGTAAGATTAATATCATATAATAATTCTTATCGGGTGATTACACTTATTTGAAAACAGAACTTACGAGTATATGACATCAAACATCCTTTTTGTACGGTACTACTAAGAATTATTCCTTTCGTTCAAGTTTATTTGGAGTATTTCATAGTACATTCTTTCAAAATATATAAGATGCATATTAATCAAACTCCATTTAACATGAACATAGGGAGTAAGATAATTGTAAAAGGGAGTATAGATTAATTACTTTCATTTAATTGTGAGCTCATTCGTTTGAGTTTGACCACTGAGTTGTATGCAAAGCTTAATATATTTATTATGATATGTGCCTTCAATACGACTTGAATAAGGAGATATTATTTGAGGCTTGTGCGATTACAGAGAGCAAATCTTGTGAACCGCTATCGAGCGATATTAGCGTAATTGAAGCCGTGAACCATGAGGCTGCAGAGTAATATTCTCATACGGGAACAGAGGAACGAAAAGACATTTTTGTACATGACCATCTTAGCAAGAATAAGGTCAGAGCGTAAAAGGGTAAAACTCATCAGGCGAGAAAGCCATTACTTTCTTTTTGGTAAAATTGAATATTGGAGTATACATTGGTATCAGCCTATTAGGTATTTAGGTGTTGGTAACTTTCTTGGTTTCTCAATCTAATTCGCATGTATATAAGCTGGCTTATAAGTGTATAAGCAATGAAACTGTATTCTAGGCCATCGATCGATCTCAACAAAAAATTTATCGTGTAGTTTCATAATTATTGCTCAGTACTCCGTATTTGTTTCTTTACAATTTTAATTCGGTTGGTGACACGGAGTAATAAGAGAGTTCAATTCGTAAGATATATACGGAGGGTACTATTTACTAACACTACTTTGTATGTGTTACGTACTGGAAGCTCCTATTATGTCATCCCCTACGTATCTAACACCTAAGTTTTGATACCTAGAATTTAACTCTGCGTACGTGTCTTAGGTGTATTTTATAATAAAAGTCGTCAAATTGACAATATCAGGATATACCGATATTATTCCCTTCGTCCCATTAATATTTTACATTTACTTTATTTTCCCCTCACAAAATAAAGTAAGTGTAAATTATTCACTGAAATAGAGGGAGTAGAGTTTGTATTTATCGGCAAGAATTACTGGCGCATGTATAAGAAGTTAAGAACACAGTCAAGCACTCAATTTCTACGCTTCATTGTCCCTACTTGACTGCCGACTTTGATTAAAAAAAATGCGTTATTGTATAACCACATGGTGTAATGATGTATGCATGCGAGTTTTTTAAATTATACAATTAGACCTGTTTTTTTGGACTTAATTTTAACTTATTTCAGCTCAGTTCAGATCTATTCAAATCAGTTTAGTTCAGTTTAGCTTCATTCAGTTCAGTTTAGTTTTCTCTTCACAAATTAATTCTTACTACAGTTCAGTCAGTTCAATTCAGCTCCACTGAGTTCAGTTCAGCTCCATTAAATTTAGTTTAATTCAATTCAAACGGTTTCAGTCCCAAAAAACAGGGTCCTTAAGTATGTATAATATTTGAGATTTTTTTGTTTGAAGTGACAAATTTTCATTACTTTTATTTAAGTGCAGTGTATATGAAAATTATTATAGGTAAGGTCTTTATCTTTGTTATTTCTTATTATGCGGACCATAATCGTGACGTTTAAAAGGCTTCTTACAACAACGTAGAATAACAAAGATTAACACTTGCCTTCGACACGTACTATGTAAATGATTACGTGATTTCAAGCCCAAGAACAATGTAAATGGTTTCATTTTTTTTGCATGATGAATTACTTTAAACAATAAAAATACCATCCAAATTATTTAAAAGTTAACTCTTTCCGAGTCCCGTGTTAAAAAAATGACCCTTTTGAGCTCCCTTTATTCCAATCCCGACTTCCAATTGAAATATTGGCCAACATTTCGAGTCTATCACAACCTATGTTAGAAATACTTTATACAAAATGGTGGAAATTAAAAAGAAACACGTATATGATGTATTACATGTGTTAAACTCTTTTAGCGACTGAGCTTACATGTATTTTTTTTTATCTTTTAATATTTATAAATTATATTTTAATTTTTTGACGTCGAAATTCAAAATCAACTGAGTTTATATATATATTTTCTAAGCTATATTTTGTTACTAATTTACGGAACTTACATCCACGTGCTCATCCCATACTATCAGAGTTTGGCTAGAGACATGGGGTTGATTCATAAATAGTTTACGTTAATATACCGACGTGCTAATTATATACAAGCATGTACTCTATAGAAAATTACTAATAGGCTCGTGCATGGCACGGGCATTAAATCTAGTATTATATTAAAGAAAGCTTTTTGCGAAGCACGTGGTAATCTCCAAGTTTTTCAAAACACTTAACTTAAAAATTAATATAAATATTGAACTTGATAAGATAATATTGTTTAGAATAATATTTTCTACGTAGCAAACTTTAAGCCAAATTCTAAATTTTTAGCAATATTTATTAATAATAAAATCAAGACAAGATATATTATACTAGAGTTTGAGTTTAATAAAAAGAAGCACAATTAAACACATAATTAGCAATTATCAATAAAAGAAACTACGGCGGAGTATATAAACAATAGATAAAATTGTACGTGTAGTTAAAGATTTTATATTTGTGTACACAAATCCTTAACCAATTCAGGGGGTGTTTGGTTGGAGTTTTTGGAATGGATTGGAATGGATTCAGGCCATTCCAATGTTTGGTTGGAGCATTTTGGAATGGAGTTAGATACCTGATGGATTCTTACTCCATTCCAACCCCTTGGAATCTCATACCCATCCCTCTCCCCAAGTTTCCAACTCCATTCCACCCAACACATTCTTATTCTCATACCCGGATTGAACCAAACAACTTTAAACATGTATGGGGTTCTAACTCCATACCTCCTTGAAGTTAGAATCCATTCCATTCCATACCTATTTCTGTATATAAATAGGGTCTTTTAAACTCCCTTCCCCTTGCCCGTAACTATTGAGATTTACGTTTTTTGTTTTGATCTTTAGCTAGATTAGCTTATTTTCTGTAGTATAGTTGTTTGTAATATTTATTTAAGCATATGACCCCTATCCTTTTTTTGCCTTGAGTTTTTTGAATTTATTTTTCATATGTTCAATTGCCCATGCAGCCAAGCTATTATAATCGTGTGATTTAATTTAATAAACATGAATTTCGTATTACTTTTTTTGGAGAATTGTAGATAGACAAAGGATGCAACGAGCAAAGGCGAAAGCTATCTTATTGAAGTAAGACAAACGAGTTAGGGTGGTAGATGACTTATGGTGATCGGCCAAAGATACATATTCAGTTTATGTAAGTCTAATGGAAAAGGGCATCCTTGAATAAACTTAGATATCACAATTATTCGTACGAAATGGAATACATTTATACAATACCTCATATTTAATTGGTAGTCTAAATTATTTTCCTTTTGCTTTTACTTAGAGTTACTTTGCTATGACAATATTTGTTTCCAAACTAATTGTATACGTCTTTCATCCTACAGGTTTGAATATCGCCGAAGTTAATGGCCGTGAAATAAAGAAAATACTACTCCCTCCGTCCAAGTCAATAGTTTACACTTGCATTATTCTCGCTAACATAATAAAGCAAGTGTAGACTATTTAATGGGACGGAGGGAGTACTGTTCTGCTTATTATAGTTTATTGTAATGTTCAATAATTTGATTGTAATTTGTCTATGTTCATTTGACGGAGATTCTAGGTTTACGGTAAGGTTTCAGTCTCCATATTGTCGGATGCACATAATAAATTAATAATCTCAAGCCTAATTATTACTTCCGCAAAATTTTGGGATATAACGCTAAAATGTGTACATTGGCGAAAGATTAAGCATGAGACTGGCGAGAATTTAAAAATTGAATACACTCTTACTATGATTTACTATAACAATTGTTATACGAAATAGTGTGATTATTCAATAGACGAATGCATGAATACAACAAAAATTCCGTATAATTAATCACGTATGAAATAAGCATATATGCATAATGACCAAGTTCTGAGAGTGAATTATGGATTTTTCTATGATTTGTAGAAAAACCTATTCAATTTGTATGCGGAGAACTACTTTATTAGGAATTAGGAACCAATGAGATACCAACCGTATAAGACCTCATGAGGCCATGACTAAGCTGGATTAGAAAACTAAATGAAAAAAACGTGTCCAATTTATTTATTATAAAAAGGTACATAAAAAATGCTCTTGGTTTCATTTTTGACAATTATCTCCCTTTCCCTCCCATGCATCAAATTTTTTTTAATTAGAATAACAATTGATATATACGCATTTTATTATGCTAAGGGTCAATAGTTTGATTTTGAAAATAATATGACAATTTTACTCTTTCTCTTGATGGATTACTATTTTGCAGGGTCAATAAATTAAGATTTCTACGTCCTTTACCAAAGTAGTATATAGTTTCGATCATAAAAACATTTTTACCATTGTTACATTTTGTACGACAGATCACTACAATTAGGATAGTACGGGCATTAAATCTAATATATATATATATATATAGGATGAATTGATGAAAACCCCCTTAAATGTTACACTTTTTAAAACTTAACCCCTTATGAAATTTTTTTTAAAAATTAATACCTTAATGTGAACTCCGTTCACATTTTGGTACCTTAAGTGAAATCCGGTCAAAAAAAATGTGAAATACCCATTTTACCCCTGGCTTTATATACACTCTCACCCAGCCCACTCACCTAGCACTCTCATTAATCCCTCAGTAAAAACACACAAAATCCAATTTTTCCCCCAAATTACCTTTGACGATTACTACTCCAAAACGCAGATTAATTGAAGATCATCATTAATCAAAGATCAAGTTTTCATTCATTTGTAAGTAAGATTCTTCACTCTTTCCCTTTTTTATTTAATTTGTTTGATTATTTTCAAACCCTAATTTTCTGAGTTCTTTATTTATCAAACCCAGTTAATTAATTTTTCTCGAGTTAATTTTTTTCAAACCCTGAATATTGTTGTATAATATGTTGTTGTAGGCATGAATAATTTTACTGTTAATTTGCGTGTAAGCCATGGAGGTACTTTTGCATATAGGAATAGTTGTGTGGAATATGTTGGTGGTGCTGTACAAATCCACGGTTGTGTGTGGATTAATGTCATAAACTTCAAGTATTTGAGGGATATGGCTGATAAATTAATGGGGAAGGAATGTGAAATTTGGTATAAGAAGGGTGGAATAAATGCGGTTGTGGTAGAAGGCAAGTTGTAGGTGATTATGATGTAATACCATTCTTTGAAATCCAGGGATGCAAATAAGGAGATTTTTTTGTATCTTGTTAAGCCACTAACACCCCATCCACCGCTCTATGATCAGTCCCCTAATTTGACCGAAACAAAAAACTTTTATTGGGCTTATCCCCAGTTAAGCCCTTACCAAAATGTGGCCCATCTTTGCAACCCAACATCACTGCATCATCATCTTCACAAAATGTCACAAGAGAATCTTTGACTTTGACAAACACAACAAATGCATTGCCCAATTCTACTTTTGCTTTTAAGGCACCCTCTCAAAAGATTCCTTCAAATCGACAACAATAACTTCCCAACACCCTCTCATTGAAGACAATGATGACATAAAATGGTCCAGGAGAGATCCTAGAAGATTTAATACACCCACTGAACTTAAAAAAAAAAAACAGCCTGTGAGAAAGCTTCACCTTCAAAAAACTGTCACTCCACCTTGCTTAAATCTTCAAAAAACTCCCACTTTGTCGGTTCAAAGAAGCCATAAAAACTCCCACTCAACCTTCAGAAAATCTTCAAAAAACTCCCACTGTCAGTTCAAAGAAGCTTGTAAAAACTCCCACTCAACCTTCAAAAAACCTTCAAAAAACTCCCACTCCACCTAAACTACCAGCTTCTGATGATGTCACTAAGGTGTCAGAGGGGAAAGATCAAGGTAAAGCTGAGCTGAAATGCATAGGGCAAGTTAAAGCTGTGTTGTCTGGACTAGGGAAAGGGAAAGCTAAGGTAGGTGAAGGTAAGAGGGTAGCTGTTGGTACAGATCTAGGAGTTCATCAAAAGAAGAGTGGAAGAGGAGGGGCTAAGGGTAGAAAAGAGGGATCTAGTAGTGGTATTGAAGTTGTTGCTTCCGGTACAAGGAATAGGAAGAGAATACTTGAAAGATCCTACTCCTGAAGATGAGTTTGTTGATTCGAAGGCGTGATAATGAAAAGGATATAAGTGACTTGTGAGTGGCGGTTTGGGGAGGAAGATTTGATTGATGAAGATGATTTGTTTCATGACAAAGAGGATGGGGAGATACTAAAGGGTGTTGAAAGTATTTTCACCAATCTAAACCCGAAAATTGTCAAGCTAATGGGAAGCATATCTGGGGTATTGATGACATTGAAGTTGCAATCAATGAAGAGAGGGATGATGATTCTGATGAACTCGAAGCCTTCGGGGCTCGGATAATGATGAGGTAGATCCTTACAACACTTTTAATGAATCTGTTGATTTGAAGGGGCCAATTGTTTTAAAAGTAGGGCTTAAATTTGCAAATACAATAGTCTTGAGGAAGGCATTAGTTCAACATAGCATAGAAAATGGTTATGACTATTATTATATGCATAATGCTAGTGATAGGATAACTACTCAGTGCATGAACAGATGCAAGTGTGGGTGGGATAGTGTGAGGTCAAGGCACAGGTCTTTAGAAAATTGTACATGTGATCCAGAGAGTAGGTGTTACTTTAAAGTGCATGCTAGACCATTGGGTAAGGGACAAAATTTGATTAAGTCTTTGATTCTTGAACATACTTGTGGAATGTCAAATTACAATAGGAAAGTGTCTTCTGAATACTTAGCTGATAAATTTCTTGAGTTTTGGAGAACAAACATGGATTGGAAACTAAAGCAATTCAGAGATCATGTTTTTCAAGTTTTAAATGTGGAAGTTTCATATGCTAAGTGTTGGTTAGCAAGGTCTAGGGTGAAACAAATGATTTATGGTAATGACAAAGACCAATATGCTAAGGTTTGGGAATATGCATCACTATTCGAAGTATAACCCAGGTTCCTCCTCATTTGTGGTGTGTGGTGGTATTGATAGGCCACCTGTTTATTTCAAAAGAATGTATATTTGTCTCCATGCTTGTAAGAAGGGATTTAAAGAGGGTTGTAGACCTATAATAGGGATTGATGGGTGTCACTTGAAAGGTGTTTTCCCAGGTATGTGTCTTGTGGCAGTTGGCAAAGATGGGAATAATAATATATACCCTGTAGCTTGGGCTGTTGTTGAAGTTGAAAATACTGAGGCATGGAGATGGTTTTTAGAATTACTTAACCATGACATAGGCAAAGAGGAAGGGGAGGGTATGACATTCATGTCAGATAGGCAGAAGGGGCTGCTTGATGCCTTGAGAACTGTGGTGCCCAAAGCGAAGTGAGTCTCGTGTCGGACACATTTGGGCTAACTTTAAGCTCAATTACAGTGGCCAAGTGTACAAGGATGCCTTATGGAATGCTGCAAGAGCAACAACAGAGGTAATTCCATATCCTCTGACTTGAATTACTGAAATTTTTTTAAATACTAATCTAATTTGGCAGGTGTCACTAATCATTTAACATATATGCAGGCTGACTTTAACTATCACATGGATGGTATAAAGTCATTATCCAATGAAGCTTATGAATATTTGAAGGCCATACCCCCACAACACTGGTCAAGGCATGCCTTTGGGACTCAAGCTAAGTCAAATATGCTACTTAATAATTTGTGTGAGTCTTTTAATAGTGTACTGAAAGAAGTGAGGGATAAGCCCATCCTAACTCATATGGAATGGATGAGGAGATATGTAATGAAAAGAAACTTTGACAAGAGGGAAGGTGTGGTCAATTATAAAGGAAAGGTTATGCCTTATGTAAGTAAGTACTTGCAATGGGCTAGAGAGGAGGTAAGGTACAGATGGTATTACCTTCAGAGGTGGGTGTATCGAGGTGGTGTACAAAGGAGAGCCCATTCTCACAATATCACTGAAAAACTTGTGCATGTAGGCATTGGGATATCACCGAGTGCCATGTCTTCATGCGGTGGCGCTCTTATGAAAGCAAGGCTCAACCACCGAGGATTATGTTGATGAGGCATACACTAAGGCCAAGTACATCAAAGCTTATGAGCCGCTTGTTGCCCCAATGCCAGGAGTGAAGCATTGGGCCAAGACTAATCTGCCAACCTCTACCCCACCCATGAGAAAGATGCAGCGGGCCATCTCTGAAAAAAAGAAGAAAAGAACCTGGTGAAGGTGAGGGCAGATTTGTGAAGAGGCAAAAAAAGTCACATAATTGTAGCCATTGTAGCCAACCAGGTCATACTAAGAAGACCTGCAAGAATCCACCAGCCCCTCCAAAGCAACCAGGAAAACCAGGGAGACCGAGGTCCTCAAATCCATGGACCACCGAGCAAAGGAACAATGCTGCTAAAAGAAGGACAGCACCAACAACAACTCCAACAACAACTGCAAGTGCAGCACCAACAACAACTCAACAACAATCTGAATCGCAAGTCAGCCTCTTATCATTGCAACCCAATCAAGCCAATGCTAAAACCTGTTATGTCTTGTAGTCTTCTAGTTTGATGAAACAATTATGTGTATTTGGTTGTGTTGTAACCTCAGTATTATGTTCAAACAATTTTTAATGTTTTGTAAGACATTTAAGAAGTAATGATATGTTAAGGATCATTATCAACATTTGAGAAGAGCAACAAATTTTGTAGAAATCTTAGAATTCCTCCTTCAACTACTTGTTCAACTACTTAGTACATAGCATCTAATAACTCATGGCATTACAAGTGAAGGGAAAATGGCCATGAGGCATGAAATCAACACATACAACTTACCTATTACATCTCATCTACCTACCTAAATAAACTTGCTAAATAGCACAATCAAGACAACAATAACTACAATCTTCACTCGACATGAACATCGGTTTTGATGTATAGCTACTTGTACGACGCCAAACTCCAACTATTTCATCTTTGCCATTCTTCAAATTTTCTATCTCCAACTTCCCTTTTTTCCTCTCTTCTTTAACATATTGCAAATCTTCTTTCAAAATGGATACTTCACTTTTTAGGATGTTCTTCTCCTTCATTAGCTCACAAATAACATTCCTTTGCCACTCGGTTTGAGACTCATCAACCCATCTAAAAAGTTACAACCACGAAAATTTGTTTCCTGGTTGTAAAATTTGCAAGCTTCAAATAATCGTCCGGTTTGATCGTCCAAGACTTGCATCGACGAATCGGATGCCGCAATAACATTTCCGTGGGGCATGAGAAGAAGACCTTGACGAAGAATCTGACCTACTCATCGACATTTTCTGGAAAAAAAATCAATTTACAATTTACCCCCAAATTTATGAACCCTAACTATATATTAACAAAAATAAGATTACAAACTCAAAATAAATAGATAGAAATTAAAGAGTGGAATAAAATAAAAATATTTACCTTAGGGAGAAGAAGATATGAAGGAAGGGCTTGTAGTTGAAATGGTGAGTGAGAGATTGAGAATAAATTAAGAGTTATAAATGAAGGAGGCAAGATGATGAAGTATAAGAAGGAAGGGAAGAAGCAGTGAAAGCAATGAATAAGGGTATAATGGGCATGAAATCTTGAATTTGGAGGAAATTTAAAAAGTGGCCGGAATATTCCCTTTTTTGACCGGTTTCACTTAAGGTACCAAAATGTGAACGGAGTTCACATTAAGGTATTAATTTTTAAAAAAAATTTCATAAGGGGTTAAGTTTTAAAAAGTGTAACATTTAAGGGGGTTTTCATCAATTCATCCATATATATATATATACACACACACGTTTGTCTAAAAAAAAAAAAAACAACAATCCAAATCTCCAACAACCGAACAAAGGGCATTATAGTCATTATACACAACAACAAACAACTCTCAACCTTTCCCTTTAAGCTTTCCTAATTACCTCAACATCTCCCATAAATCTCTCATTTCTTCCACCAAACCCAAACAAATAATCAATCAAAAACCCCAAATTAAACATGAATAATCTTGTTGTTCAAATCACAATACTAATCACAACCCTAATTTACTCAACAACTCCATCACCCATAACAGTTCATCAACTCCTTAAAAACAAGGGTCTTCCACAAGGTCTCTTACCAAAAGAAGTCAAATCTTATGAATTTAATGACCAAAATGGCCTTCTAAATATATACCTTGATGGTCCATGCTTAACAAAATTTGATAATAGGGTGAAATTTGATAGTGTTGTAAGGGCAAATCTGACATTTGGTGAACTATTAGGTGTTGAAGGATTAACACAAGAAGAACTGTTTATTTGGTTACCTGTTAAAGAGATTAGTGTTAATGATCCTGATTCTGGGTTAATTTTGTTTGATATTGGTATGGCTCAAAAACAACTTTCTTTATCACTCTTTGAAGATCCACCTAGTTGTAAACCTAATCATCAAGGTATTTTTTTTTTCCAATTTTTCAATCTTTTTCTGATTTTAATTTCTGGGCTGCTTTTATTTTTTGCTGATTAATTTGAATTTTCTTTTGATCGACTCTTTTGGGTTTTCTCAATTCCTTCTCAAATAAAGAGATTCTGTCCCATTTTAATTTTTTGAATTTTTGAATTGACTCTAGTCTTAACATTTACTCCTAATTAAGAATTATACGAGGTAAGACTGTGTACATCCGTACACAACCGAACCTTAAACAAGTGGAGTACATTTCTTTCTAAGAATTTAATCACCTTTTATATTGTACAGGAAATATAAATTACAGGGGAAGAAAGGACAAAGGAGTAGTTTTGATGAAGAAAGATGGATAGATGATTATATATTGTAGGTTGGTGGTGTTAAATACAGTAAGTCAGTAAGTTGTATCACAAAATCTCATTGAAGACGGCACGTATCCGTCGCTTTGGAGTGATGAATACCATTTCTTCTCACAAATGATCCAAATAGAGTAGAGAGGGATGCTCCGACCCGTCTTCAGCAACACTAACTGAAATTGTATAGAGATCCCAAATTTTGGTTTCAATTTTTGATAAATGCTTTAAATATTTCCATCTAGTACTACATTTTTTTTTTGTGTTGTTACTTATAGCCTAATCTAATCTAACATTTTTTCCAATCTTATTGATCACACTGAAGAGTAAGTTCTACTGCGTCGATTCATTGAACAACCGTATGGAAATGAAATGAACGGAAAGAGTGAGTGACTAGTCGTAGTTAGATAGAATAATTCAATGAATTAGAGGTAATTAATAGGATTATGCATTATAGTTCCAAACTCTGGAATGGTATTTAAGGTTCATGAATGTATGCTAAGTAGTCAGATTAGGAGAAACTTACTTAAATTCTAAACCTTTCTATTTGCATTCATTATATAAGGTTCATGAATCTCAAGTTTTGAACAAATTAATGCTTTTAAGTTATTCAATTACCAAAATAATAATCTCACAAAAAAATTAGAAGTAAATGTTTGTAGATGATGACTTAATTATTTGAACATAAAGAGATAGACTGTTACTAGAATTATTCTCCACTTGCTACAATGTTTGTGGATGACTTACGGAATTTATTTCCGCAGTACGTATTTTACTCATTTTAGTACTTTTTACCCAATTCTTTCCATTTACCTACCCTCGTTAAAAAACAAAAGAAACCCTAATTCTCTCTCAGTGCAACCACTCCCCCTCCCAAATCTATCAAATTTAATTGATTGTGAAACCTAAATTGATTGAAGAACATGTATTTAATTCGTAAATTACAATCTATTAACCAAATTAGTTGTTCAATGTTTCTTTTTAATAAGAATCTGGTGTTTATATTAGGGTTTGAATTAGATAGATTTTTGTATCTGTCGTCGTTCGATGTTGGTCGGAGGATAACACGAGGAGCGACGGTGGCATGGTGGGCCTGGAGAGGACGGCCGGTGTGAGAAAGGGAAGCGCGGTGGTGTAAAATGTGGTAGGGCGGCGCACATGGTGGCACGAACAAATGTTGACATTAGAGGCGACGAGTGCGAATGGCGCATAGAATTATGTACGCCAATTAGGCTGTCGGAGATGGGCGTGGTGGTCGCTTGATGAGGTTGGTGGTCATGGTGGGTGGCTAACGGTAGTTGTGGTGTTGGGCAGGTGGCTGCTGGTGGAGGTTCACCGACGACTAGCAGCGTAGACGACGCGTATTTCATATGGCGTAGTTTGGATGAATTTTTCTTTTTCGTTTTTGCTCAATGTAGTAGTGTACATTGTAACTGCTTGGAATTTACTTTTACTTTGTTTTTCTTGTTCACAAATGTATTCCATAGTATATCAATACGTTTATGATTGTAGTAGATTTGTTCGTAAAATAATTTATTAAATAAGCATATAATTTATTTAGGCATTGCATAATTATTTGTGGTATGAAAATTATTTATCAATGTACTACATGGTTAACATGTGAAATTAGAGAGAATAGATTAGAGAGAAGTTAGTGACAGAAAGTGGGAGGGGAAATAAAAGGGATATAATTGTCAATAGTGTACTACAATGAGTAAGATATATACTGCGAAAATCAGCACCCATTATTTATTGTCATTCAAACTCCATGTAATTAACTATGAGTACATGGAAACTTTGGAAAGTACTACGGAGGAGTACTATTTTACGGTAAATTCACTGTAAAATGACAAATTATCGAGTACAGACTTTCTTCAATTTCCTCCTCCACCCCGAAAGCTGCCGGTTTTAATTAATTATCCGTCCAAATGTTTAGACGTACACTTAAGTTTACCTGTTTATTGTTAATCTGTTTTCATTCTTGGTTTATATTCCTAAAATTTTTGACATTTGGAAATGTGGTGAACACTGAACAGATAGAAATAGTATATTTACTAAAACATGTTTCGAGTCACTTGAAGTTGAGCTTAAATATATAGGTGCGATATCTAGATTTGATTAGGGATGTTAATGAGACGAGACAGCTCGTAAGCTACTCGAGATCGGCTCGGTCAAAACTCGGCTCGTGCGAGCTCGACTCGGGCTCGGGCTCGGCTCGAGAGCTTAACGAGTCAAGCCGAGCAAAGGCTGGCTCGACTCGAAAAGCTCGCGAGCGGCTCGAACTTGTGCGATTACATAAAATATTGCTCATATTTTGTAAAAATATTTTATCATGAGTATATTTTTGTATCACACATAACAAATATCTCGCTGATTTGCGAAATATTTTTACATATAATTTTCAGGCCTTGTTATTAAAAATATTGAAAGAAAAAAAATAAAAAATAAACAGTTTTATATAGGCTCGATTTGGGCTCGAGTTTGGCTCGAGCTCGCGTTAAAGCTCGCAAACTTTATAATTAGCACGTTTTTTTAAAGCTCGGGTAAGCTCGAGATCGCCTCGAGTTCGAGTTTTGGTTTTTGAGCACAAGCCGAGCAAGGCCAAGCTCGAGCTCGGCTCGTTAGCACCCCTAGATTTGATCATTGTGACATAGATATTCGTAAATTTGAGATTTGGAAATGTGGTGAATAGATAGCAGTAGTATATTACTCCCTTCATACCACACCAATGGTAACGATATCTCACATGACTATATTTTGTTTTATAGATTAAGAATAATATCAAAGATTCCCTACGACCATGAATAGTGACAAGATTCTCAATGTTATCATTGGTGTGGTATGGAAGGAGTACTTTTTATACTTTCATTTGGTATCTATATTAAACAATTTGTAGTATAATCACTAAATTATATTTATCCTAACCATTAATTAACATAGAGAGATTGATCATAGGATGCTATGAGAAGAATAAGATTGAACTCAAAGTGATGATGGAGCTAGGTATTGGTACAAGTTTGCATGCCTAAGGCGGGAATGAATAATGATAGATAACAAAATAGGCCATATGAAATTATTAAACGAAAAGGGCCCAACATTGCATTTTAAGTGTCTTTTTGGTGAGTAAAGGGCCCACCCCGCAAATTACTGAAATTGACTGCCTAATGGCGGAAAACTCGATTCGTAAATATCGACGATGTTTTCATTGCAAAAGACGACGACTACCCTTACTCTCTCTACCAATCTAACTTTACTCTCTAATTCCAAAAAACTCAAACAATTAAAAATCAACCACCAACAACACTTAATTCCTCCACATCACACCACCACCACGCCGCCACACGCCGCCGCCGCACGCCGCAAACCGTCCATTGCCGCCGCCAGCCGCCACTTCTTCCACCACCATAACAAGTTAGTCTCAATATTTTAAATTTTATTTTGTTAAATTTAGCCAAATCTTTGTCAAATAATTGCTTTTAATTGCTAGTTTCTCTTCACCTTCCCTTATTGTTGTTGTTAACTGATTATATGACTTTAATTTTGTTTTGTAATTGAAATTAGGTTATGTGTTAGGTTTTTATTAAAATTAATTGAATTAGTTTTGAAATTGTTAGTTTTTCTTGTAAAATTCATGTTAATTAGTTCTTATTATGTAAATTTTATTATTGTTTTTACTTAGGTTGATGTTGTTTGCGAAATAGACTAGATTTTGAGTCGATTTTTGATGTTGTTAAATCGGATTGGGAGGTGATTTATTGTCGATTTGGGGCGAGACCATGGCAAACGATGGGAAATTACGTTTGGCCATGGTTTGAACGTGAATTCCTCACGTTGGGCTGCGGTCAAACGTTGGGAAATTTTGTTTGGCCGCGGTAAAAAAAAAAAATTCGTTTGTCCATGGTAAAAAAAAAAAAACGTTTGGCTATGGTAAAAAAAAATTACGTTTGACCACGGTCAAATAAGGGGGTTTTTTTGTTCATCCGTGGTCAAACAAGGGTCTTTTTTGTTCGTCCGTGGTAAATTAATTCATTTTTTAAAAAACCGTGTTTTTTGCTATTATTTGCCGATTTTTGTTACTTTATATGTTTTTTAGTCGATTAACGTGTTTTCTAACAACTTTTATTCTCTTAATGCAGATGGCAGATCGAAATGAGAGAGGAAAGACCATCATGCACGCTCCGCCTCCGCCTAACGTACACGACCGTACCGCTGGACGGTTGTTACGGGCTCGAAGCGTCGTTTGCGAGTTAAGCAGGCCCACAAAGAACCACCGCCACTTCGAGAGACGTCTCGAATGGTTATGATGCCTACTCCCGGTCACGTCGGTAGTGAGTCGGAGGAGGCGAGGTCACGGAAGGTTGCTGGCAGTAACCAGCATGATAGAGAGGATGAGCCGTCGGATGACGGTTCCGAGGAGGAGGAGGAGGATGCTGGAGAGTATCGGGTCCAAGAGAACCCGCCACCGCAGAGGTTGTTGAGTCTGAGGTTGGGCCGGGATAGTAGAGGACGCTATTCGAGTGTTAGAGAGATGTCCTCTAGCACCGATAGGTCGAGGAGGCCGAGGAGGGATAGTTCTTGGATCTTGAGAGAGCCCGTTCCTGGTGGTCATAGTAACACTGGCACCTTACAGAGTTTTGGTGGTCACGTTGCGTTCAACTGTTGGTCGGACCCTAACCCGGAGAATATGAAGTCATGGATCAAGCTCTACGAGAGGCCGAAAGCTGCGAGGGAGATTAGGCAGATATGTCTCGGTGAGGTCATTGCGGCTAGGGTACAAAGTAGCGGGCTTGGGGTTTTGAGGGAGTGTTTTACCACCGGCCTAGATGATAACCTCCTTAGTGCTTTTATCGAGAGGTGGCACCCGGATACTAACACTTTCCATATGCCTTTTGGAGAGATTAATATCATGCTCCATGATATCCAGCATATTCTTGGGATACCTATTAGTGGTGAGCGGGTGCTTGTGGACGGTTTGGGCGAGGCTGATGATAGTGGTCTGAGGGGCAAGATTGTGAGGTTTTATGGAGTTCCTGAGTCCGATGTTGTGCCACCGCGCTACAAGAATGGCGGTTTACTTACATCGGACTTGAGGAATGTTGTTTACCTAGGGAACGAGCATGACTCGTTACGGGCTTACCTCTTGATTTTACAGGGTCATACTATTTTCATGGATAAGAGTGGTGATAGGGTGTCCGCTCAGTTGTTGCCCTTGTTTGATTGTCTTGATCGGGTTGGTTCCTATGCTTGGGGTGCAACTTGTTTGGCTTACTTGTTACCCGAAGCGATTAGGGATAGCATCGCGCCGAGATAGTACTGGTGTTAGTGGGTGTCTACCGTTACTCCAGGCATGGATATACGAGTACTTTCCCAGGTTCCGACCCGGCGGTGGTTTCTTTTTTGATGACCGTCCTCTTGTTCAGGCTTGGGCCAGCTTGCCTCGGGGTAAGGGCGACTCTTATACTTTTCAGCTATATCGTCATAGTTTGGACGATCTTAGGTCGGAGCATGTCCGATGGTTGCCCTACGGGAACCGTCCCCAGGGAGCTTGCAGAGTATCGCTTTACTCGGGTTTTATCAGGCATCTTTATATAGTAGAGCCATACCAGTCGGATCGGTGCATGCGTCAGTTTGGTATATTCAGGCTATCCCGGTCCCGATGCCTATTGCGGTTGTTGAGTCTCGGGCCGCGAACGGGACTTACAGGCTGGACTTCAGGCAAGAGCCCGATAGGACATGGATGACCGAGAACTCCATCACACCGTTACGAAAACTGTCAAGGAAAGCATATATGCCTTTCGATTGTACTGATGGATACATGACTTGGTATGCAGAGAGTTCACACCTCTACTTTTATCCCCCCTCACACCGCCTCCATTTTCGGTCTGTCGAGTTTCATGAGGAACCGGAGGTCGCCCTAGCTCTTAGTCGTAAGTTCAAGAATGTCTTCCAGCAAGATAATGAGGAGGCCGAGAGAGAGAGACTCTAGAGGATTTGTTTGCGGAGATGCGTCCCTACTATGAGGACGTGTATGACGACTAGTTTTTTTTTTTTTTTTTTTTTTAATGTTTGTCTCTTTGTTCGGATTATGTCTGTATGGATATTTTAGTATCTTTGTATGGATAATTTTTATGGTTTTTTTTAGTTTTCAGATTTTTTAACTTTAGTAATCCTTTTATTGATCGATCTCGTACTTAAACAGTACAAATTAAAACGTAGTTAACGGAAATTAAGCGTACCCGAGAACTTAATTTTTAACACGATACAATTTAACATTAGGACATAATATAGAGACAACACTTAACTGAAAATACAACTTAAATGGAAATGAAACGACGACATAAATTGAAAATACAACTTAAATGGAAATGAAACGATGACATAAATTGAACATACAACTTAATTAAAACATAATCAAATAACTATTGAACTTAATTATCTTCCGATGATGAAGATGATGATTTCTTATCTTATTCATAATCTTGAGCCTCAATTTCTTCAGGTTGGGTAGCCACATATTGATACAACAAATCATTGACGTAGAGATAAACATTTCCCAGGTTGAGCACTCTACCGGCACATAAGTCTGATAGTCTTGCGTAATCGATCACGGTGAGGATGCGCTCAAAATATGTAAAGAGATCACTTCTTAACCTGCGAAACTCCCACATCTTCTCGGTTAATGCTTCATTAGAAACAACCTCATCAGTAACTGCTGGAGTTAGAATTAGATCTGGGTTTCCGGCTAAGATTATACAAAGGTTACCAATTGGAGGATTTTCAAGCATGTGTCATACAGTGGCACTGGGAACCACTAATTCAAGTCGAGAAACTAGCACTGGTAAATTTTGAACAATTAGATCAATTCTGCCTTGATAACCTCTGATTTTCCGAGTATTTGTGAGAACCATTTTAGTATTGTATTGAGTGAATAGGATTGGATGTTGTGATTGAAATTGACATAGAATGGCCTATTTATAAGCTCGGAACTATAACATCTATTTTTGAATTTTAACGGCTATTTTTGAATTGTAACGGTTATATTTGAATTATAACGGCTATTTTTGAATTGTAACGGTTATATTTGAATTATAACGGCTATTTTTGAATTATAACGGTATTTTGAATTGTAACGGTTATATTTGAATTATAACGGTTATTTTGAATTGTAACGGCTATTTTTGAATTATAACGGTTTTTTTGAATTGTAACGGCTATATTTGAATTATAACGGTTATTTTGAATTGTAACGGCTATTTTTGAATAATAACGGTTTTTTGTCTGAATCTCAACTATATTAACATATACATGTTCTTCCAGTTTTCAATCATCCTCATCTTCTTCTACTTTTCACTTCTATTTTCTTCTTCATCTCTTTACTAATGTCGACATCATCCTCAATGTGGAGAAACCACTCAATTGAAGGCCTTAATTTTAAGAATCAATGTTGCAATCGTTGTGGCAAAAACGCTATCAACAAGATTTCCGGGTCAATTAATAATCCAATGAAAGCGTATTTTAAGTGTTTAGATTGCAATAATTTTGTGTCGTGGTTGACTGAAGATCATTTGACAATAACAAAAAGGTTGAACATAGCATGTGAAGATGAAGGTGATGATGCATCAAGTGGAAATGACATGAAAGAGCAAGTGATAGGTTTAAAAGAAGAAATTTCGGGTTTGTCAAGGATGATGAAGTTTTATTTCAAGTGTATCTTGTATTTGTTTGTTTTCCTTATGTTAGCCATTGTTATGAAGTAGTGAGTATTTGCAAAAATTTCCAACTTTGCATCAGTTGTCATGAATTCCAGAAATTGTCATGAATTCCAGAAATTAGTAAAATGATTGTTATGGTTTTCAATAATATAGTTGGGTGCTTGACGGTTGAGGCTTTTTGGGGGTTCTCAAATGAAGACCATTTTTAATATCCCTCGGTAGAACCCCGGCCAATGTTTGTTGCCTAACATATGCCTTCTTTTCCGCGTCCAATCCCGCAAAGTGCCGATCCCCGTCCTTATAAACGGCTACGTTGTGGTTGTGTAGTCCAGCACCCTCGGAGGTTACAATGTTCCACACTAGCGTCTCTTGATCATTTTTAGACACGAAATTTTGAACGGCATGAATACGAAACTTGCATGAACACTTCTGCGACCTCCTTGGCTTTTCAAGATCATCCGATTCTTTTGGTAACCCATGTCTTTTACATCGAAAATAACTTGCCAACAACCCGTTCTTTTTCTTGTTTTTAGCTCCGTTATTTGGTTTAACCAAAGCAAACCCATTCTCGAATGCGATTTTCTGAGCCCAATTGAAAGCATCGTCAGGCGTTTCGAAATCTATAGTAGTCTCAAACAACGGGTTGTAATCAATTGAATTCTCGCCAAAAGTCTCCCACGATTCCTGTTACAAGCAATACGGACTATAGTAAGACAATAAAAAAGATTCATAACCTAAATAAATTGCGTAAAACGAAAGAAAAACAAGTTAAAACGAGTAGAAAACGAGTAATTCATGCCTAAAACACGAGACTCAACAAACGAGCGTGGCCAAACATTACTTTCCAACGATCGACCACAGACTAACAAAGAAAACCAACTTTAATCCACGGCCAAACAATGAAAATCAACGTTTGACAATGGCCAAACCAAGGATTTCAACGTTTGACCATGGCCAAACCAAGGATTTCAATGTTTAACTGTGGCCAAACCAAGGATTCCAACGTTTGACCATGGCCAAACGTGGAAATCCTACGTTTGGACCATGACAAACGTGGAAATCCATTGTTTGGTCCATGGCAAACGTTGATTTCCACCGTTTGGACCATGGTCTGAACGTTGGTTTTCAACTTTGGTCCATGGTTCATCTTTCGGGGGACAATTTTCAGATTTACGCAAAAAATCAAAATTTCGCTACTACTAAGTTAATGCGTCAAGTAAATCAACTATCGAATAGAATTAACGATGCGCAAAAAAAATTTAAAATTAAGCAAATATTGAAGTGATTAAGTTGTTTACGTACCGTTAAATCGGGATCCAACATATTGTTAATTGTTGTTGTTGGTTTTTGTTTTTAATTTAGTTGAGTTTGAGAGAAATTTTTTTAAAGAGAGAAAGTCAAAAGGGCAGTTATCGTCTTTTTTATAAAAAACGTCGTCGATATTTACTAAAACGTCGTCGATATAAATCAGCTAGCTTATGATACTTACTGAGCCACATTTTCATTTTGCAAGTGCATTTCTACTTTGTTTCCCAGTTATTGTCTTTTTGTATAGTTTTGTGCTTGCATCTTATTCAGGGGAACCAGAAATTGCAAATATCTAGAGCTAATTTTTTTTTTCAAAGGTTCAAAATACATGTTTTTACCGAATATAATTAAATAGTATATTCTATGTGTCACTTCCGTAATATTTTAACCAAACATGACAAATTACGAGTTTTAATTTGATATTTTACAGACTTTATAAATACTTGATTACTCGTATACTTAACATATTGTTTTATAATTTTTCTAGTTATGTTAGCTATTAAGCATTTAAATTGTGTTTGTAAGACTATTTTAGCTAATTTGATTTTTACTGTGTACATAACATATATACAATCTGCCCATAACTCACTTTTTGGGGCGTAAAATGATGTACTTATACATCATAACATGTTGGAAAGTTGAAATTATAGACTACTTCTCAATAGAGAAACAAGATCAACATCTCACGTCATTTCGAAAACTATGATAGACAAAAAAGTTCACCGCTCAATACATTATATGGTATGTTAGGAAAAATACGAAAAAATAAGAGCATAAGCTTTAGGTAGTAATATTTTTTTTGGTAGTAGTACTATTTTGTGGGAGACGGGAAAACTAGAAAACTAAGGTAATAACATATTAAAGAAAAATAAAAGAGAAGAGAGAATAAGTCTAAAGAAAAAAAAAAAGAAAAAAAAGGAAAGTAGGTAGTGTGAATAGTAGGCATTTTAAGAGGAAAAAAAATCCCCGAGGAGATTCGATCTTGCATCCCAATCTTGGGAGACCAATGTCAAACTACAACAATTGATTTTATACTATATCAGCTATATAAAATATTTTCTTGAAAACCAAAGCCCGAGTAGCCTAGGCCTGTATCCGCCCCTTATTCTTATTGCATCATATCAACTGCCTTTGTTTTAATTTCTCAACTATTTTGTGCTACTTTACTGAATCTAAACGGATGTGATCACGGTTTGAGACTAGGAGTGATAAAGCATGTGAGTATCTTCCGGGACCTACCCCTCTTTCTGCTCATCACTTATTAGTGCCTTAGTGGTAATCGGGTCGGTTTTAGATTCAGATAGGGTGACAATGTGACATATCGAGTTTGGGTTTTGCTTGGTTGACATAGCTTCTTGTGTCGAGTTGAGGTTTGGTCGGATCAATTGTTAGTGACGTATCGAGCTGGGTTGGGTTAAATTCAATCTATTAATAGACCAAGAAGATATCATAGGATATTTTATTATGTTATTTCAACGAAAATGACCCGAACCCGTATTGACCCAAAGCTTCTTCTTTTTTGTGCGAAATAAGGCGTAAGGCCGGTGTAATATATGAGGGACCGTGATTCAAACTTGTGATTTATTGTCAGAATAACTCTATCTTAACCATTAGGTTATGAATTATGACCAGTATGTGCTTCAACCTTAGAAAACTGAGTATTCTAGAAAGGTTCCTATGAGGGATGGGTCAAGTGAAGCTAGTTAATCATTACTGGAACAATTTGACGAGTAATTTTCAACGTATCTGCAAGGTGAAGTTGCCAAAGGAGACGCAATTAGCGGCTCAATAAGGCGACAGATTAACAACATTAATTGTAATCATTAGCTACCAAACAACAGCAAGTCTTTTGATGGCGAGATATATTTTGGTCTTGGTGAAAGACGCAAAAATGTCACCCATTTAAGATGAAAATGTAACCATTTTAAGGTAAATAATTTTTAAAGCTATAATAGTTTGTCATTAAAATGGTAACATTTTGTAGTTAAAATAAGCGACGTTTGGCCGTCTTCACCAAGACCAAATATACTAATCAATGAGAATTTGTGACCAACCAAATACGGAGTACCTTACAGTTCACGACTTCACTAAAATAAAGTGCGTCTATGTACTATAATGTCTACTCTAACCTTAACTTGTTCGTTTTCAAAAAAAAAAAAAAAAAAAAAAGACCTTAGCTTGTTTGTATAGAATTAGATTCTATAGTAATATAACTAGTTTAGATTCCCGCAATAAATGCGCAGTATTTATAGATTTTTTTTAAAAAAAAATTGAACTATAAAACTAATCAAAAAAATTGAGTAATGGCATGAAATGTATATATTTTTAAACAAAATTAATGAAATTGTTTATAATTTTTTTATTAGCGTATCTTTTAGTTACGATTTATCATACAAAGAACGAATTTTTTGTCACAAAAATCTTAGAGACAAATCAATATATATATATGTGGACAGCGGGGGGCCCACGGGGGCGCTTAGGAAAACAAGCGTTTGCATTTTGTTGGAGTCGCCACCAATTTTTATGGGAAATTGGAACCGTTCGAATACCTCGTGTCATGTCAAGACACAAAGTAGAGACATGAACACTAAGCAATCGTTACCCTTAGCATTCTATGTCTAGAATGACTCTCGTGGATGCCAATGAACACGGGTGCTCACGGAGATCTGGAGTAAGGGGTGAGGGTACGTATTAGGAAGCTCTTTTGATCGAACACCTAATCCTGCCCGCCTCGATAGCGGCCTCTACTAATGATTAGGGAAATCATTTATACTTGATATATCGTCGATTATATGCATGCAATGCAACATCCAAGTTTTAATCCTAGCATGTGAAGATTAACACTAAGTCGGTTGACACGTAATGTAACATGCAATTAGGTCGAAGTAGGATTTAATGCTCAATTACATGTGAAAACATACAAATGATACAAGAAATAATGATAAATACAATAAAGAAGATTACAATAATAAAAATTACAATAATTACAATGGATTAGGCGATTTATGTCGAAAATACCTTCAAAACGGATAATTTGAGAAAACGAATAAAAGAATGAATCAACGATCAAATCAGTAGGCGATAAAACGGATAATAGTCAATTATACGTAAGCTAATTAAACTAGGTCAAGCAACAACGGAGTTCAGAGGCAGAAATCAACCCGGAACAGGCGCAACAGAGCTGCGTCCCTTGGAATAGGCGCAGTAGTTGCTGCGTCTGTTCCTGACCTGAATTCTGGCAGTGAAGCCGGAATTGCGTGTTGTTAATACTCGTTGGTAAATTTAATGATTGATTAAATTATTTACTCGGATGAAAGTGGTTAATAGGTTATTTACATGTGATTGAGGGGTCATAAAACAATAAAACACAGATGAGACGGATACAAACGAATTAATTACATGAACGAATGATGGATTAGTGACATGGGTGAACGAAATAGGCTAAACATGATGAATCAACGACAAATTAATGACGAATATGACAAATAACAGATGAAAATATATCAAAGGATCGAATTACAGAAACTCAATATGAACAAATCGAATTTCTACAACCCGTATTGAATTTTATGACGAAAACCGGCAAATATTGATTACTTGAGATTTAAGTCCGAATTTAATGACAAATTAAACATGTGCTAATGATGATGAATAATATACATGTGGAATTAATATGCTATTGTGGTCAAAGAATTAACAATAAACAAACGCAACAAAATAAACACGAACGAATTACAGAGGACGAAGGAAGAAGAAAGGAAGCGAGAATCGCGGCCTCACGAAGAGGCGAGCAGAATGCGCTCCTTCGAAGAGGCGCAGCGATTCTTTGCGTCCTTTCTCGACGGTTTGTCTTACGAAAATCCGTAAAAAGGGTTTTAAAGCACGGTTTTAGAAATCGATTTTAAGAGGTATTTTCGACATAAACCTTACATGATGATTACAAAAAGTAAATAACAATAAATAAAATAGGGATTTACACCCTCAGACTTACATGTTGACGAAACGAGAAGGACTAAGATATCGATTAGTGATGCTCGACGCGAATGTAAAGAAAGTGCCCTCGTAAGAGGAAAACGATTAGATTAATTAAGTTGAATGGTTGTGGAGTTGGTCAAATTGGTCGGTCATGCAAACGAGGCTGGTACTCAGAAGGATCCGAGCTTACGTGGTTGAAAGATCAAGCACGTAGACGCCAAAAAGTAAGAACAAAAGTCTAGAATGCAAAGGGAGAAGAGAAGGGCGGACACTCGCGTGAGAAATATGAGGAGCGAAGGCTCCTATTTATACTAATCACGGAATTAGGGTTTAGAAAAGGAGAGAAAGATCCGGAAATAACCGACTTAGGTAAAACGCGGAAACTTGGACAAAAAGAAAACCTTGAGGAAAAGGCGCAGCAAAGCTGCGTCCCTTGGAAGAGGCAAAGACTGCTGCGTCCTTTCCTCACGGTTCCTCCTGCGCAAGAAAGCGCGTTTGACAACCTGTCGTATTTTAGGCATAACTTTCTCTACAAGACTCGGAATAAGGTGATTTTGGTGGCGTTGGAAAGCTAAGAAAGAGATCTAGAACTTTCTGTGAAATAGGCCTGACCCAAAAAACTCGTTATGACCTCGTAAAATGGGCCTAATGGTCGGGTTATCATTTTAACTAAATGAAATGCACATTTTGTAATGTAAACTTTTAGTTTAGCCTAATGAAGTGACATGAGACTCAAAATGAGATATAATCTCAACATTTTATGACATCCTAACCTTAGGTAGACAAGCACATTGCTTTGACTCGGGATTTGACGGTTTTTAGAAAATGAAGACGGTTTTACGCCCGGACTCCAAATGTACTCTAATTACTGCCAAAACGACCGTAATGACACCTAGATGACAATTAAGAGGTAGACATAAATATTTGAGCAATCACTTGACGATAAACTTACGAACTGTCACAAATCGTTCAGCGTACCAAACATGCGGCCCAATCATCACCGGGTGGTTTGCGGGAGGTGCGAAATGAGGTGTCTCTGAGCCCCCACTTTGACTGAGGCTTGGACAAGGCGAAAGTCAAAGTATAGCCATCAGGTCAATCGAAGATTACAACCTGGCGACTATGGCGACGCGAGGCGGTTCAAGGGGTCTGAACCAAGGACCTGTCGTCGGGAACATTTTAGAGTTTGTCGACTATCGGGGAGGGTCGTTTAAAGTCCATTAGACTACGTAAGGAAGCTCGCCAGCCATAAGAAGAGACCATACCTGAGACTTCTTTCTCGAGATGTTTCCGGAGTTGCGTAGGAGCTAAGGGTAAGCATAGGAGCTAAGGGTAAGCGTAGGAGCTAAGGGTAAGACCTAAAAGATATATAAGGATTGTGCTAAGGTGTGGGACCCTAAAGGAAAGCATTGTCGGGAAGGAGGTCAAATATAAGTTCAACTTAAGGGGTAACCAAGGTTTGAGTGTAGGAACTCTAAGAAAAGGTGATCCTAAAGGAATATGATCCTAAGGGTAGAAGTGTATGAACTCTAGGGAGTTTGGGAACTTAAAAGAAGCTAGGTGTGCAAACCTGGGTATATGAACCTAAAAAGGCGGCTGGTATGGGAACTTAAAGGCTTGTGAACCTAAAGGAATTGGGATCCTAAGGTTAAGTTTATGAACTGCTGGGTTACTAATTCTTGTTTTAAACGTGTGCGCTTAAGCTTTCTGAGGTATGAGAACTCCAAAAGGATTTTATGGGTTTATGAACCTAAGGTCGTTGGTGTGGGAGCTTAAAGGTTTATGAACCTAAAAGAAGCCATTTTGGGATCTAAGAATCTAGGGGTCACAGGGATTCTGAAGAAACTTCTTAACACTTCCGAAGGCTAACTCTGAAGGCTATCTCTCACTAAAAGAAAGGCTGAAGGACAACTCTCTCTAAAGGACTGAAAGGGGACTTAACTGAAAAGGGGTTGTCTGAAGGTTACTGAAAGGATTATCCTGAAGTGTCTTAAGAAATAAAGGATTATCTGAAGGGAGGAAGGCTGAAGGAAGGATTATCCCAAAGGTTATCTAAAGGGTTGTCTGAAGGATATGAAGGTAATTTTCTGAAAGATCTGAAGGGTTTATCCTGAAAAAGGGTTACCTGAAAGATATGAGGGTTTATCCTGAAAAGGGTTACCTAAAGATATGAAGGATCACCTGGGGGTATCTGCCTCTCTCTGTCCTCAAGCAAACTCTCACTGGGGAGTAAAACGATGATTTTGGGAGAAGACAGCAGGACACAGTTTGGAACTGCTGGGAGAAATCTGCTTGCGTTCAGCTTCGAACAAATTTCGGAAGGATTTGGGGTCGATGTTGATCTCCATGTCTCGAGAGAGAATGAGCTCTCGCTGAGGGAACATAATCGGGAACTGATCTCCATGTCTCGAGAGGGAATGTCTATCCGTGTACTCTCGCTGGGGGAACATAATAGAGGTGTGTCGAAACACTTGTCAAACGAGAACCGCTCGTTGTGGCAAGCGAGGTCTTGATAAAGTACTGCTTCTGATACTTACCTGCATGGTTAGTAGCCACACAAGAATGCAATCTAATATATGCATGTAAGCAATTATCACATGGACCTCGAATAAGGAAACACATAGATTTTGCAAAAGTCGTTTCTTTATAAAAGTTGTTTAAAACTCGCTCAAAGAAATTTGTCGTTTGTACAATGTTATGCATATTCAAATGGGCTTTAGACACGCGACTGACGTGATGTAGACCTTATATGGACGTGACGCGAAATGTAGACTTAGGTTTGACTGACGAGACACTAACTTAGATTTGACGCGACACAGGGATGACTTTGACAGACTTTGCTTAAGTATGCGCAACCCCTAGCCAAACATGGGTGACAATGCGTATCAGTTCCAAAGGTAGAATAATTGCAAGAATGATGAAGGCATATAAAGACAAGGCATGAGCCATGGATCATCTGTCTACTAGGACTTCTTTCACCACCGTTTGCTGTAAAAGAGACCCCTCTTGAGGCACGATGACTTGGGAGAATTGATCCAAGACCTTTGTCATTGTCCGGACCGAGTACTAGCTAGACTTAGTGGAATAAAGGAAGGGTGGCATCTTGGAAGAGAAGCCCCCAGGATGAGAAGATGACTCTCGACTTTGGTAAAAAAGAGGCTGGGCGACAATAAGGAGCCCCCAGTATAGAGGTGTTGGTTGTGGAAGGGATGTTAATTGAGGTTGGAAGGTTGCAATAGAGGTTGAAAGTTGATGGTTGAGGTGGTTGATAATTGAAATTGAAAGTTGGAAGTGGGGATGGTTGTGTCCTTGAGGACTGCCTACGTATTTACGTGAAGTGAAATCAAACCAGATCGTAGTTCTGAGGTTTGGTTAATTTTATTTGGGTGTTGTGGTTGTATCCTTCTTGTGTAAGAAAAGACTGCCTACGTATCCACCTGAAAAGGTGAAATCAAACCATGCTCGTAGTTCAAGTGTGTGCCTAAGCTATGTTGTTTGGACCTTAAAGTGTATGGGTCACGAGGGTATATTCCTTTGGTGACTCGAAGAATCGATTTGAGATAACTCCCTCTGATCATAGACCAAAGAGGTATAATTAAGTTGTAAAAATTTCCTTGTCATGTGAGCACACCCGAAAGTGGACCCTAAGGATGGATATGGGTATGTCCCGTCCTAGGTAGCAAAGTATTAAATACTCCGTGTCTGGGTCAAGGTGAAACTGGATCGGATATTTGGAATGTGGAGCTCGGTAATAAGAGGCTTTTATGAAGAAATCTCTGGAGCTTTGATTTTGTGGAGTTAAGGCTTGATGGGGTTATGGCTTGTAATATGGCTTGGAAATGGAGTCTCTTGGCTTGATGTAGCCTGAGCACATAAAGGTAGGTTAAAATGATGTGGGATCAAGTTTTCATGTCTTGGCCCTAAAGGATGGGTATACTTGACGAGCTTGAGAGGATTCTCAAAATTCCTAACTATCTCCCGGTAACGGTCTCGAGAAGGACTTAGGGTGTATAATGTATGGAAGACTAAGTGAGGGTGCTAGCTGACCATCTTCATTGATGTCTTGGTTCTATACTGTAACTTGATTCTATATAGACTTCAGGAGTATTCCGTTTAGTATTTGATTTCAGGCTTGTTCTTGATTCAGACTCAGATTCTTGGTCTGGAATATATCTCGGATTTTGCTTAGACTCTTGATCCAGGTTTTGAAGACAACTTTGACTTTTGATATTGACTTGCTTGCTTGATTGAGCCTTCTTCTTTTGCTTTTGTCTTGGGCTATAGGCATAACTACGGCTTCGGATATTGATCTTGGGTATTTCTCTTGATTGAGTCTTTGTCTTTGATCGTGGCTCGTATCGTCCTGGATTGGCTTGCTATCATGGATTTGGGTTAGACTAGAGCCTTTGGTGTGAAATGGGTTGGTTTTTTAGTAACACTGGTTGTTTATTGTGGGGAATGGGCTTGCCTTCCGTCATGGATCGTTAACAAGGGAGATGGTCTGGATTTGTCCTAGAATCTCTTGAGACAGGCTCGTCTAAATTGGGGTTATATTGTGGTTTCTATTGCCAGACATGGAATAGGTAAGAAAAGAACACGGAGTTTCAGGTCCTCTACAACTTTGAACGGAACATCATCTAAGTGCACTCACATTGACTGACATGTTGTTGTTCTTTTAAAAATGTCTCAAATCAATTCTTGTTGTCACAGGAAAAGGGTAAAGGAAGAGACATGATAGAATATGTGGATTGAAAATGGTACTTTTATTGAAATGAATAATAAATGTACTTAACATAGACTCTAAAAGACATGTGACTCGTGGGACAGCCCCCAGGTTGTCACTAGAAACGGAAATGGACACAAATAAAGACACTATGACAAAATTATGGGATAGAAAGCCTAAGACTCGGACTCAGGCTCGGACTTGATTTCAGATATAGACTCGTAATCATCGGCCCATGCTTGAACATTTTCTCTTTTAGCAACTGGCTTTGACACCTGACTTTGAGCATTCACCCATTTGAGCACCTCATCCTCACCATTGGGAACATTGGAAGGATAACAGTTAAGAAGAGTTTCTTGATAAGTGGTATATCCATGAGGATTTCCTAAGCTACCTTGTGGATTAAAGGTTGAGAGGGACAACCTCCCGCTTTCAATCATATGCTGAATGACATGTTTTAATTTGTAACATTTCTCTGTATCATGCCCTTTGCCTCTATGGTATTTGCAGTAGGCATTCTCATCCCATAACTTGGATTTCTTCTCTAGGTCGGGCGTAGGTCCTATAGGCTTCAACATTCGGTGTTCCATGAGTCTCTGAAGGGCATCGGCGTATCTAATACCAATGTTGGTAAATTTCCTAGGAGGTGTGCCCTTCTTTTCGGAAGCCTTTGTAAATGACCTTGGAGGGTTGTTAGGTTTCTTTGACGAAGGGTCCATGGGGTTGCCTTTGTTGATTTTGATTCCCGGATGAGAAGAACTAAGAATAGATTGTCCACTTGTTGCTTTCTCCTTAGGACTGTCAAGTTGAGGGTTTGTTTGGACACTTTTCATTTTGAGAGGTTGGGCATCAAGCTTCTTACCCATTTCAGCAAACTGGTTTTCAATGTTGGAAAGTCGAGAGTTTAGGCTATCAATAGCTCCCTCTATTTTGGAAAATTTGTTGTTGAAGACAATGGATAGCATGAGCATTTCACTTTGGATATCGTCATCTTCGAGGACATTGATTTCTTCATCGTCACGAGGATTGAGGAGATGAGAACAGTCTAGATATGATTCTTCGTCATGTTTAATGATATTAGACCCAAGAGGGTCGATTTTCTTAGATTGCGCGACAGAAGGTGGCTTAGGAAGCTTGCCTTCTTCGATCATATCTTGGATGGTGTATTTCAAGAGAAAACACTCTTCGATATCATGGCCTCTACCTTGGTGATATAAGCAGTATTTGTTGCCCTTCCAGAGGTTCATCTGTTTCTCTAAAGGAGAGCCTCTTTAAAGCATCAGCATAAGACATGCCTAAATTGGTAAGCACCCTTTGATGTCTCCCAGGTTTCCTTTCAGCTGTTTTCGGCTTTCTAGGACGATGGTTATTGCAAGAGGTAAGCTTTGGACGACCTAGACTAGAGGTTTCTCTAGGTGGTGTGTTCTTTTCCACCATTCTATTCTCGAGGGTGAGGACGCGAATGCTCAAATTTTCCACTGTAGCTTGAACTGCTAGGACCATGGCATAAACATCTTGGAGAGACACGGTGATTGTGGCTTGATCTGCTTCGTAACTTTGCTGACTGACAAAACTTGCTGGATTCCTACTCGACAGAAATGACGCGCATTACACTCGATTCGACATAGGATCACGCATACTAAGGCAACAAACAAGAAAGGGACAAGGTGACAAATCTAGACTTGACTTGTGAATTCATGAAATGTCGTGAGCGACTTCTCGTGTTTGAATTCACGGTGCTTGACTATAATTTTAGACTCGAGTGTTAACTTAAACGGAGTGACCCTCATATGATTGACCTTATTGACGGGATTGATGACACATGTTAATTCTAATTTGTGTTGTTTAAGACAGACTTGACTCGAGGTTCGGGTATGTGTGTCCTGAACGTGTCATTAGGAGAACTCAAGAGACGGATTTTGGAATGACTCGATGTGTTAGCCTCGAGTGCGTGAGTCGAAGTGTGGAAATGTTTATATCCTAATTGAGTTAGGGTAGGGAGTCCAAAATGACGGCGTGACGCCTCAGGACTTGACTTGAATTTTGAAAAGACCCAAAATGTAAAGGAAGACGAGTTTATGACTCGACAGAGTTCCGACTAGGATATAGTCGGTTTGAACTTTGACTCTAACTTAGCCCAATTGAATTTACACATTTACATTTACATGATTTGAAAATCTTTTGATTAAAACATTTTTTTTGGACTCTTTTTTTTTTACGTTTTTTTTTAAATGGGTTTAAGGCCTGAAGTTTGACTCGACATTTGGACAGAGTTTCGACTGGTTTTGAGCTATATTTGGCCTTTTTCGAAAATTTACATTTTAAAAGAGGTATTGATTTTTAGAAATTTCGCCATGGTTTTGTTTAGAAAATGGTGATCACATATGATACAAACATATATACAGGCATTATAACAGTATGCTGAGTGCATTTAAAAGGGTTTTGGTTTAAAGGGTGGGTTGCCATACCGAACAATCAAACCCGAAGTCTGTGGAGAGGCTCGTACCAAACAAGAGTAAGGCCGATTCTTAGTCCATTTCCTCAAGTAGTGAAAGTCCTTGATACAAACAAGAGTAAGTACCATGGTAAGGATGACGTCAATCGCTATCCATCCTTAGGCCCAAATAAGAATTAGGACCGTTTAGACGGGACGATTGGTCGAATGGGTTGGGTTGGGCCTAGGAAGGCCGAATAAACGGTCTAGGAAGACCGAGTTATGAAAACCGACAATTGTCTTGTATAAACTATTCCCTAACCTTGTTCAAGTTTCACCCTTTTGGCTACACGTAAGTGTATTATCCCCAGCGGAGTCGCCAAACTGTGGACAGCGGGGGGCCCACGGGGGCGCTTGGGAAAACAAGCGTTTGCATTTTGTTGGAGTCGCCACCAATTTTTATGGGAAATTGGAACCGTTCGAATACCTCGTGTCATGTCAAGACACAAAGTAGAGACATGAACACTAAGCAATCGTTACCCTTAGCATTCTATGTCTAGAATGACTCTCGTGGATGCCAATGAACACGGGTGCTTAGGGAGATCTGGAGTAAGGGGTGAGGGTACGTATTAGGAAGCTCTTTTGATCGAACACCTAATCCCGCCCGCCTCGATAGCGGCCTCTACTAATGATTAGGGAAATCATTTATACTTGATATATCGTCGATTATATGCATGCAATGCAACATCCAAGTTTTAATCCTAGCATGTGAAGATTAACACTAAGTCGGTTGACACGTAATGTAACATGCAATTAGGTCGAAGTAGGATTTAATGCTCAATTACATGTGAAAACATACAAATGATACAAGAAATAATGATAAATACAATAAAGAAGATTACAATAATAAAAATTACAATAATTACAATGGATTAGGCGATTTATGTCGAAAATACCTTCAAAACGGATAATTTGAGAAAACGAATAAAAGAATGAATCAACGATCAAATCAGTAGGCGATAATACAGATAATAGTCAATTATACGTAAGCTAATTAAACTAGGTCAAGCAACAACGGAGTTCAGAGGCAGAAATCAACTCGGAACAGTAGCGAGAGTCAATCCCTTGAATAGGCGCATGAGTTATTGTTGCTGTTCTTCCCGACCCGACCTGTTGTGAGTTTAATTGCGTGTTGTTAATACTCGTTGGTAAATTTAATGATTGATTAAATTATTTACTCGGATGAAAGTGGTTAATAGGTTATTTACATGTGATTGAGGGGTCATAAAACAATAAAACACAGATGAGACGGATACAAACGAATTAATTACATGAACGAATGATGGATTAGTGACACGGGTGAACGAAATAGGCTAAACATGATGAATCAACGACAAATTAATGACGAATATGACAAATAACAGATGAAAATATATCAAAGGATCGAATTACAGAAACTCAATATGAACAAATCGAATTTCTACAACCCGTATTGAATTTTATGACGAAAACCCGCAAATATTGATTACTTGGGATTTAAGTCGGAATTTAATGACAAATTAAACATGTGCTAATGATGATGAATAATATACATGTGAAATTAATATGCTATTGTGGTCAAAGAATTAACAAGAAACAAACACAACAAAATAAACACGAACGAATTACAGAGGACGAAGGAAGAAGAAAGGAAGCAGGAACTGCGGCAGCCTCACGAAGAGGCGCAGCAGTTGCTGCGTCCTTTCTTGACGGTTTGTCTTCTGAAAATCCGTAAAAAGGGTTTTAAAGCACGGTTTTAGAAATCGATTTTAAGAGGTATTTTCGACATAAACCTTACAATTGTGATTACAAAAAAGTAAATAACAATAAATAAAATAGGGATTTACACCCTCAGACTTACATGTTGACGAAACGAGAAGGACTAAGATATCGATTAGTGATGTTCGACGCAAATGTAAAGAAAGTGCCCTCGTAAGAGGAAAACGATTAGATTAATTAAGTTGAATGGTTGTGGAGTTGGTCAAATTGGTCGGTCATGCAAACGAGGCTGGTACTCAGAAGGATCCGAGCTTACATGGTTGAAAGATCAAGCACGTAGATGCCAAAAAGTAAGAACAAAAGTCTAGAATGCAAAGGGAGAAGAGAAGGGCGGACACTCGCGTGAGAAATATGAGGAGCGAAGGCTCCTATTTATACTAATCACGGAATTAGGGTTTAGGAAAGGAGAGAAAGATCCGGAAATAACCGACTTAGGTTAAACGCGGAAACTTGGACAAAAATAAAACCTTGAGGAAAAGGCGCAGCAAAGCTGCGTCCCTTGGAAAAGGCGCAGCACCTGCTGCGTCCTTTCCTCAGCGGGTTCCTCATGCGCAAGAAAGCGCGTTTGACAGCCTGTCGTATTTTAAGCATAACTTTCTCTACAAGACTCGGAATAAGGTGATTTTGGTGGCGTTGGAAAGCTAAGAAAGAAATCTAGAACTTTCTGGGAAATAGGCCTGACCCAAAAAACTCGTTATGACCTCGTAAAATGGGCTTAAAGGTCGGGTTATCATTTTAACTAAATGAAATGCACATTTTGTAATGTAAACTTTTAGTTTAGCCTAATGAAGTGACATGAGACTCAAAATGAGATATAATCTCAACATTTTATGACATCCTAACCTTAGGTAGACAAGCACATTGCTTTGACTCGGGATTTGACGGTTTTTAGAAAATGAAGACGGTTTTAGGCCCGGACTCCAAATGTAATCTAATTACTGCCAAAACGACCGTAATGACACCTAGATGACAATTAAGAGGTAGACATAAATATTTGAGCAATCACTTGACGATAAACTTACGAACTGTCACAAATCATTCCGCGTACCAAACATGCGGCCCAATCATCACCGGTGGTTTGGGGAGGTGCGAAAATGAGGTGTCTACAATATATATATATATATATATATATATATATATATATATATATATATATATATATATATATATATATATATATATATATATATATATATATATATATATATATATATATATATATATATATATATATATATATATAGAGGCCGAATCCGTGAGGTAGTTAATTATGGCGAGGCGGCCGACCTCACCAAATTCCTTCATTAATCCTTCATTTATGGACTAACTTCCTATTATTCATTGGGCTGAAAATTGAGGGGTCATTCCAAATCTTTTCATTTAGCCCAAAATACTTTCTCTCACTAAAATATTAAATCATACAATATCCCAATTACACACTATCTCTCTAAAATATACAAACAAAATTGTTTTCCTGAAAATTCTTCAACAAGCAAGCTCTCGTTCGTTCAACGGAAATTTTTCAGCAAAGCTCATCAATTTGTTCATCGATTGTTCGTGGATTTCATCAAAAAAACATTCAACAACGTTGATTCAAGTAATTTCAGAAGAAAAATCGATTAATTTCTAGGTAATTTCATAATTTTGATCAAAATTGAGTATATTCATACAATTCTGTCAATTCACTCATAAATTCATGATATCAGGTTCGAATTTGATCAAATTGAACGATTTTTAAATAAAACGTTCGAATTTGACCAATATTTTGAGCGATTTCCTTTTTCTCGCGATTTCGTACTACTTACTAAATTGTTTTTGACGATTTTGTAGCTCTAATTGCTATGGAGATTGTAGATATCACAATGACTGATGATAATAGTGTTATTGAATCAGGTATATCGTTTTTTATGTAATTTTTGTAAAATCTCATGTTTTCGATTCAATTTGCATTTGTCAAAATTTCTCAAATTATTATGAAATATATGGATCGATATTGTATTTCAGTTTTTTTGCAAGGTTTAGTTTATGAATTGAGTTGAATTTGTGAATCTTAGGACCTAATTGTGTGATTGTAAGAGTTGGTTGAATTGTTACCGTAAGAGTTTATGAATTGAGTGGATTTTGCTGTTTGGAGAATATCAGACCTTATTTTGTGAATCTCAGACCTAGTTTAGTGAATCTTAGAGCTTGTTTTGTGAAACTTGGTCATCATAAGTGGTTAGAATCACCTTTGCTGCTCTTTTACTTATTTTGTGAATCTTAGACCTTATTTTGTGAATCTCAGACCTTACTCAGTGAATCTTAGCAAATGATGATAGTGTGATAATTAAATAAAACTTAAAAATCTTCACCAATTTTTTTTTTAAATTATTTGAACTAATAATATGATACTTTATTTAGTGAATCTCAGACTTTATTTGGTGAATCTCAGCCTTTATTTAGTGAATCTTGGGCCTTATTTTGTGAATCTCTGTTGTTAACGTTACTGATGCAATTTTATTATTTCTTTTTGTGTGAAGCAGAGACCGTAGTTTGTGAAACTAGAAGGTTATTTTGTGAAACTTAATAACTAATATATACAACCTGGGTAAGATTAAAAACTGAACGAATAATCTGAACCAAAAAGTGAACTTGTGAATCTCAGTCCTTGTGTTTGTGAATCCTAGAGCTCTTTTTGTGAACCCTTTAGGAATGACCTATTCTGCTCTCTTCCTTGCTCAGATAATATCCTCAGACTTTATATGTGAATCATAGACCTTATTTAGTGAATCTTAAACCTTGTTTTGTGAATGTGAGATGTGACTTTATGAACCTTATAGCTTCTTAGGTATTGATTCAAATGTCAACAACAACTCACAATGTAGTGTGACGCCTCGTGTCGGTTGTGGTGAGGTTCCTTGCTCTAATGTTGGTTCTGGTCAGGATGGTGAGGGTTCTACTGCTGTCTTAACAACCCCTACAATGCCAACTATTTCCACACCTACTACTTTGGTAACTTACACACCGGGTGGCACTGAGCAATGGATAAGTAGGATTGAAGAGAAGTTTACATCCATGCTTGGCAAAACATTTGTGGACTTAGAGTCAGCAATGTTGTTCTATAAAATTTATGCCATTGCTTGTGGGTTTGAAGCAAGGAAGTCTTCAACTAAGAGGTTTAAAGATGGTATTATTCGAACAAAATGCATGGTTTGTCATCGTCAAGGTTTTAATAACAGGAAAAATCATTCTCCCAAAGCTAATGCAAAAACAACAACTGTTGAAACTGGTGACAAAACAAAAGCTGGTGCAATAAGTGTAAATAGAAAAACAAAAACTGCTAAAACCAGTATGAAAAAGGGTGGAGGTGCAGGTGCAGGTGAAGCTGAGAGTTCCAATAAGCAAAGTGGTACAAGAATAACTAAAATTAAAAGGTGGGGTTGTGAAGCAATGATAAAATTCATGTTCCATGAAAAGATGTACAAGATTGAACAATTCCGTGAGGGCCACAATCACCCAAAGGCCTTTGTCAAAAATAGGGAATTTGAGAAACTTGTCACATTAATATAAATCAACCGAACGAATATCATAAGCAATTGATTATCCAAAATTCGAGATTGAATGTCGGGGCTAGTTTAACATACAAATTATGCAAGGAACAAGCAGAGGGTTTCGAAAATGTTGGAGCTACCCTTACGCAGTTCAAGAATTTCCAAAGGGAAGTAAAATGTCTACTTAATGGCAAGGATGGACATATGTTCATCTCTCGTTTAGAAACCCTCCGAGAAACAAAAGGGTTGGCATTTTCATATGAAACAGATGCTGACAACGCTTTGACAAGAATTTTTTTTTGGACAAATGCGGATTCCATCAGATGTTACGCATTGTTTGGTGATGCTATTTCATTCGATCCAACCTATGGAACGAACAAATATAACGTGAAATTTGCACCTTTCACTGGCATTGAAAATCACAAAAAGTCAATAACATTTGGATGCGTGCTTTTAGATCATGAAGACGATAACTCATTTATTTGGGCATTTCAGCAGTTCCTGAAAGCAATGGGTGGCAAAGAACCCAATTTCATCATCAGTGACCACGATCTTGGAATAATAAATGCGCCTCAGTGTGTTTTGAAATATCTTACTTTTGTGAAACTGGTTATTTATTTGGTGAATCTAGGAACATTATTCACGAATCTTGAAGTTTATTTTGTGAATCATAGAGCGTGTTTTGTGAAACTTAGATCTTGATTTGTGAAACACAAAGCTAATATTCTTAAACTTGGTCATAAGTTGTTGAAATTGCCTATTTTGTTATTTCTCTTATCTTGTGAATCTGAGACCTTGTTTTGTGAATCTCAGACCTTATCTTGAGAATATCAGACCTTATCTTGTGAATCTCAGACCTTGTTCAGTGAATCTTTGGGCTTGTTATGTGAAACTTGGTCGTGGTTTAAAATCATCTATTTTGCTCTTAATTTTGTGAATCTCAGACCTTATCTTGTGAATCTCAGACCTTGTTCAGTGAATCTTTGGGCTTGTTATGTGAAACTTTGTCGTGGTTTAAAATCATCTATTTTGCTCTTAATTTTGCGAATCTCAGACCTTATGTTGTGAATATTAGACCTTGTTTAGTGAATCTTAGGGCTTGTTATGTGAAACTTGGTCGTGGATTAAAATCATCTATTTTACTCTTAATTTTGTGAATATCAGACGTTATCTTGTGAATCTCAGACCTTGTTTAGTGAATCTCAGGGCTTGTTATGTGAAACTTGGTCGTGTTTTAAAATCATCTATTTTGCTCTTAATTTTGTGAATCTCATACCTTATCTTGTGAATCTCAGACCTTGTTCAGTGAATCTTTGGGTTTGTTATGTGAAACACAAAGCTAATATTCTTAAACTTGGTCATAAGTTGTTGAAATTGCTTATTTCGTTATTTCTCTTATCTTGTGAATCTGAGACTTTGTTTAGTGAATCTTAGAGCTTGATTTGTGACCAAAGATCTCTGACAATAGATAATGTGGATTTTGTGACTTGCAGCCGTGTTCAATAAAGCAAGACATCGCTTTTGCATGTGGCATATTATGAAGAAAGTAACAGACAAGGTTGGGAGCACAATTTGCAAAGAGACTGATTTCTTAAGTCATCTGAACAATGCTGTCTGGAGCGAGGACTTGGAGCCTGAGGAATTTGAAGAGAATTGGGCTAAGGTCATTAGTGAGTTTTCGTTAGAAGAAAATAAATGGTTGATTGACAAGTTTGCGGAACGAGATAAGTGGATACCCGCTTATTTCAGGAATGTGCTGATGGGCAACATTTTAAAAACCACACAAAGGTCATAGAGTTCGAATAGCTTCTTCAAAAGATTTGAAAATAATTATGGGACTCTCGTAAAATTTTGGATGAGATTTGAGAGTGCCATGGACTAACAAAGGCACAATCTAAAGCTTCTTGAAGCACATAGCCATAACTCAATGCCTGGAACCCTATTCGGGTCAAACTAGGAGGCCCATGCAATGAAGGTCTATACACATGAAGTGTTCTTTGACTTCCAAGAGGAGGCTAAATTTTCGGTAAATGCGTGTAGTGTTTGTGGATACACCCCACTAGATCCAGTAACGAACTTTGAAGTTTCAATTGTTGAGGACGCGAACAAGCGAAAGAGATATGCAATTGAGTACAATAGGAGAACAATGGATGTCCGTTGTGCATGTAAATTGTTTGAAAGGAAAGGTATCTTATGCAACCACATCATTTGGATTTGCTCGGGAAAGTTTAAGGAAATTTCTGAGAAATACATTTTGCGTAGGTGGAGTAAGAATGCACTCAGAAACCCTGTTTATGATTTGAATGGAAATCTACTGGAAAACAATGATCTTACTGGTAATAGTAAATTTGGAATGTCTCGGGTGTGGTCTGAGATTTACGCAACTGTTGGTATGCTCAAAATAAAAGAAGAAGAGTCAGATATGAGAGAGTTTGCCAAGCTAATAAAAGAATTCCGAGAGAAGTTAGAGCCAAACCCAAAGCCTTTGACCAAAGAACAAGAATTGTAGGCCCTTCTCTACTGCAAGGCTCCAAAAGAAATCAAGATCTTATCACCTAAAGTCTCTAGAAACAAAGGTAGTGGTAAAAGGATGGTGAACAGCAAAAATAAGGCAATTATGAGGGCAAAAAAACCGAAAAGGTTGTGTGCTAAGTGTAAACGCATGTCACACCACGATAAAAGAAATTGTCCAAATGAGTTTGCAGAGCATCCTCCTGAGAATCAAGTATGTATAATTCTACTATTGTCTTTCCATTTTAGTATTGCTTGAAAACGCAACTACTATTGTCTACTAATTCTTTTATTTTTCTAAGAAAAAGTATCTAATAAAGGTTTGATTCTTCACATAGGGAGACACATCGGAAGAAGAGGAAGAGGCCGAGAATGAAGAATGATGTAATGGAGTATTTTTAAGCAACGAGAATAGAGATGATGATTGAAGAAGACAAGTTTTCTGAGTGCATTCTGTTGAGTCCAGTGACTAATGAAGAGATAAAGGAGGCTTTGTTTTCTATCCCTAATCATAAAGCTCCTGGACCTGATGGGTACTCCAGTGCCTTCTTTAAGGATTCTTGGGAGATCATTGGGGGTGATATCTGTAAAGCCATAGCTGATTTCTTTACTCATGGAAGAATTTTAAAGCAAATCAATCATACTCTAGTTACTCAGATCCCAAAAGTGCCCTTACCTGTGGATGTGACCCAATTCAGGCCCATTGCTTGTTGTAATGTCCTGTATAAGGTCATTTCTAAGCTTCTTTGTGCTAGGCTAGCCAAGATCCTCCCCCATATTATCAGTCCTAACCAAGGAGGTTTTATCCAGGGAAGAAATATAATTGAAAATATTCTTGTTTGCCAGGATATCATCAGATTGTATAATAGGTCATCTGTTTCTCCTAGATGCCTTATAGTTGATCTAAAAAAAGCTTATGACTCAGTCAATTGGTCATTTCTCTTTCAAATGCTGAGAGCTTTGAACTTTCCTCCTCATTTTATCCTAATGGTCCAGGAATGTGTAACCACTGCTTCCTATTCTCTGGTGATTAATGGTGAAACCTTTGGTTTTTTTCAAGGGAAACAAGGTTTGAGACAAGGAGATCCCCTATCTCCTTTGTTATTTACCATTGCTATGGAGTACCTATCTAGGGTTCTGAACTTTACTACTGAGGTTCTTCCTTTCAAATTTCATTCTCTTTGCAGTAGGCTTAAATTACAGCACCTTATGTTTGCTGATGATTTGTTACTATTTTCCAAAGGTGATACCCAGTCTGTTATGGTTCTGTTGAGATCCTTTGCCACTTTTTCTGCAGCTTCAGGTCTTCAAATGAATAAGCATAAGTCTAACATCTATTTTTCTGGAGTTCAGAGGAAGGATAAGGAATATATTATTGGGCTTTCTGGTTATGTTGAAGGGCAGCTCCCTTTTAAATACCTGGGTATACCCATTACTGCTGGTAGACTAGGTAAAAAGGAATGCCAGATCCTGATTGAAAAGTTTGTTGAGAGAATCAGGTCTTTTGGAGCTAGGAAGCTCTCCTATGCTGGGAGACTTGTGTTGGTTAAATCTGTTCTTACTTCTCTTTTTACATATTGGGCAAACATTTTTATGATTCCCAAAGGTGTGATGAAGAAGATTGATAGTATATGTAGGAATTATCTGTGGGATGGCACCAGTGTTTATCTTAGAACTCCTATGGTTAGCTGGGAAAAGGTGTGTACTCCTCAGAGTGAGGGGGGACTTGGCCTTAGATATAGTCCTGACTGGAATAGGGCTACCATTGGGAAACTAGTTTGGTGGATATATAGCAAGCCTGATAGTTTGTGGGTCAAATGGGTGCATCAGGTGTATATCAGGAGCAGCAGTTGGGATAGTCATGTTCCAAAGACTCATATGAGCTGGAACTGGAAGACTGTCTGCAGAGTTAGGGATGATTTTAAGTCTGGTTATGGTGCTGGTACTTGGCTTGCTGATAAGAAGGGGTATACTGTGGCCTCTGGATATCAGTGGATTCGTCATAAGGAACAGAAAGTTGGCTGGGCAAAACTGATATGGAAGAGTTGGGCATTGCCTAAACATAAATTTTTGGCATGGTTAATTCTTAGGAATGCTCTGAACGTTAAAGTTAGACTTTTCAAGCATGGAATTTGTCAGGATGAGCTGTGTTGCCTGTGTAATGTTGGACAGGAGACAATTGAGCATGTTTTTAAAGACTGTCAGTATACTTCAATGGTTCTGTCAGGGGTTTGTGCTTGGTTATGCATTCCTAGTCCTTCTGTGAATGGACTAATATGGGTGGGAAGAAGAAAATGGAGCCTGCTGAAGCGCAATGTCTGTTTGGCTGCTTTCATGGCAGTCTATTATGAAGTATGGCATCAAAGAAATCAAGCAAGATTGGAAGGAATCCTATTAAGACCGAGCATAGTTATCTCTCAGATTCAAAAATGCATCAAATTAAGATTGGCTAGTTGTAAGATTGTAACAAATTTGGATGCAAACTGGATAGCTTCTATAGTATAGGAGCTTCTCTTAATTATTCACTTTTAGTTTGTAATAGATGCTTTTGTGCTTAATGAGAAGACTTACCTTCTACCAAAAAAAAAGACAAGTTTTAAGCTCGTTTTATTTTTGTCAATGTAATGGAGTATTCTTAAGCAACGAGAATAGAGATGACGATGGAAGAAGACAAGTTTTAAAGCTCGTTTTATTTCTGTCAATGTTGTGAATCCTGGACCTTATTTTGTGAAACTGGAATGTAAAATTGTGAAACTTGGTTCTGAATCTAGCATCAAGCGTTTTTATCATTTCAGACCTTGTTCAGTGAATCTTGTGAATCTCAGACCTTGTTCTGTGAAACTTGGTCGTGGTTTAAAATCATCTATTTTGTTCTTAATTATGTGAATCTCAGACCTTATGAATCTCAGACCGTATCTTGTGAATCGCAGACCTTGTTCAGTGAATCTTAGGGCTTGTTCTGTGAAACTTGGTCATGGTTTAAAATCATCTATTTTGCTCTTAATTTTGTGAATTTCAGACCTTATCTTGTGAATCTCAGACCTTGTTCAGTGAATCTTAGGGCTTGTTCTGTGAAACTTGGTCGTGGTTTAAAATCATCTATTTTGCTCTTAATTTTGTGAATCTCAGACCTTATCTTGTGAATCTCAGACCTTGTTCAGTGAATCTTAGGGCTTGTTCTGTGAAACTTGGTCGTGGTTTAAAATCATCTATTTTGCTCTTAATTTTGTGAATCTCAGACCTTATCTTGTAAATCTCAGACCTTTTGCTCTACTCAATGTCAATGTCAAACTTGGTCGTGGTTTAAAATCATCTACTTTACGACTATCAAATATCTTTACAAGAGTCGATGAAGGCAACAATCTTTACAGGAGCCTCGACCCACTTTTGCTCAACTCAATGTCAATGTCAAATTAGCTCAAATTGCTCAACTCAATGTCAAATTAGCTACATAAGTCACATAAGTGACCCTGAAATTTTTTTACGACTTTACAACTATCAAATATCTTTACAAGAGTTGATGAAGGCAACAATCTTTACAGGAGCCTCGACCTACTTTTGCATATTATGACTTCACGGACAATTGTCTTCTTTAATTAAACACCTATACAACCAAAAACAAGTACAATCGACTTATTCACGAAATATTCGCCAAAGTTATGAAGAAATGAACTTCACATCATTTTTAAGACAATGAAGTGTACCTTTTTAGTATTTTTATCCCATCTAAGTAGTTCCAATATGATCGATTTTCGTTATTGTGTCAATTTCTGCAAAGAGCGACATATATTAATGAAGTACATAGACAACCAACCTATCTTTATTTGGTGAATATCAAACCTTGTTTTGTGATTCTCAAACCTTGTTCAGTGAATCTCAGAGCTTGTTCAGTGAATCTCAGAGCTTGTTGATTTTAAACCACTTATAATGACCAAGTTTCACAAAAAAAGCTCTAAGATTCACTGAACAATGTCTGAGATTCACAAGATAAGCCTTTATTTTCGTATACTAATGAACTTACCTCAAAATATTCACTTTTGGTGCATAAACTATCATCGTCCAAGGCACTCAACCACTTCAACAGAAAAAATCCACAATCATAACTAGACAAAAAAAAAAAAACAGTAAATGGTTTAAAATCAACAAGCTCAAAATAATAACTATTGATTTGTTAACAAAAGGAAAAAGATACATGCTTACATACCTTGTTGTTTGTTGAGGGACTTCGAGATTGACAAATTCGTTCGTGTGCAGGATCTGCAAAGATTTATATGACTCTCCCAAAATAGATGAAACATGATGTATCTGAAAAAGAAAAGGCAATAATAAGATCAAAATATATTTTGGAGTATACTTTTAAAAGAAAAGGCAATAACAATATTTTGGAAAAAAAAAAATCATACAAGCTCTTTGGCATGCTTGTTGTCAGGATCCACATTAACAGCCACGCATGAGTCAAGGATGAAATTTTTTCCCTGCTTTTTATCACAGACACAAGCCCACCAATGCTGCGGCAGCGTGTTACTATGGAAAGGGATAAAAACCTGAGATAGTAAATGTATAAGACAAACCAAGAGATTAATGCTATAATAAGGAAAATAAGGTCCAAGATTCACAGAATAAGGTCAAGAACTCACAAAACAAGTTCACAAACTAAGGTCAAGGAGTTCACAAAATAAGGTGCAGGATTCACAAAACAAGGTCCAGGATTCACGAATTAAGTTCCAGGATTCAGAAATAAGTTCACAAAATAAGTTCGCAAAATAAGTTCCAAGATTCACAAAATAAGCTCCAAGATTCACAAAATAAGCTCCTAGATTCACAAAATAACGTCAAGGATTCACAAAATAAGTTCACAAATAAGGTCAAGGATACATAAAATAAGTTCACAAAATAAGGTCCAGGATTCACAAAATAACGTCAAGGATTCACAAAATAAGTTCACAAATAAGTTCACAAAATAAGTTCACAAAATAAGTTCAAAAAATAAGCTCCAAGATTCACAAAATAAGGTCCAGGATTCACAAAATAAGGTCCAGGATTCACAAAATAAGTTCACAAAATAAAGTCCAGCATTCACAAAAATAAACTCCAAGATTCACAAAATAAGCTCCAAGATTCACAAAATAAGCTCCAAGATTCACAAAACAAGTTCCAAACATATCAATGACCTACAAATAAGTAAAATAAACATCACAAATATCTGACCTTGTCGATATGGCTACCATCAACTGGAGTGTAACTGTCCTGTATGTATGGACCCGAAATAACGGGGTTGTTTTCTCGATGAAGACCCTACAAGTCACAAGAAGGCAATTTTAGAAACAAAGCAACTTTAAGAACGCAAAAATACTTGAATATCAACATATAAAGGATTTGAGACTGACAAATATTGTTGTTGGCAAGTAGAGTAAATTTCTTCTACTGAGTGTGCACTTAATTTCAAATATATCAATGACCTACAAAATTAAATTTGTTAGGAAACATACACATCGAGTGACGTGAACAAAATGAAAACATGGGGAGGAAAAGGAAAATAATACTTGGGGGTTACTTAACTGATCAACAATAAGGCCTTTCGGTCTAAAGCTATGCAAAGCATCTCTTGTGACTTCCATCCACGGAGTGGACACCATAACCTCACTTCATTATTGATAAAATTCAATTAGTAGATATATTTATTACAATAAAAAAAATCAAAAAATCAAAGCAAAAATATGACATTACTGTTGAGTTTTCTTTGATTTCTTTCGAACAAAATTCAGCAATTCATTCTCAGTGTATCGAGGCCATTCTAGTGCATCATTTTGTACTATTTCTCTGGATAGGTTCTCTTGATCGCACGCCCTCAACTCCTTACTGGCAGATGGTTTATCAAGGCCGGAAACAATTGGTGTAAAAGGAGGATCACTGTTCCCTACCACAGGAGGAGGAGTAGAAGTCGCAGGAGTAGCTAGAATAGTAACGGTGGGGTGAGTGGGCTCACTGTTCTCAGAATATGTAATAATTTGATTGCACGCCCTCAACTCCTTACTGGCAGATGGTGTAGAAGGAGGATCACTATTCCCTACCACAGGAGGAGGAGGAAGAGTAGGAGTAGAAGGAGTAGCTAGAACAGTCACAGTGGGGTGAGTGGGCTCATTGACGGAAGGGACATCATCAATAGCACTGGAACTTGTTTGCATATCTCTTTCACTTGTTCTCCTCCTATTGTACTCAACCCACCATTCTTGATTATGATGATCATCCGCTACCACTTTGGGCTCAGAATGGTCAGGTTGTTCATCATTGACGTGAGGGACATCATCATTGACGGGAGGGAAATCATCAGTAGCAGTAATATGAGAAGGAGATAAAAGATGATCAGGTTGTTTATCAGCTTGAATACAAGACGTTGAAGGTTCACCAAGTGGAATGATTTGGCATTCTGGTTTTGGTGGTGAACGACGTGACTGTATTGGTTGCAAAACTTCACCCATCACGTCCAATGCCTCCAACAATTCAGCTAGATTATCCCCACTATTACCCTCCACACTCTCCTGGACATTACCCTCCACACTCTCCTGTACATTACCCTCCTCATTATTATCTTCTTGAGATAACCTAAAATCATCTTTCATACCATCTACAGCTGCAACTAGTTTAGAAACTGTTGCTGAGGAAGGTAGTTTGCTTAGAGATTGACTAGCAAGAGATTTGTACTCCATGAAAGCTTGAGCTATGACCTTTGCGGAAACCGCAAGTTTATTAAAAAACTCAGTAGTACTACCTGAATTATTAGGTAGAAGAGGATCAACATTTGCGGAAAGCGCAAGTTTATAAATAAACTCAGTAGGAGGATCAGAAGGTTCTTCATTTTCAGAATGTTGTTGTTCACTTGTTCGCTTTGAAGACTGCCTAAACTCAATAGTAGGCAAAGGTGCACTCGGTGGCTTTGAAGACTGCCTAAACTCAATAGTAGGCAAAAGTGCATGTGCCTTATGCTGAGTGATGACCAGTGGAGGCTCAATAGAACCCTTGCCGAAAGTTCTATTGTCCGAATTTTTGTCATTCACTTCCTCCTTAAGTCTCTGGGATATAGCTTCTTTAGTCCAAGTTGAGAGCGTTGGAAACTGCCGAGTCACAAGGCGTGATTTGAAGACACATCGGTCTAGATAAATAAAAACCAAGACCATAATAGGTCCACCAAACCAATTTTCTTTCAGCTTTTTGGTCTTCCACTCCTCCTTTTGCCAAGACTCAACTTGGGAAGCCAATTTACGTTTGATTAAATTGCACCAGTTGAATTCGGAGATCAACTCAGTGTTTACCAAACTTTTAAGAAGTCTCAGCAAACTTGCCCGATTGCCTACAACACCGCCTAAAAGAGCATTGAAGATATAAATGATGAAAGTGCGTTTAAAATCATCTCCACCATCTTTTTGTGTATAGAGCTTTTCCATAATGTGTTTGAGCTCAATGGAACTACCTTTGTATTAACTTCTGAACTCCTCCAAAATAGACACATAAGAAGGGCACTTATCTCCAGTTTTTGCTTCTTCGACAATGTTTGGACCCATTGGCAATCCCAGGCACAAATGGATATCTTCCTCTAAAACAAGGAGTTTCCCATCACACAACGATCCTGTAAAGGGGTAATAATTTCAAACTATCCAGTACGCCAAGTGACCCGGAACAACGTCTGTTTTAAGATGCAATAGAGAACCAAATCCCATTTCTTGTATAGCTTCAATCTGCTTATCTGATGGTGGATTCTCCTTATTGTTGAGAAAGTTGTAAAGCCCAGCAGGAGACATCCGAGTCCTCAACACAAGCAGTCTGTCTTTGTAAATTCTTGTCTTTTTTGTAGGTGGCTCAGAGAGTGGTGCAAAGAGCTTCAGAGGGTGCTTGATGAGAATCGGTTGTGGTTCAACAGGTCGCTTCGTTTTAGCTTGCTTCCTATTATGCACCAAGTAAGGCAAAATAACATCAGAACTAAAATCCAAAATGTAAACATTTTAAGTAAGTTTGACAACAGAGAAGGTGATTTCATGCACTTATTAACAAGTATAACAATATTATCTTCCAGTTTCACAAAACAGGGTCTGAGATTCACACAATTAGGTCCTAGATTCACACAAGTAGGTCCTAGATTCACGAAATGCAAATGAGATGTAGCTACTGAAAACTTAACCAACAATACATTTAAAAACTGGCAAAGAACATGCATCCAAAAGAACGATAAATTAATCACAAAACCATACGCAAGAGAATCGAAATATACTAAAAAACCCCTAAACCCTCAATAACAAAAACTCTAAACCCTCACTAACAAAAACTGGCAAAAACCCTAAACCCTCAATAACAAAAACCTGCATAATAAAAACAATAATTTGACGAATTAAAGAAGTTGATTGAAAATTATGGTGAAAAATACGAAACAAAAGGAGGATGAATCGAAACTTGAGAAAGTAGATAGAAAATACCTAATTTGCGGATGATAGCGATAGTAGAAACGGTAATGCTAATGGCAGACGAAAAGCTCAATGATAATGGCGGATAATGACGAAGACGGATTTGAAATTGGAGCACTGAATATGGAAGTTGAAAAGAGAAGCAGTTAGTGAATATGGAAGTTGAAGAGAGAGCACTGAATATGGAAGTTGAAGTGAAATTTGAAATTGCGATATTTTGTGAAACTGGACCACGTAGATCTTTACTTAAGAATACATGACTCCTAATTTTGAGAATCTTGGAACTAATTACGTAAAACTGAAGCATGAAATTGTGAAACTAAGTCTTGAATAGTTGATCTTCACTTAAGATGTTTCTTTTACTCAATGTTGTGAATCCTGGAACTTATCTTGTGAAAGTGGAACATAAAATTATGAAACCTAGACTTGAATCCAGCATTAAGTATTTTTGTGATTTTGATCAAAATTTAGTCTTTAGTCGATGTCATCGTTTCCCAATTTATCCTGAATTCAACATCGTTTCCCAATGAAGTAAAGCCTTTAGTTGATGACATTAAACATGTAATTGTGATAAAGGTATATCCAGACCTGAATCCATTAATCATGTAATGTACATAATACAGAAAATGATGCGAATCAAATGATAAGGCGGCTTGCATTAAACATCTTTGTCTCTCAATAAAAGACCGTCATACGAAGTACACCCGTCTCATCTTATGGTCAAATCCAAGTTTCACAATTTCTTATAGCATTACATTCTCGACTACTAAATACATTCTCGACTACTCAAATACAAGACTACAGACTAATGAATTCATGGTACCATTACAAACAAACAAGGTCATATGGCCGAATTTCACCATTTCGAATACTGAGTACATCAACACAAGATTGATATAGCAGGCCTGCTGAAGCAAGGGATGTCCGCCAGTGAACACATATCCATCGGAGAAAGATCATTTGCTTGCAAAAAGACTGTCATGTCATCAATGAAACACCTATACCATCAGAAACAAGTAACAATTAAGAGATGTTCACCAAATTTATGACCAATTGGACTTTGCATTAATTTTAAGTCAAGCAAGTGTACCGTTTTTGTATTTTTATCCCATTTAAGAAGTTCCAATATTATCTTCTTTCGATAGTCAGGCAATTTCTGCAAAAGAGATTTTCATACAGTATAGTATATATTTAATATGTAGCAATGGCAAGGTAGGAGGGAAAACCCGTAAATCTATACCTCAAAATATTCACTGTTGGTCCATAAACTTTCATTGTCCAACGCATCCAACCATTTCAGCACAAACACTCCACAATCAAAACTACAAATAAATAAGCATTTATGAGTAAAAGAAACATCTCAAGTGAAGATCAACTATTCAACCATTCATTTCACCAATATAAGGATTGGGTACTTGGTTTTGGTTAGAGAGGGACCATTCAAACTTGTACGATAAAAATACAAATATAGCCTAAAAAACGAAGATACATGGTTACATACCAAGTTTTTTTATTGAGGGACTTTAAGGTTGACAATTGGGTTCATGTACATCAACCGCAAAGGTTCAAATACAGATGAACCACCACAAAGAACAGATGAAACTTGGTACAACTGGAACATGAAAAATCCAATAGAACATAAAAATATGACAGGGTTATATTTTTAAAAAACTAAAGATAAATACTCCAAAATATTTTGGGAAAAAATCATACAATCTCGTGGGCGGTGTGGTTATCAGGATCCACATGTAAATCGGTGCTCTAGTCGAGGATGAAATTTACTTTTTGCTTTAAATCACAAACGCAAGCCCACCAATGATGACACTTATCGTTAAGCATAGGGATATAAACTTGCAATAGACAAACCAATTAACAATACACATGAACGAAAATAAATAAAAAAGAACATAAATAGTAGAAGAGGGATCTTTCACCTTTTGGATATTGCTCCCATCAAATGGAATGTAATCGGACTTCGGTATTGACCCCAAATAGTCAAGGTTGCGTTCTTCATGAACGGTCTGCATGTGACAAAAGTAGGACCATTTTAATAAACCAGAGAGGAGCAACATTAAGAAAGCAAATACTTGAATATCAACATCTAAAGGATTTGAAGCTCACATATACTGTGGTTGGCAAGTAGAGGAGATGTGATCTACCGAGTGTGGACTTAACTCCAAACATATCAATCACCTACAAAATCAAATTTAACAAAACATAGGTAAAGGATTCACAAAATAAGTTCCAGCATTCACAAAATAAGGTCCAGGATTCACAAAATAAGTTCCAAGATTCACAAAATAAGTTCCAGGACTCACAAAATAAGTTCACAAAATAAGTTCCAAGATTCACAAAACAAGTTCCAGGATTCACAAAATAAGCTCTAGGATTCACAAAACAAGTTCTAGGATTCACAAAAAAGTAAAATGAAACATGAAAAGAAAAAGGAAAGGAAAATGATACTTACCTGATCCATAACAAAGCCACGTGGTCCAAGGGTCTGTAAAGCATGTCTTGTGACTTCCATCCACGGAGTGGACACCATAGCGTCACTTAAATATTGAGGAAATGCAATTAGTCAATATCTCTCACAATATAACTTTTATATTGTAAAATCAAAGCAAAATCATATAACTTTTATATTGTAAAATCAAAGCAAAATCATTACAATTTAGTTTGTGCCGATTTTGATCTGCAAACATAATCCAACAATTGCTGGTCACTGTAAGAAAGTGGTCGAGAGCCACTGCCACAATACGAACATATAACATTATTTAATCAACTAAAGTACTAAAGGTTTTGCAAGAAAAATGTGATAATATTAAAAGAAGAAGGTTCTTACAGTGGTACACGACTCCATTCTAGTGCATCTTTTTTCACTCTATCTCTTAATACGTTCTTATCACATGTAATAATGTGATAGCACACCCTCAATGCAAAACGCTTCACCTGAGCTTCCTATAAATGGAAAAAGGGGAATAATAATGTGTTCCAAACTTAAAAAAATTTATATTTATCAATGTATAAATAGAGTTGAAAAAGTAATCTTACAGTATATATGGTTATTGGACAATCACTTTTGTTTCCTTTGTAATTCTCCAATATGTTCAATAAATAGATGCCATTATCTATTTCATCAGAAGTTAGGTTTGATTTTAGGATAAACACTTTGGGCGTCCACAAAATACTTGTCTGTGCTGGCAACTTTGGTTTAAGAAGCCGGATGAGCTTTTCTTTCTGTATGAACAAAAGAGAAATCAGTCTTTCTTAGCACAGGTATAAACAAAACTTATTTTGTGGGTACAACACACTATCTAGGAATCATGTAAGGTACTATACTGTCAAAACAGACACTAGCTACGAAATTGCACCAGTTGAACCATACATCTTAGTTTGTAAAACTTGGAGTGAAAAGGTAAAGGACCATAGGTTCATAAAATAAGATCTAGGATTCACAAAATAAAGGCCTACTTTCACAAAGTCCCCTATTTTGCCCTTTTCCTTTTTTGGTGAACCTCAGACCTTGTTTTGTGAATCTCAGACATTGTTCAGTGAATCTTAGGGCTTGTTTTGTGAAACTTGGTCAACATAAGTGGTTTAAAATAATCTATTTTGCTCTTAATTTTGTGAATCTCAGACCTTATCTTGTGAATCTCAGACCTTGTTCAGTGAATCTTAGGGCTTTTTTTTGTGAAACTTGGTCAACATAAGTAGTTAAAGTGATAAGATTCACAAACCTTAAGTGTAGGCTTCACAAAATAAAGTCATACATTCACAAAGTCATTTCCTAGTAGAATCACAATAACACACATTTTCCTAAGCAAAATGGAAACAATAGACGTACCACAGGTTGTATAAAACAAGAATAATCAACAGATCTGCCTTTCATAGGATGGATGATTTGCACTTTGATACTTTTAGTTCTGAGGTCGATACAAATCAAGAAAGGTGGGCATGAGGCGGAGACTATTGGAGCGCAAACCTGAAAAAGGATAAAAAGTAAACTGAATTAAAAAGACAAAAATGCAGTGAATAAAAAAGACAAAAATGAACTTAAGTTGAAATATAAGCAGACCAAAATCAAAGACTTACTAGTTGAACTGCAGAAACATCAACATTGGAGAGACACTGGGAACAAAAAATAAGATCAGTATGAGTAACGATTAGAAGTCAACATCATGTAAAATAGACTTGGAGAATTGGATAAAGTAGAGGGTAATAAGACTAACACTTTCATTTATATACGGCACAAATAACAGAGAAGGGGAAGTCCGGGATCTGAATATCTCAATACTATTTAAGATCTCACAATACACATCTATGACATGAGATGATATCCGATCGCCTTCAGCCACACTCTTCAACTGGCTCCTTGTCAAAGTCTGACATTGACTTTGGAAAACAATCACCGTTTCATCATATGATTCACCAAGTATAAAATCTAATACTTGTTTCTCAGCTTGATTCAAATCCCTAAAAATATTAAGATTTCTTTGCAAATAGGGCGATCGGAAAACTTCGGCTGGAACTACAACCCTCCTCTTACTACGACCCAGAACATCCTCTTCAATTGGTAATGAAGATAGGGGAAATGGGATTGCAGCAGTAGTTGGGGTTTTGCAAGGAACTTTGGCAATCGACTTTGCCAAATGACGTGGCGATCGACGGATATAGACATTACTGACAGATCGTTTATTGACAGATGGTTTATTGATTGTTGAAACAAGTGGAGTATCTGGTAGGCAAATAACATCAAGAGTTGTCTTCCGTACCACAGTAGTAGGAGGAGTAGCTGTTATCTCAATAATTGTAGGCTCAGTGACGTCCTTGTCAGGAAGAACATCATCCAAAGCAGCGTGAGAGGATGTGTTCCCTACCAAAGGAGTGGGCTCAGTGAAAGGAGGGATGACATCCACAAAGAGGGATGACACAGCAGCATGTGTGTCAGGCTCAGGTTGAGACAACAAATGGTCATCAGCTGCTAGGAGCCTAAAGGATGGGTATTCTGCATTTGGTGGTGGTGAATGATGTGGCGCTATTGGTTGCAAAGCTTTACCCATCGCATCCAATGCCGCCAACAAATCAGCCTCAGTCCACCCATACAAATTATCCACATTCTCCCCAGATTTCTCCACATTCTCCCCACCTTTCTCCACATTCTCATGAATATCGTCAACCACTTTCTCAACGATATTCTCATCCACAATGTCCGACACCTTTTCCTCATTCTTCACATTTTCAGCATCATCCTCTTGTTGAGATAACTTAAAATCTTCTGCTATGCCGTCTACAGCTGTAACTAGTTTCTTCACTGTTGTTGTTGAAGGCAGTTTAGAGGGAGCTTGACTAGCAAGTGATTTGTAGTCCACAAAAGCTTGAGCCATTGACTTTGCGGAAAGCGGAAGTTTATGGACAAACTCACCAGTTCCTTCATTCCCAGGTAGAGGTAATTTTTCAGCTTCAGCTTCAGATGCTTTATCTTGAATTGTTGACTTGGAAGACTGGCCGAGCTCAATCTTTGGAGGAGGAGGACACAACTATGGAATATGGTGGTTGATGACCATTAGAGGCTCAATAGAACCCCTGCCGAAAGTTTTCTTGTCCGAATTTTTGCCATTCACTTCATCCTTAACTCTCTTGGATATAGCTTCTTTAGTCCAAGTTGAGAGCGTTGGAAACTGCCGAGTAACAAGGCGTGCTTTGAAGACACATCGGTTAAGATAAATGAAAACCAAGACCATAATAGGTCCACCAAACCAATTTTCTTTCAGCTTTTTGGTCTGCCACTCCTCCTTTTGCCAAGACTCAATTTGGGCAGCCAATTTGCATTTGATGAAATTGCACCAGTTGAATTTGGAGATCAACTCAGTGTTAACCAAACTTTTAAGAAGTCTCAAATTTGCCCGATTGCCTACAACACCGCCTAAAAGAGCATTGAAGATATAAATGATGAAAGTGCGTTTGAAATCATCTCCACCATCTCTTTGTGTAGAGAGCTTTTGCATAATGTGTTTGACCTCAATGGAACTACCTTTGTATTGACTTTTGAACTCCTCCAAAACAGACACATAAGAAGGGCACTTATCTTCAATTTTTGCTTCTTCGACAATGTTTGGACCCATTGGCAATCCCAGGCACAGATGGATATCTTCCTCTAAAACAAGGAGTTTCCCATCACACAACGATCCCGTAAAGGGTCATAATTTGAAACTAGCCGTCGCCAAGTGACCGGAACAACATCTGTTTTAATATGCAATAGAGAACCAAATCCCATTTCTTGTATAGTTTCAATCTGCTTATCTGATGGTGGATTCTCCTTATTATTGAGAAAGTTGTAAAGCCCAGCAGGAGACATCCGAGTCCTCAACACAGGCAGTCTGTCTTTGTAAATTCTTGTCTTTTTTGTAGGTGGCTCGGAGGGTGGTTCGGTAGCTTCGAGTAGGTGCTTGATGAGAGTGGTTCAAGAGCTTCATCGTCCTCAACACGTCGCTTCATCTTGGCTTGTCTTGCTTCCTACAACTCAGTAAAGCCTATTATTCACAAAGCAAGGGAAATAAGTTCACAAAATAAAGAAAATTGGTCGATGAAGGTTTGATTCTCGGACCTTGTTTTGTGAATCTCGGACCTTGTTAAAGTGAATCTAAGGGCTTATTTTGTGAAACTTGGTCATTATAAGTGGTTTAAATCATCTATTTTGCTCATACCTTTATTTGGTGAATTCACAGACCTTGTTTTGTGAATCTCAGACCTTATTCAGTAAATCTAAGGGCTTATTTTGTGAAACTTGGTCATTATAAGTGGTTAAAATCATCTATTTTGCTCATACCTTTATTTGGTGAATTCACAAACCTTGTTTTTTGAATCTCAGACCTTATTCAGTGAATGTAAGGGCTTGTTTTGTGAAACTTGGTCATTATAAGTGGTTAAAATCATCTATTTTGCTCATACCTTTATTTGGTGAATTCACAGACCTTGTTTTGTGAATCTCAGACCTTATTCAGTGAATCTAAAGGCTTGGTTTGTGAAACTTGGTCATTATAAGTGGTTAAAATCATCTATTTTGCTCATACCTTTATTTGGTGAATTCTTATACCTTGTTTTGTGAATCTCAGACCTTATTTAGTGAATCTAAGGGCTTGTTTTGTTAAATTTGGTCATTATAAGTGGTTAAAATCATCTATTTTGCTCATACCTTTATTTGGTGAATTCACAGACCTTATTTTGTGAATCTTAGCCCTTATTCAGTGAATCTAATGGCTTGTTTTGTGAAACTTGGTCATTATAAGTTGTTAAAGAACATTACATTATAACAATAAGCTATGGTCAATTAACTGAATTTAAGTGATAATAGGTAAGAAAGAAGTAGGAAAATTCACTAAACAAGGTCTCAGATTCACTAAACAAGGTCTAAGATTCACAAAATAAGTTCACAAAATAAGTTCCAGGATTCACAAAATAAGTTCCAGGATTCACATAATAAGTTGCAAGATTCACAAAAGAAGTTCCACAATTCACAAAATAAGGTCACAAAATAAGTTGGTCATTATAAGTGCATGGAAGAATATGTAAGAAAACAAATACAAAATTAAATGGAAAATTAGAAGTAAAGAACATTGCATTATACATAGAAAAGTGATCCACGCAAATATTTAAAACAAAGTACAAGATTACATGATAATTTATGTTATCCAAAATGTTAAACTAAGACGTACATAATTATACAGAAGGTTGACACTACTACGAAATTATACAAAATAACAAAAGGGCAAAGTTAAAACTTTAAAGTGCAAAGCCCTAGTTACACAGATAGTACATTACAAACAAGGGACAACTCTAGGCTATATATACAGCATCAAAGGTAAGTCAAGAAAAGATATATCTCTACGAGTGACTAGTAAGTCAGCAGCAATGCCAATAGCTATATCTCGTTCTTCACTCGGCGTAGCTAAAACATGAAATGACTCATTAACTGCATTGCGTGCAACATCATCAAGAACATTTAGATGAGTACCATGAGATGGAATTTTTGCTTGGCGATAATGCAGTAAGAATTTGGCAATCATATCCTCCGTCATGAAACATTTGCATATTTGAAAGACTATTCTAGGACCCCTACGAATAGTCCGAACACCATTCATATCATTTATGTCTACAGAAAGCCAATATGCCAAGGTGACCCCAGGTGCACTTTTGTGTATCAGAAATAGCCGAGCCCAATTTCGACATACGAGCGCCATATGTGCTTTATCTTCGTAATGATTAAGTTTAGAGAATATTTTTTTGCATAAGATCTTGATTATTAAAAACAGAATGACATGCTTGATAGTGACGGCCAGGCACTATAACTTCCTTTAACGGCGAAAAAGAGAAATCCATAGCTGTTTGTTTTTCAGTGACATAAAGTGCGCGAAATGACACTTGATCTTCGTCAAGAAGATTAACAACACAACCATTGCACCAAGTTGTCATACTTGTCTATGAAACAAGTGAAATACAAATATTAGTTAAACAAAAGCAATGTGAAAATACAAAACACAAATTCCTAGGTAGTTGGACTAATAAGCTGGGAAAATAAACAAAGGTGAAGGAGGGTCACAAAATTAGATCTAGGAAGCACAAAAGCCGGGAAAATAAAAAGGTTTAGATTCTCAGACCTTGTTTGGTGAATCTCATACCTTGTTCAGTGATTCTAAAGGCTTGTTTTGTGAAACTTGGTCATTATAAGTGGTTAAAATCATCTGTTTTGCTCGTTTCTTTATTTGGTGAATTTACAGACCCTGTTTTGTGAATCTCATACCTTATTCAGTGAATCTAAGAGCTTGTTTTGTGAAACTTGGTCATTATAAGTGGTTAAAATCATCTATTTTGCTCTTTTCTTCTTAATTGGTTTCTCTGCTTCTTCGTAATCGCAGACCTTATTCAATTAACACTCAAGCAACAACAGCAGAAGACAAAAAGTAGCTAGTGTAATTTATGCAAACCTCTGTAATTTATGCAAACCGTTTAATAATCTCAGACCTTATTCAATGAGAACTCAAGAAACAACAACAACAGCAGAAGACAAAATGCAACACACAGCCAAATTTACTGGTTTGAAGATAATATAACAATAAGCTACTGGTTTCACAAATTTACCTCCTAGATTCACAAAATAAGTTCTAGGTTTCACAATAGCAGGTAAACGAAATCTTAACAAACAGATGACAAACATTAAGTCCAAGTTTGAAGATAATATAACAATAAGCTATTGGTTTCACAAATTTACCTCCTAGATTCACAAAATAAGCTACTGGTTTCATAAGTTTGAAATAGAAAGGAACATAAGAAAAAGCTGAGAAATCGACTGCAATTGATTTTATGCGTTCCTAATGTGTTCGATTATGCTCACAAAGCGATCAAAACCTGCATAATAACAACAATAATTTAGTAAAGAAACGGAAAATAGAAAAATAAGAGAAAGTTTCAATCAAATTGCGAGCATAATCGAGCAGAAATGAAATGCATAGAAATCAAACGAAGTTGAGTGAAGGAAAATAGAAAAATAAGAGAAAACTGAGTAATTAAACTAATTAAATAAATTTAGTAAAGAAACGGAAAGGAACATACGAAGAAAAGGAGAAATCGACTTCAATGGCGGAACAAATGTGACGGAGTTCAGCGAATGGCGAAGACGGAGTAAATATGACGGAGTAAATGATTGAGGATGAAGGGAAATGGCGGAATAGATGAGCTTGTAGAAGCTCGGTGGTAATGGTGATAATGGCGGAAAAGTAGCTGTGAAGGAAGAGAGAGAAATAAATGAGAGGAAGTGAGATTGTAAATGAGGGAAGAGCGTTAGTTGGGGAGTATATATGGGGGACACGTGTCACATATCTGGTGCATTTGAAAATTAGATCCAATGGTGAGTAAATGGTTCAGCCGCCTCACCCTACGGAGGGTGCCTCACATGATTCAATTTCTCTATATATATATATATATATATATATATATATATAAGGCTTCTTATAAGGCCTTTATACCATATAAGGCCCTAAGTCCTTATAAGAACCCTTGGATGAAGGGATTGAATGGATGAGATAAGGAGAGATGAGGCCTTTTTTAGAGCAAAAAAAAAGGAAATGCTTGTTGTTTGAGAGAGGGTCCACTGTCACTGTTTTATGTACTTCCTCCAGTATAAATCCCACGGACAAAAGGATTAAACAAACACAAATATATCATTTTGCATGCTTTCCCTCTTCATTCACCATTCAAAACCTCTCAACAAGCAAAACCCATAAAATCACCATACAAAGGATCCTAAATCCTGTAAAACCCAATATAAATCATCAAAAAAATAAGAGAAATTTCATCCCAACTGTAAAACTACTTCATTGATCATCAGATAAATAAATTGTTATCCGATAAACTACTTCATTGTTCATCCGTTAAAATTCATTAGCTTTGTTGAAGATAAATAAATTGTCATTGGTCATCAGAGAAAGAAGCGGAAAATGACAGTCAGTGTTTGTGAAATGGATCATATGCAGATTGAAGTTACCGTCGATGGTGAGTTATTTGCTTTCTTATTTGTGTCTAGGTTATTATTGTAGCTTGATGTTCAAGAATAAAGTGCTATATGTAATTTTGGATTGATGTTCATTATTGTAGCTTGTAGTTATTTCATTTGTGTTCATTATTTTTAATGGTGTTGTACTTTCATGGTGTTCATCAGATTTGTTCTTTCATTTTGGTAGCTTGTTGTTCATGGCAAAAAATGATGGAAATTTAAAAGCTTGATAAAGAACGAATTATAACTTCAGTGGGTTTAAGTAAAACTCTGACCCGTATATGTATAACTTCAATAATACAGTGTACTCATGCAGTTCTTATATTCATCGTGTTATAACTCCACCGATTTTTTGTAAAACTCTTTGACAATTTCCTGCAGACTTCGGTAAACAGAGTAATTCTAACCCTAAATTTTGCATAAAAACTCTTACTAAACAACCAATTTTTATATAGTTATTCATGTTATAGCTTAAGTTATACATTCATTAAGTGAAGTTATAGGATGTGGAGGGTTGTACATTATATGCCTAGAGTTATACAATCTGTGCCTAGAGTTATACATTGTATGACTAGAGTTATCTGACTTGTGTCTAGAGTTATACATTATATGCCTAGAGTTATACATTTTATGACTAAAGTTATACAAATTTTGTACAGAAGTTATACAACACATGACTGCAGTTATGAAAAAAGGCAAAATTTATTAGACAGCTATGAGTTATACAAAAAATATCAAGAGTTATACAAATTGTGTGCAAGAGTTATACACTCTATGAAGTACAGTTATCCATATATGGGTAAGAGTTATACATTGTATGACTAGAGTTATACATACTGAAACTAAAGTAATACAATCTACAATTTATAACTCCAGTCATATAATGTATAACTCTTAGCATATACAGACTGTATCTAGAGTTATACATTATATGCTAAGAGTTATACATTATATGCCTAGAGTTATACATTATATGACTAGAGTTATACAGTCTGTGCCTAGATTTATACATTATATGACTAGAGTTATACAGTCTGTGCCTAGAGTTATACATTGTATGACTAGAGTTATACAAATTGTTACTAGAGTTATACAGTCTGCTAGAGTTATACATTGTATGACTAGAGTATAGAGACTGTGACCAGAGTTATACATTGTATGCTAGAGTTATACAGTATCTGCCTAGAGTTATACATTGTAGTACTAGAGTTATACAGAATGTGAGTATAGTTATACATTATATGGTAAGAGTTATACATTATATGCCTACAGTTATAAAGTCTGTGCCCAGAGTTATACGATCAGTGCTGAGTTATACGATCATGTGCCTAGAGTTACACATTACTCGTGCCCAGAGTTATACAGTCTGTGCCTAGAGTTATACAGTATATGCCTAGAGTTATACATTCTATGCTTGGAGTGACATAGTAAATGCTAAGTAGCTTGGAGTTATGTATTTTCTTAATCATTTCATGGATGTTTGATTCTGCTCAGATGGTCGTAAGGAAGCGGAAACTGAGTATTGTAAGCATTTGGCAGCGGAGTTTACACCTTGTGTAGGGCAACAATTTTTTGAAATCGACGAGGCAGTGACATTCTATAAAATTTATGCATTGGCGTCCGGGTTTGATGTTCGGAAGTACTCGACGAAAAAATGGCGCGACGGTGAAAGCAAGTCAAAGTTGCTGGTTAGCAACAGAGAGGGATTCACATATGTCCCAAAAGGAGAGGCAATAATTAAAAAAAATGAGACTGGGATTAGGGAAGAAGAAATGCAATGGGGAATAAGAACTGCGAAACAGAGGAAATATACAGTCAAGAGGGTAGGGTGTAAAGCACATGTCAGGCTATTTATGAAGAATGGAGTATTAGTAATTGACCGATTCCACATGGGGCATAATCACGAGCTTGTATCCAGTGAGGATCGTCAGTTTCAAAAGATGTCGCGGAACATAGAAGATTTTCACAAGTACTTGATAATGTACAACTCAAGGGTTAGTTTACTATTAATCAAACCTCCACTAATTGAATGACAAACTTCTAAAGTTATACACTGAGATGATAGAGTTATGTAAATCTCGAGTAATTGATTGTGAAACTTCTAAATATTTTTTAAAATTCTAGAATAATTTTTAACAGCCTTAGAGTTATATAGAAAGTTGTTAGAGTTATACATATTCGCATATTTAAGAGTTATAAATAATAAGAAGTTGCACAATCAATCAATGGAGTTATGCATATGTTTCATGAAGTTATATGAAAAGGTGAAAGAGTTATAGTTGAGGAATCCTTGATTATTAATCAGCACTGATCAGGATTTGTTGTCCACTGCAGTTGAGGACAGGAGCAACTAGGACGTACAACATGTGTAAGGAACACGTAAACGGGTTCGAGAACATTGGTGCATCCTTAACTGATTTCAAGAACTTCCACCGAGATGTGAAGTGCTTCATCCATAAACGGGACGGTCAATTGTTCATAGACCGGTTCAAGAATATGGCACAAAATAGGCTGGGGTTTTATTTTGATTATGAAGTTGACAAGGATAACAGCCTTCGAAGGGCAATATGGGCTGACAGAACCACTAGAAGGAACTACTCCATTTTTGGAGATACAGTGTCGTACGACCCAACATACTCAACAAACAAGTACGATATGATTTTCACGCCATTCACTGGCATAGATCACCATAAGCGATCAGTGACATTCTGTGGGGCATTGATTGCCCATGAAGACCATGAATCCTTTCAGTGGGTTTTCAACAGGTTTTTGAATGCTATGGGTGGAAATGAACCCAAGTACATTATTACAGATCAGGATGCGGGCATTATTAAGGCTGTACCCCTTGCCTTCAAGACTGCACACCACCGATTTTGCATGTGGCATATAATGAACAAGGTGCCATCGAAGTTCGGGGTGACAAGGGAGGATTATAAGGAGTTCCTTAAGAAATTGAACAACATTATATGGGACGACAACCTAGAAGCAGACGACTTTGACTGTAGGTGGGCAGAAATAATGGAAGCGCATGGTCTTGTGAACGAAGAGTGGTTTACAGAAGCGTACAATAAAAGGAGCCAATGGGTGATGGCGCATTGCAGGGACTTGAACATGGGTGGTGTAATGAGGACAACCTAGAGATCAAAGAGCATTAATAGTTTTTTTAAGAAGTTCGAGCAGAAGTCAGGTACATTAGTGGAGTTTTGGATGCGTTTTAAAAGCGCTATGGACCATCAACGGCATACGCAAAAGAGACTTGACCATGAAAACCGACACTCAACACCAGCAAGGGGGACGCATTTACCCATAGAGGAATATGCGTCAAATGTTTATACCCGTGAGGTTTTCAAGGAATTCCAACTAGAGGTCATTTGCTCAATCGATACATGTAAGACCGGGGGCTATGCTGAAGTCGATGGAGGTGAAGTGACTGTCATTAAGGATTCAATCAGAGAGAAAAGTTTCAACGTAGAGTACAACCCAGGTAACAACATTTTGGCATAAACTTTATGTGGTAGTTGACTGAAGTTGCTAGATATAGTGCCAAAGTTACATTGTCTCGAACATAGAAGTTATACAATTGTTCACTGAATCTGCTGAGTTATCTTTGTATAAATCGACAACATTTTGAATAACTTAAGTTTTCTGAATGTATAACTCTTCTTATTATATGTATAACTCTACTTGCAGAATGTATAACTCTTGTTGCCATATGTATAACTCTACTTTCAGAATATTAGAAGTAATTCAATTTTTCACCGAATCGATTTATTTGTAGTATAACTCTGATTACATTTTGAATAACTTTAGCTTTCGAAATGTATAACTCTTGTTGCCATATGTATAAATCTACTTTCAGAATAACATTAGAAGTTATTCAATTTTTCACCGAACTACGCTTATTTGTAGTATAACTCGATTACATTTTGAATAACTTTAGCTTTGAAATGTATAACTCTTGTTGACATATGTATAACTCTACCTTGATAATGTTTAACTCTTTTTATTATATGTATAAGACTACTAACGGCATAATTTAATTTGATTACGGGGACACCGCAACACGGTGCGGTAAAATTGTATGATGTTTGAAAGGATGGGATTTCTGTGCCGACATATAGTATGGATTTTGTCGGCTAACGGCAAGAAGACAATTCCAGGATGATTACGTTTCTACAAGATGCGAGAAAAGATGCATTGCGATTCGATTATCGAATGTGATGGTAAACAAACGGATTCAAATAGTAGCGCTGATGGAAAAGAACTTGCGATGGTGAAGTTGTGGTCAGAAGTTCATGCAACCATTGGTTTACTTCGTGGCACGAGTGTGACCGGGTTGTGAACTTAAGCTCCTTAATTAGAGAGTTCAAGGAGAAACTTTTACCGTACAAGAAAGATTTAACTAAGCGGCAGGAATTGAGCAAATCCTTGGTTGCCCACCCAGATGATGAGGTAATAATACTTCCACCAAAACAATCCAAAAACAAAGGCGGGTAAAAGAATGGTGTCGGCTAAGGCTAAAGCCATTGCCTTGGCTTGTAAGCCAAAGCGCATGTGTAATAACTGTAAACAAATGGCACACCACGATAAACGGAACTGCCCTAACCCATTCTCTGAGCATCCACCGACTTCACCAGCATCTGAAGAAGAAGAAGAAGAAGAAGAAGAAGAAGAAGAAGAAGAAGAAGAAGAAGAAGAATAAAGAAACTTAACATGCTGTAGTAGTAGGCAGTAGAAAAATACCTCCGTCTCAACAAATTATTTACAATCTTTTTTTCTTTAAAAGGTAAAAAATCTGGTGAGACGGAAGGGGTATTCAGTAGCTAGCTTTTGTCTATTTTGAATGGGGATTGCACCTTCCAGATTGTATAATTTCAGTAATATGAGTGTGAAATTTCAAGCTAATGTTGTATAACTCTTTACACAATTTTGATGACTTCTGTTCGTGGCAAAAAATCCAATATTTAAAAGTTTGATAAAGAACGAATTATAACTTCAGTGGGTTTAATTAAACTCTTACCCATATATGGATAACTGTACTTCACAGAGTGTATAACTCTTGTACACAATTTGTATAATTCTTGTTATTTTTTGCAAAACTCATAACTGTCTAATAAATTTTGCCTTTTTCATAACTGCAGTCATGTGTTGTATTACTCTTTTACACAATTTGTATAACTCTTGATATTTTTTGTATAACTCATAGCTGTCGAATAAATTTTGCCTTTTTTTCATAACTGCAGTCATGTGTTGTATAACTCCTGTACATAATTTGTATAACTTTACTTCACAGAGTGTATAAATCTAATTCTTATCTGTAAAACTTGGATTTTAATTATGACTGACCAAGATGATATAATAACAATCTATTCCAAAAAGTTGTCTAAGTTGTTAAGGAGTTTCTTGACAACATACTAGAGTTGCAAAAACAGAGAATACAAAATCAAAGGAAATACATTCTATTTTTTCGCAGGTTTTTTATCTGCTCTCCGCGCTGCTTTTCGTCTGGCTTCTACTTGCTTCAGGATCTGGCCTTTCTCGCCAATAAAACCGTTGACCTTGGTCAGAACTCCTTGCCCGATGATGTTCATGTCAGCTAGGACAAGCGTCGCTGCCAGCTGGATTACCAAATATCGTGACGCTTGCCAGCTGGATTACCAAATATCGACGGTTCACCTTCCTCTCAAGATCAACGTGAACAAAACTATCACCCTCGTACATTAACTTGTGCATCATGGTGAACAAGCCAGACTCGGTGTCGTTGATTATTTGCTTATGCCAAGCAAACTGGATCTGGCGAAACTAGAACTCCGGTAGGTTTTTCCCTCTCTCCTTGTCCTCGTCCCTAGACTCTGTAACACCCGCGAATTTCCCATTTTGAGATATAAAATTTATTTAACCGTTTAATTAATTTATTTTATATTTTAAAATTACTTAATTTAATTAATTCATTTTTAAGCACGAATTTTATAAAAAGAATATTCTAAAACTTAATTTATATAAAAATACGTATTTTAGTCAGACAATAATAATTGTGACAATAATAATATTAGTTTCCGTCTTAAGTTAATATAGACTCAAAACTTTATTCCGACTAGCTTAGACCGTCACATTTCCTTCTAGCAAAGATCGTCACATTTCTCTTATAAAACTATTTCAATTCGGACCAACCCGATTCCGACAACACACTCTCTTACACTCTACTTTTTAATAATTCTTTTATTATTATTATTATTATTATTATTATTATTATTATTATTATTATTATTATTATTATTATTATTATTATTATTATTATTATTATTGTTGTTGTTGTTGTTGTTGCATCACACCGTCCCCACCCTGTCATTACCCTTTCCCCTTTCATTTCTCCCTTTCCTCTTTCGACCTATCAGCAACAACAACAGCAACCATCAACCAGTGAACCCAAAACACCATTTTCGTCGCCTCCAACCTCAGATCCCGCCTCCATTCTCAACCAAATTCGATAAATTTTACACCAATAGCTTCCCCATCTCGTCCTCCTTCTTTATATGTAAGAAAGAGCCAAGCTTTCATCCTATTTCAATTCGGCCGTCTTACAAAGGATTCGGATTTTGGGTTAATTTCTTCTATTTTTGGGTTTCGAGTCATCCTTGGGCGATTCTGTGGCGTTTAGGAGCGCAAAAAAAAGGTAACGGTCATAGGTTACTCGACAAAAATGTCGAAATTCCATCTTATATGTCGATTTATGTGCTCTTGTTTGATAAAGTTTAATCCTTTATGCTTTTCTCATTTGTATGATAATTTCCGTCTCAAACTAACGATTGAATTAGGCTGTTTTTATTCGTTCTCCTTTTAGACTAGTTTGGAACGATGTTTGTGTTTTTTTTGGGGCTGTTTTAAGACGAAAATTGGGACTGTTTTTGAGTCAGTGTTGCAGGTACTTCGGGACAGTTTTGGGACGGATAAAATGGTGTCATTCGGGATTTGTTTTGGGCGTAAGAATGGTCATTTGTTGATACGGTTTGAGTAACCTTACGGGTTGTTTTGGGTAGTCAGAATGAAGGATTGTATGGACTGTGTTGGACAGTCGAAAATGATGGTCGTGTGGGCGTTGTTGCACAGTTTTGGGCGAGTATATGCGGTGTTTGTGGTGCTGTTTTTGGGGCGGATATGTAGTGGCGTATGGGCTGCATTGGTTTTACTTATTGTTTTTCCAAGTTCTCAATATGTCTTGGCTCAGGTAGTGCTAGTCTTTGTAGATGTTAGGTCGCTAATTCGGCTTCCCCATTCCCCTTACATTCTTGCCCATGTGGGTGGGGACCGTTAGTTACTGAGGGTGTAGTGTTAGAGCTTGCTATATATATATATATATATATATATTGGTGTATACAAATGGTTAGTATAGCGGTAAGCATTCATTCATAACTCCTGCAATACAGTGGTTTAAGACTTGATTAGTAGTCGTGGCCTCATCTCAGTCATGGTGCTACATTGACAGGGTAAATTTGGCACAGTTGTTTGTCCTCGTGCTTATTTCTGGCCGTGACTGTCTAGCTGTTTAGAGTCCAATGCTTAGAGTAGAGTGAAGTAGGTGATGGATGATTAAGATAATTTAGGAAGGAGATTGCTTTATCTAATGGGAGGGTAAGATGGCGATAAATGGTCCTCCTGACCATATACTGTAGTTATGTGCAGCTGTAGATAATTGTCAGGGAATTTGATTGTGTACACTTTGTTTCTAAGTAATTCATTTGAACCAATTATTTAATTTACTCTCATGGGAATATTCATGTACGTAATGGGTTGGTTGTACATGAGAAATTCCATTCTTTTCGTACTTAAAATTTCGTCTTAAGACGGTCACAAATGAGCTTCTTTAACGGTGAAAAATGGGTTTTGTCGGGCAGTTTTCACGGGCTGTTTTGTCGGGTTTCTTTATGCTAAATTGAACCAATTTTCTTGCTTATGTCTCAAGTATATGTACATGTTTGGATTGGGTCTTTTGTATGTGTGGAATCGGTGTTGGTTGTGCCTAGGAAACCGTCCTAAGGTGGCTGGACCAAGGGGAACTGTTGCGTCTTTTGTCTGTGCTTCTTCTGTCGTCGGTCTGAGTCTTTGTTTTGGCACAGCCGTGGGCCGGGCTGGCGATGCAGGGTGCGGCCAGGCCGTGGCTGGGTAGGTGCCGGTCATGGCTAGGCCGTAGTCCCGGTTGGGTTAATTTTTATCCGTGAAATATTTTTGTTCGGGTTTAATTAACGAATTTCCGTCACATGATTTATGTATCTTCAATTCATTATTTGCCGTTTATTTATATATTTCTCATATGAATCATAAATGTGGAACTATTGTTTATTCATGTCATAATTATATGAAATGTCTTCATTTATCTATAATATGAGCTTTAATTCATTTATTCTCATTTATTTATCGTATTTCAAATACAAGTGAGTTATTCTACTTGTTTAATTAAATTGAGTCATTTATAATTAATTCTTGTTTTGCTTGTTATAAATGGTTCAATTCCATTCAGTTACATTTTTATTCAAGTGACAAATATTGAAGAAATGAGTTACTTATTCACGTTTATGATTATGATTTGGCATGAAATGTCTTACTTGGATTACCATCGGTTCATTACATGTAGTAGTCTCTTTCCAAGTTGATTCGTATCGCTTGGTTGAGTCGTATTCTTATGATAATGCCTTTATGCTATACCGTATTGCTTGACTTGTCTTTACGCCCCTCTCGGACCGTCTGCGGTTGTGGGTTTAGCTCATATCTTCCGCCTCTTTCGGACTGTCCCGCCGATTGTGGGTTCTCGATTTCCGATCTGTCTTCGAGTCTTGGATGCGGACTTTCGCCGCATGTCGAATCGGGGACCGTTAATCCCGAGAGTCTCGGCGATTTAGACTAGGACCGAGTCTTGGGAGTACCATTGTCGTCCTACCAGGGGAATTATATTTTGATATATGAGTAGTAAAGGTCTTGCTTGGTTATAGATATTGGTATTTGTCTTTCAAGGTAAGAGTTATGCCTTGTGTTATTTGTCTTGGTCCTATCGGATACTAGGGGTGAGCTATAAGCCCTCTAGTTGCGATATGATCGTCGGGATTGATGTTCCCATCCGTTCTTATGGTGAGATGCAAGCCATAAGTATGAATGTGACATTAGTAGCCACGTCCCGTATAATATTTGCCAAGTGGTTTTCCAAATAATGGCTACCATTTCTATTCTTGTAAATTGCATTGAATGATCCCTTCCTTAACTGCTTCACATGATTCAGATTCTAACCTCACATCTATGTTGTATTTCCTTGAAATGCGTGCTTTGGTATAGATTGCCGTATTCTTGCCTTTCATATTATTTAATTGTCTCACATGAGTAGTTTAACCGTTATCATGCTAATGTTGATCTATCTTGTTCCCTCTCATTTAATTACCATGTTTAAACATAAACTTGATATCCATATTTCTATAAGAGTCTTACATGACTTACCTGCTTTAGTTCTTTGTTATGTTCATTTTGACATTTTGTGGCTGGGAGAACCTTGAGTTACTCCCCACTGACTGTGGCGTTCATGTTTACATGAATGACAGGTATTAGTTGGTGCATTCATGGGGTGAAGACATGTGTGAGCTAGCGAGCACTTTGGCCTTGTAGTTATTAGGATTGTTTAGACTCACCTTTTATTGTATTGTCATTCGAGGGATATATTTTCCCTCACCTTGACTATCACGTTTGTATAATTTAAATCTTTATTTCCGCACTCTTTATTTATGTTTTAATTTTTGGCGAACCCGCGCTTTAAATTTTAAAAATTTCAAAAAATTCCCTAAAATTTCGCATTTTATTAGCTATATTTTCCGCTTTATCGCGGGGTGTCACAGTTGGTATCAGAGCCTATGTTGCTCCCGACGCACACACGTGTACCCCAAATTTAAATTGAACTTGACCTTGAATAATGAATGAGAGATGGGTAGACTTAAGGACTTAAGGTGGTAATCTGTAGTGTGTTTGCTCTTTGTTAGGTTCTAACGTGTTTGTTGATTGTCATTTAATAATTGTTGTGCCCTTGGATCATGACCGTCAGCTTACCTACTTAAAGATCAAGATTTGGTGCCTATAGCCGAGAATTGAAGATTTGTTCAACCTTTGAAGAATGCTTCTACTTCCTCGAAGATGTTTCTCATTCTTTGTGTACCTTGCCTTATTCTTTATCTTTTGGTGCTTATCCTTCTTCTAAACTCTCTGCTGTTCTACTTTGAAAGTTACTCTTATACCCCTAACTTATCCTTTGATCCTTGGTAATCCTCCCTTAACGCCTTTGATAGTACTCTTCCTTTTGAGGAATGTTGACCATGGTTGAAAATTTTGACTTTTGAGGAGATTGTTTGTATCTGACCTTTAACCCTGGTTTTGAGAGGTTGTGATGTTGGAAAGACTTAGGTAGTGTGATGAGACATACTTAATGATTCTTATACCTAGTTCCGTGATAAAGTGAGTATAATCGATTGGTGGGTTATGTATGTCAAGTGTGAGTGGCATTTGTTACTAAGGTTATAGAACTTGGCCTTGTTATTGTTTATGTTTGGGATATGAAAACCTGGGGAAGTGTAGTAGAATCGACTTTCATGAAAGAAGACTTTGGGTTGGCTTGTTACTACCTTACCCTATATGAGAACCTTGTGGAATATTTTAGAAACCTTTTCTGAGAATTTAGAGCTTGGAATTAGGATCCTTGACTTAGGATTTTACCATTTTGGGAAACTTATAGATGACACTAGTTGGATATGAATATAGCTTTGTTGGGAACCTTGAGCTTGATCTTGTGGAAGTTGTGTGTAGATGATTGAAGATTTAGAGTGATGAGATTACACTTATAGTGGAGTACCTTATTTCATGGAATGACTTAGGATGAAATAACGTAAGTCTTTTGAGAAAATCCTTGGGAATGTTATGGTTATGAGTTTTGTTGTTAGGAAGTTTTCGGGACTGCTTAGGTTGATTTTGTTAATTGAGGTTTGAGTATCTGGCATTTCCCTGTTGTCTAAATCCCTTTTCTTCCTTGAGCATAAGCATTATCGTCATACCTCTTTTCCTTGCTTCATCTTGCTCCTCTTTTAAGTTTGATGCTAGTAACCTATAAAGCTCTATCTTTGACATCCTTGTTGATTTGACTTCAACCCTTACCTCTAGGGAGTTCGTCATAATTCTTTTGTTGGCTAAGTTGGATCCTCTCTTAGCGTACCTTGCATTCATGATATCTAAGTTCTTTTCTTTTCGTACAGTTTCTAAACGTGTCAAGCTATCATTTTTGGTTCATTGTTTAAAATTTATATTATTTTTACAAAATCTTACCTATTTTAAAAGATTCGAAAATGAAAATTTGATTTAGTTCCCTATCTGTTCCTTGAGTATAAAATTATTTATCATGATTTTAATTGCTAAATCCGAGATTTCTTTAAATTTTATCCAATTTCTGTTAACTTTGATCTATTTATGATTTTCTTTGTCAAGGTTTAACATTATACTTTCATGAATTTAACTCATTTTTGAGTTTAAAAGTGAAACCTTTATTTCCATTTTGGCTTTTGCAAAAGGAAAAAAAATTGAGTGGATTACCCTTTCTTTTGATTTTAACGTTGATCGGATGTTAGAACTTGTTATTAGAGACGTTTAATAACTTGTTCTACGCTTGTCGGCGAATGATTTTTGTTTTAAATGTGTCTTTGGCTTGGAAAGTTTGCGTTCTTGTGTGCACGACAAGAGCAATTTCGTTCCATGAATGAGACTTATACTTTTGAAAACTCTTTATTAATATTTTTGAAAACATTTTAATTTTTGATTTATACCAATGATTTACCTTTCGATCGAGTTCTGTCGGAAAATTTTATTTGAAACTTTTGAAAGAATTTTGATTCTTACGATAAGTAACCTTTTAAATGTTTTGGTTACCGATTCCAAAATTCCAGTTTTATTTTATATAACCTTTGATTTCTACTTTCAAGTTTCGAGGACGAAACTTTTTAAAAGATGGGGTGATTGTAACACCCGCGAATTTCCCATTTTGAGATATAAAATTTATTTAACCGTTTAATTAATTTATTTTATATTTTAAAATTACTTAATTTACTTAATTCATTTTTAAGCACGAATTTTATAAAAAGAATATTCTAAAACTTAATTTATATAAAAATACGTATTTTAGTCAGACAATAATAATTGTGACAATAATAATATTAGTTTCCGTCTTAAGTTAATATAGACTCAAAACTTTATTCCGACTAGCTTAGACCGTCACATTTCCTTCTAGCAAAGATCGTCACATTTCTCTTATAAAACTATTTCAATTCGGACCAACCCGATTCCGACAACACACTCTCTTACACTCTACTTTTTAATAATTCTTTTATTATTATTATTATTATTATTATTATTATTATTATTATTATTATTATTATTATTATTATTATTATTATTATTATTATTATTATTATTATTATTATTATTATTATTATTATTATTATTATTATTATTATTATTATTATTATTATTGTTGTTGTTGTTGTTGTTGCATCACACCGTCCCCACCCTGTCATTACCCTTTCCCCTTTCATTTCTCCCTTTCCTCTTTCGACCTATCAGAGAACAACAACAACAACAGCAACCATCAACCGGTGAACCCAAAACACCATTTTAAGTCGCCTCCAACCTCGGATCCGCCTCCATTCTCAACCAAATTCGATAAATTTTACACCAATAGCTTCCCCATCTCGTCCTCCTTCTTTATATGTAAGAAAGAGCCAAGCTTTCATCCTATTTCAATTCGGCCGTCTTACAAAGGATTCGGATTTTGGGTTAATTTCTTCTATTTTTGGGTTTCGAGTCATCCTTGGGCGATTCTGTGGCGTTTAGGAGCGCAAAAAAAGGTAACGGTCATAGGTTACTCGACAAAAATGTCGAAATTCCATCTTATATGTCGATTTATGTGCTCTTGTTTGATAAAGTTTAATCCTTTATGCTTTTCTCAATTGTATGATAATTTCCGTCTCAAACTAACGATTGAATTAGGTTTGTTTTTTATTCGTTCTCCTTTTAGACTAGTTTGGAACGATGTTTGTGTTTTTTTTGGGGCTGTTTTAAGACGAAAATTGGGACTGTTTTTGAGTCGATGTTGCAGTACTTCGGGACGATTTTGGGACGGATAAAATGGTGTCATTCGGACATTTTTTTTGGGCGTAAGAATGGCTGTTGTTGATACGGTTTGAGTAACCTTACGGGTTGTTTTGGGTAGTCGAAATGAAGGATTGTATGGACTGTGTTGGACAGTCGAAAATGATGGTCGTGTGGGCGTTGTTGCACGCTTTTGGGCGAGTATATGCGGTGTTTGTGGTCTTTTTTTTGGCGGATATGTAGTGGCGTATGGGCTGCATTGGTTTTACTTATTGTTTTTCCAAGTTCTCAATATGTCTTGGCTCGGGTAGTGCTAGTCTTTGTAGATGTTAGGTCGCTAATTCGGCTTCCCCCATTCCCCTTACATTCTTGCCCATGTGGCTTTGGATTTATTAGTTCTTGAGGGTGTAGTGTTAGAGCTTGCTATATATATATATTGGTGTATACAAATGGTTAGTATAGCAGTAAGCATTCATTCATAACTCTGCAATACGGTGGTTTAAGACTTGATTAGTAGTCGTGGCCTCATCTCAGTCATGGTGCTACATTGACAGGGTAAATTTGGCACAGTTGTTTGTCCTCGTGCTTATTTCTGGCCGTGACTGTCTAGCTGTTTAGAGTCCAATGCTTAGAGCAGAGTGAAGTAGGTGATGGATGATTAAGATAATTTAGGAAGGAGATTGCTTTATCTAATGGGAGGGTAAGATGGCGATAAATGGTCCTCCTGACCATATCATCGTAGTTATGTGCAAAACAGTAGATAATTGTCAGGGAATTTGATTGTGTACACTTTGTTTCTAAGTAATTCATTTGAACCAATTATTTAATTTCTGTCTCATGGGAATATTCATGTACGTAATGGGTTGGTTGTACATGAGAAATTCCATTCTTTTCGTACTTAAAATTTCGTCTTAAGACGGTCACAAATGAGCTTCTTTAACGGTGAAAAATGGGTTTTGTCGGGCAGTTTTCACGGGCTGTTTTGTCGGGTTTCTTTATGCTAAATTGAACCAATTTTCTTGCTTATGTCTCAAGTATATGTACATGTTTGGATTGGGTCTTTTGTATGTGTGGAATCGGTGTTGGTTTGGCCTAGGAAACCGTCCTAAGGTGGCTGGACCAAGGGGAACTGTTGCGTCTTTTGTCTGTGCTTCTTCTTTGGTCGTCGGTCAGTCTTTGCCTGCTGTTTTGGCACAGCCGTGGCTGGCGATGCTTGAGGTGCGGCCAGGCCGTGGCTGGGTAGGTGCCGGTCATGGCTAGGCCTTAGTCCCGGTTGGGTTAATTTTTATCCGTGAAATATTTTTGTTCGGGTTTAATTAACGAATTTCCGTCACATGATTTATGTATCTTCAATTCATTATTTGCCGTTTATTTATATATTTCTCATATGAATCATAAATGTGGAACTATTGTTTATTCATGTCATAATTATATGAAATGTCTTCATTTATCTATAATATGACCTTTAATTCATTTATTCTCATTTATTTATCGTATTTCAAATACAAGTGAGTTATTCTACTTGTTTAATTAAATTGAGTCATTTATAATTAATTCTTGTTTTGCTTGTTATAAATGGTTCAATTCCATTTAGTTACATTTTTATTCAAGTGACAAATATTGAAGAAATGAGTTACTTATTCACGTTTATGATTATGATTTGGCATGAAATGTCTTACTTGGATTACCATCGGTTCATTACATGTAGTAGTCTCTTTCCAAGTTGATTCGTATCGCTTGGTTGAGTCGTATTCTTATGATAATGCCTTTATGCTATACCGTATTGCTTGACTTGTCTTTACGCCCCTCTCGACCGTCCCCCCAGGGTTTAGCTCATATTTTCCGCCTCTTTCGGGTATCCTCCCGCGATTGTGGGTTCTCGATTTCCGATCTGTCTTGAGTCTTGGATGCGGACTGTTCGCCGCATGTCGAATCGGGGACCGTTACATCTCGAGAGTCGCGCCAGTTAGACTAGGGTAGTCTTGGGAGTACCATTGTCGTCCTACCTGGGGAATTATATTTTGATATATGAGTAGTAAAGGTCTTGCTTGGTTATAGATATTGGTATTTGTCTTTCAAGGTAAGAGTTATGCCTTGTGTTATTTGTCTTGGTCCTATCGGATACTAGGGGTGAGCTATAAGCCCTCTAGTTGCGATATGATCGTCGGGATTGATGTTCCCATCCGTTCTTATGGTGAGATGCAAGCCATAAGTATGAATGTGACATTAGTAGCCACGTCCCGTATAATATTTGCCAAGTGGTTTTCCAAATAATGGCTACCATTTCTATTCTTGTAAATTGCATTGAATGATCCCTTCCTTAATCGCTTCACATGATTCAGATTCTAACCTCACATCTATGTTGTATTTCCTTGAAATGCGTGCTTTGGTATAGATTGCCGTATTCTTGCCTTTCATATTATTTAATTGTCTCACATGAGTAGTTTAACCGTTATCATGCTAATGTTGATCTATCTTGTTCCCTCTCATTTAATTACCATGTTTAAACATAAACTTGATATCCATATTTCTATAAGAGTCTTACATGACTTACCTGCTTTAGTTCTTTGTTATGTTCATTTTGACATTTTGTGGCTGGGAGAACCTTGAGTTACTCCCCACTGACTGTGGCGTTCATGTTTACATGAATGACAGGTATTAGTTGGTGCATTCATGGGGTGAAGACATGTGTGAGCTAGCGAGCACTTTGGCCTTGTAGTTATTAGGATTGTTTAGACTCACCTTTTATTGTATTGTCATTCGAGGGATATATTTTCCCTCACCTTGACTATCACGTTTGTATAATTTAAATCTTTATTTCCGCACTCTTTATTTATGTTTTAATTTTTGGCGAACCCGCGCTTTAAATTTTAAAAATTTCAAAAAATTCCCTAAAATTTCGCATTTTATTAGCTATATTTTCCGCTTTATCGCGGGGTGTCACACTCCAGATAGTCGCTCATGAGGCTCACCTGGCACAAACTCAGAAACGTCATAAAGTGAAATTGTAAAGTGGTGACTACACTTTTGAGTTGAACGTAATTACAATTTAATTCCACTTACAATTACGTGACACGCTTTGCATATCTCCGACTGGCCCGGACTTGAGTAGTACTTATTGTCAAGAAGATCAATCGTCCTAGAATTAAAGGTGATACACACACATGCATAATGGGCTTCAATCTTAATGGGTACGAAGATTAAATCAGCCTTCAAGCTGAAATATTTGCCACTGTCGATTCTGAAGACGTCCCACATATTGTACAACCTTTCGGTGTTTGGTGTTTGTTGGACAGGGTTTCGTACAAGGCTCAAGATTATTTCCTGTTCAAGTAGAAGTATATGTGTGAGGATACCAGAGGAGTTATAGGTCTTGTGCATTGGAGTTGCACAGTAACTCTTATAGAATATTGAAGTATGCCTAAGTTCATACTGGCTGTTAATAACTTCTCAAAACAAAATGTGTAACTCCATAAAGGGTATGTATAACTTTAGTCTTAGTTTCACATACCCTCAAAGTATAACTCTAAAGAGGGTATGTGAAACTCTTATAGCATATTAAAGGATTGATTACGACCATACCATATGACGGATACCGAAGAAAGACGAACGAAAAATCGCGCACTCCTCTGCCTCCAAACGATTAAGCAACAAGGCCCAACACTCAATCACTGAATCATCCATTGGCGTCTCAGGGAGCATGGACAACATTTGCAACCTATTAATTGTTGCGTGCCGGGAATAGTTCACAAGTAGTTCACTGTGGTTCAGACAGCAGGTGTTAGTTAGGCTATAATGTCGAAGATAACTGCTATTAATATGACTGCATAACTTCAGTGATGAAACATATAACTGCAGATTAGGAATGTGTAACTCCATTAACGATATGTATAACTTCAGTGATGAAACATATAACTCCAGGTATTACTCTAGGTATAACTCTAGGCCTCTAATGTATAACACCAAAGTATATATTGTACAACTCTAAGCATATACTGTAAAACTCTAGGCAAATAATGTAGAATTCCAGTATGGAAATGTCTCTATATTGATAAAACTTAATATGATAAAATATTAGGATTTTAGACAGCTTACCCATTTGGAAATTTGTAGTCATCAAGGAAAAAGTAATCAACCACTTGTTTGCGATTCACCGGGATATCCCTAATTAATGCCTTGTTCAACTTCAGCATCTTGGCGACCACTGTAAGGTCGGCGTCTGGTTCCCCGCAATATGTAGTGCAACCAAGGCCATCGCCCTTACCCCGAGAGCGGCTATTAACAGCTGAGAGGGCCCAACTAGACGGCGTCCGACCCATGGCTACTTTGGAAGGTGGATTTTGATAGGTTTAACTGACTTTAGAGCAAGGGCGTTTAGCAGAACTGTTCTCTCCGGCGATTCCAACACCTCTCTTCCTTCCACTTGTGTTGCCGGCTAACCTCTGTGCCTCACGCAGCTCCTCCATTTCACGGTCTTTAAGCTCCTTAAAAGCTGTTACCCTAGATAACACAGCTTCCCTATCCACGTTAATGTCACTAAGGATAAGGGTGGCAGCAATTTCCGCTCGCATGAGGTCATTGCTGTCCTTTGTCCCTATGGTACACTCGAATGGCTCTCCATGGTACAGCAACATATGAACCATGACGTAAAGACCACAGTCATTGGCAGTATACCCTGATCTCTGCCAGTTGAATTTAATGTTGACAAAAGGAAACCCTTTAACTTTCTTCCTTTTGTCGAGCCCTTTGTAGGCCATATACTTTCCCATTGCATCAGCCTGGCAGAAGTTAGGCAAGGCATTTAAAAGGGGAAGACCAATTAACAAAACAATGGAGCTGATAATTAATCTAGTCACCAGTTTTATAAGACTTACGAATCGCGCAATCCCTCCGTATGGTAATTTCAGAAGATCGTCCTCGTAAGAACGATTATCAAGGTACTCGATCTGCTCGTAGAGAGAAATTTATGCAAATGCAAGAGTAATGATCTTGATCGCCATTAACTTACCGGGACGAAAACCTACAAACATGCACCAAAAGCCTAAGAGTTATAAAACATAATTAGCAGATTAGAGGCATACATATTATGCATAATTGGAATTATACATTCTATGGTTAGAGTTATACATTATATGTCTAGAGTTGTACATTCAATTTCTAGAGTTATACAGTATATTCTTGCAGTTGTACATTATGTGCAGTGAGTTATACATTCTATGGTTAAACTTATACATTCTATGCCTAGAGTTATGGAGTGAAGTTAGCCACTCATCAAAACTCTAAGCATATACTGTATAACTCTAGGCAAATAATGTATAACTTCAGCCCTAGAATGTATAACTCTAGTCATTCTGAAAGCTAAAGTTATATAATGTATAACTCTAGCCATAGAATGTATAACTCTAGCCATAAAATGTATAACTGTAAGCATATACAATGCTGTGTATAACTCCAGGTATTACTCTAGGTATAACTCCAGGCCTCTAATGTATAACTCCAAAGCATATATTGTACAACTCTAAGCATATACTGTAAAACTCTAGGCAAATAATGTATAATTCCAGTATGGAAATGTCTCTATATTGATATCTGAGCTCACCATATCAGAGTCCAGTTGGAATGGACTAGAACACGACTCTTGCCACATGTCCCACGAAGCACAAAAGCCTTTAGAATGATCAACAACCAAGTTTTTTTTCCTGCCTTGCCAAATCGCAATTGCTAGGTCCTATAAAAATGATAGACGGGGGCTGGCAGCTTATATCATAAGTTACGCACATTTTGTCACAAATAACTTGCGGAGTTCGAGCACACTTACAGCGTGACCTAGGCCAAAGAAACAGCGCGAACTTGCAACAGCTGTGGTGTTCGCGTGCGTAAGCTGATTGAGTAGTACAGACCAGCAGTCGATGACATTGGCCATAATCTGAGACCCAGGCATCAACGTCTGGAGATCAATACGCGTTATGCAGTTTGGACAGGCATATGTGACCAACTGTTCCCTACAAAGGATTAGCAAAATCAGACACGCAGGAAGGGAAAAGATTCATGGCCTGTTTCACTGTCGTATTGAAATATAGGTAAAACTTATCTTTTACATACTCTTTATTATGGACGTAGAATTGATCAAAGACATAATCCATTACATCCTTCCTCACCCTGAACACCGTCCTGAAACGTTCCTTGTTAAATCGCAAAGAATCGTGAGCATACGTGCTTTGGTCGGGTTCGGTGCCTCGCAATCCCGAGAACAACCTAGGTTCTCGGTACAATGTCCATACACGGAATGGGGCGATTGAATGCGAGAAGAAAGGATGGTGGATCATGTCACATCGCGGCATATAAATAGGGGGTGGGGGTGGTGCAACCGGCTCAACCCTAGCACCAGCGATTTCAACTACCACACCTTCTTTGGCTGCACTAATCGTTCGCTCATCAACCCCGGCAAATGCCTCATTCACATCTGTCGTGCTCATGAAAGTGAGAGGGATTTGATTTCCACTCCATTCCATTGAAGGATCCCCCGGGGTGACCTCCGCACCCTCGACAACAACTACGTTTTCACCCCCGTTGTTAGAATGTTGTTCAACATTCTCAATTACATCCTTTTGAACAGTGGCCTGAATGAAAAATAATAAAATTAAACACCATGCTTTTGTATCAAAAAAGTTACAGGTATAACTCTAAAAGTGATACAAAGAGGTCACGAGTTACTGCACCCAATGAATTACGATTATACATAGAAGGGCAAGAGTTATACACATGTGTGAAGTATTAAAAATATGCTATAAGAGTTATACATATTTGAGTTAGAGTTATACACATATGGTTAAGAGTTGTACCAAACGGCCGTTGCAGTTGCTCAGATTGAAAGATAAAGTTATACAAATAGGCACTACAGTTACAAGGCCTCATCATAAGTTTCAACAAAGTTATACTTTATCAACTTAGAGTTATACACAACCAATTAAAAAAAAAACAATGAATGTATAACAAGTATTTAGCACAAATTAACAAACTTACCTCGCCACTAGGACCACTCCCTTACGCTGGAAGTCCACATAAAGCTTCATTGATTTCAGCAGTAGAAAACATACACTCCATCAATTCTTGTGTATCCATTGGCAATGATGGGACCGTAGATTTTTCCATCTCCTTATCTGACGGTTGATTGCCTGACAATCTTTCAACATTTTCTTTCAATCCCTCCCCATGAACTTGCTCATGCACCTCATCACCTACCCCGGGCCGAGTTTCAGCATCCTCTGAACGTCCACCAGCTTGGTCTACAATGTCTGACAATCTTTCATGGTCAATGTCTGGCAATCTTTCAACATTTACAACATTTTCTTTCAATCCCTCCCCATGAACGTGCTCATGCACCTCATCACCTACCCCGAGCCGAGTTTCAGCATCCTCTGACCGTCCGTAAGATTGGTCAATTTCCTCCTCGGTGTAATTCGCCTCCAACAACAGCTCTCTGACAGTTTGGACGGGGGTGCACACAACTTGATCCTCTAACCCTGGGCTAGCATCTGACAACGGATTAGAAACTACTGTATCACCTCCCACTTCCTCCATAATCTTTAACCATGAAACTGCAACTGATTTCGTTGGCGCGCCGGCTTTGTCCGACTCTCCACGCGGCTCAACACGAGGGTTACCACCCCTGCCACCCCCATCATTGGCGAGACTAGACAGAACTTCACTTATTTGACGCGTAGATGCATCGATTCCGTCATATTTTTTGGGGGACTCACTAACTACCTCTCCAAATGCAGGAGCGTTACCAACAGAAACCTTCAGCGTTTCTGGAATCTGTTCTGCTTCGGCGACGTACTTTTGAATCTTTTCACCTTCAAAGAATTCTTGAGAGGCCTGACTAGGATTTAGGCCCGTCGGATCACTAGTTACAGCTTTGATCCTTGCGGTTGCATTTACGTACCATGAATAGAACACAATAGCGTTCCTTTGCATCTATAGATAAAACTGTAGGGTAATATCCGTATAAAACCCATAATTTGAAGGATTATAACGCAAATTTTATATGTAATTTATAGTCATAAAACGTAAAACATAATGAAACGATAAAGATCAAGGAATAACCTTCGGTCCTAGTGCAATAAGGCAATGAGAGATCAAAGTAGACCTCCTCCTAAATGATGCACCCAAGATTGTCCGAGAAATGCCCTTGTGCTAGAATGAATCCTCTAATTGCCTTGCAATATCGAGAGGATTGTTTTGTGAGTTTTGGTTGGATGAGAGATCCGAATTTTTGAGAGGCACTTTCTCAAAAACCCTAGAATTTTTACAAATGAAATGATTAGGTTAGAAGGGAAGAGAAACTCTCCCTTTTGTTCCCTCTCATTCGGCAAAACCGAAACCCACAAGGGGAAGTGGGCTTCCACTTCCTCTTGGTTTTAACTCGTGGTCCGGTTCGTTAAATTCTAAATGTATATGACGCGTTTCATTATAAATCGTCATCGGTTATCGGATATTAAAGCATCAACTAATAATACGGATTAGTTGAATTATTAATACATGTCCGACAAAGACAATATTGTATAATTATATTCAATATACATTTAATTAAATATAAAACGCTTATATTCAATTTACGAATTAACTGCTTAATTCGCCTTAGCCATTATTATTTAATGCGTATTAAATAAAATATCTCAACATCACATTTTGACTTATTATTAGTCAAATAACTCGGACTAACTGGTTAGTCAATTTTGGCATCTACATGACTGTATTTTCATACCGTCACATCTCTCAAACGTATCCTATAGGTGTGACTTTTAGGGACCAGTTGATCACCGCCATCTGTATGACAATAACGTCAAACTTATCTAGCAAGCCAACCGTTATTGATAAACGTGGATCAACTGATAATGATACAAAAGTATACCCTTTGATCCTTTTAGAGATTTATAAGTCCTTGCACTAACTGTTAAGGACACCAGCCCCAACAAAAGCTTGTGAGTACGCTTCATTGAAGAAGTACAATAAGTTAGTTATATTATAATAGATGGGTACGTTCAGCTGAAATAGAATCAATCTGCAAAAATATATAATAGTTTGAACTTACATCGACCGCCCTAGCTTTCAATTCCTGGTCATCCTCGACACCTGCTGGTAGTTCGATCTGAATGAACTTCTTCTCAGAATTTGAGCAGGAGAGAGGGGGTGGGGGGCCTGATAGCAACATTAGTTTTGGTTCACGCGGGTCGCTGAGGCTGATACCGTCCAAACTCCTTCTATAAGAGGGATCTTGAAGGCACCTCGGATACCTGGTCTTAGACAAAGCTAAAGTACCCAATCCCCCTTGAGCCACCTCAAATTTTACCCTATCTACAAGCGAAGTTTCATCCCAATGCTTAATCAAAGGTAGATCGTGGGGGCACGCCCTACCCTTGTAATCATATCGCTGAAAGCAGCTTATCATGAGGAAGGGGATACAACCACCCAACATCGTTACCCCCTTTTTACAGTCTGTCCCCGCTTTCACCATCATTTCCAAAATATAAGAGCACCAGTCAAAATGCGGAATGGCTTTAGGATCTTCTACAGCCCTTAACAGCTTCAAATCTATCCCGTTGTTTGGGGTGGGTGCGAGGAATAAAGACATAGAGAACAAAACAAATAGCCGGCAAAAATCATCGTTCGCCTCCTCGTACTCCATAAGTTGCTTGTGAACTTTCCCTAAACTTATTGAACTATTTGCTTTGCCCACCCCGTAAGCTTGCCGCCATTTGTCTTTCAGCTCCTTATTTTCGGGATCGCTGGACCCCTTCTGCGAACCAGTAGGTACCAATGGGAGACGGTTGGGTCCAAAAGGTATCAAGAAACAGTCATGCACGTCATGCTTACTGATCATAGACTCCTTCTTCCGAGAAACCCTGAACACATATGACCCATCAGAGAAGGACTCCAAGAATAGGCGAACGTGTGCAAGTGGGAAGCTGCTAATCTTAAGCTCCAAAAGGCCACCAAACCCAATGTTCTTAACAAATGACACCGATCCTCATTAAGCTTTTCAATGAAAGAGACAAGCCTTTGAGGTCGACACGAAACCGTGATTTCATGCACCCTCTTTACCCTTGGCTTGGCCTCAACCATCTGGGTAAAAACAAGGACAACACACAAAATTAGACATACTGTAGTTGCAATTAGAGATATTTGCAACAAAGAAATAGACATACTGTGAATTAAAGTTATACAATAGATAGTCAGAGTTATACAAAATATAAGTAAAGTTATACATTCTGATAATAGAGTTAACCAGAAAATATCAAGAGTTATACATTCTGACAGCAGAAGTTATTCAAAATGTAATCAGAGTTATACAACAAATGACAACAGTTATAAAAAAGTCAAACTTTGAACCTGGGAATCAGGTCCCTTCTCAGTACTTGGTACATCATCCATCTGTAGCTGACAAACAAATAGGGATTCAGATTATGTATAACCAAAATTCTATTAAATCAAATTTCTATAAAATCCAAAATTCTTTTCACCATTCAAAAGAAGAGATAATCAGGAGAGTTATACAAAATAACAGTAGAGTTATACATATAATAACAAAAGTTAGACAATCTGAAACTAAAGTTATATAATGTGTAACTCTAGCCATGAATGTATAACTCTATTATTAAAATGTATAACTTCAAGTATATACTGTATAAATCTAGGCATATACTGTATAACTCTAGGCATATATTGTATAACTCCATGAATAAAATGTACAACTCTAGGCATATATTGTATAACTCCAGTTATACATTATGACAGCAGAAGTTATTCAAAGATGTAATCGAGTTATACAACAAATGATCTGCAGATTATAACAAAAGTACTTGGTACTTTTAACCATTCAAAAGAAGAGATAATCGGGAAAGTTAGCTATACGAATAACAAAGATGATTATACATATAATAACAAAAGTTAGACATTCTGAAAACTAAAGTCATATAATGTATAACTCTAGCCATAGAATGTATAACTCTGGCCATAAAATGTATAACTGTAAGCATATACAGTATAATGAATAACTCTAGGTATAACTCCAGGCATCTAATGTATAACTCCAAAGTATATATTGTATAACTCTAGTCATATACTGTATAACTCTAGCTATATATTGTATAAATCCAGGTATAAAATGTATAACTCTAGGCATATATTGTATAACTCTAGGCATAGAAACTAATTAGAAGTAGAGTTATACATATAACAATTAGAGTTTGACATTATGAAAGAAGAGTTGGTCACAGAATCAGAAGAGCTATACATCTAGTAACCAGAGTTATACATCTAGTAACCAGAGTTATACATATTGAGTACTACAGTTATACATCTAATAACCAGAGTTATACATCTAGTAACGTATAAATAAAAATCAAAACTTTTAACCTGGATATCAAGTCCCTTGTCAATACTTTCTACAACATCCATCTGTAGATGACAAACAATTGGGATTAGAATTATGCATATATTTAATTGAAGTTATACATCATTCTATAAGAGTTATACCAACAAGACGAGATTTTTTTACCTTTGATTCAGATTTCTTGGAAATTTTCTTGGCATTTTTCTTGGCAAAAACCATTGTTAATTATCAAAAGAACTCGTATTTGATCCGCACAACCATAATTAACAATTGAACAAATCAACATCAGCAAACCCATAATTGAAAATTGAAAAATCAAATGAACTCTTTTTATGATAGTTTAGCAAAGGCAATAATTAACAAAAAACAAAGTACAAATCACTAAATAAGGAATGGAAAAAATACCTTATAAAAAAATGGAGACAGACGAGTTTGCAGGTGAGTTGGAATTAGTTGGTAGTGATGAAAATGGCATCTGTTGAGTTGGAATTAATTGGTAGTGATGAAAATGGGGTCTGTTGAGCTGGGATTAATTGGTAGTGGAAAATGGAGTTATCAGCAATGTGAAGAAAGAAAAGGAAGACGAAATGACAGGAAATAGAGGGAAAAAAAACCGCAAGTTGTTTTGAATAATGTGGAAATTGAGGAGGGAAATGATGACAGACTGATGGATATAACACTATAGCATGCATGGGTTAGTGGTAAGAGGAGAGAGGTAAATCTAAAGTATTAGTTGAGTGGGGTTTTACTGCGCAATCTTGGCCATTGGTTTGCTTGATCCAACAGCCCACATTAGGACTTATGGACTTAATATGATATAATGGCCTTAGTTGATCTCTTCTATATATATATATATATATATATATATATATATATATATATATATATATATATATATATATATATATATATATATATATATATATATAAGAGGTTTTTTTCGAGCACGTGGTAGTCTCCAAGTTTTTATAAACTACTAATTTAGTTTAAACTATATATTTAAATTAAATAAATGATTAAAATTCTATCTACTCATCAAAGGATTTTTTTTTGCAAAAGATAAATATGTAAAAACTGCCTGGTTAATATAGGGAGCTGATATTGCCACGACAGTGTTCAACTGGTCCACTGGTATTTCAACTCATTGACTAAAATGCCCTTGTCTATCTTTCACCCACCTTCTAAAACTATGTAAAGTTGTAAACTTTACCAATCTTTTCTGCTCCTCTTTCACCCACAAGGAAAAAAGCCTTACTGTATTATCTCCATCACCATCTCTCAAAATCCCATCACCTATCTTCTCCATTTCTTTGGTTCCATGGCTTGATTTCTAAGTTATGAATCTTTAATCTTTTTATTTTCACTTAATAATTTTTAGATCAGTAACTTTATTAGCATATCTTGATCACTAAATGCGGGATTTAGGATTCCCTCCACACATATCATGTACTAACGAAAGTCCAATTCAAATTGGAATTTCAGATTCCCTAGACAATACTTATTCTTATTGTCAGTCCATAGCTTAATTTTCGAAGCGGGTCTTCAAGGGGATTCTAGGCTAAGGTATTTCGACATAAAATGGAACTAGACGCGGTGGTTGCTGATTTGGGTCCGCCTGAACCGGTAGTGACGATCGCATGCGCATCTTTTGGGGTGCTTCCGGCGGTTGCAGATGCATCATTGGTTGATCGTACTGGTGGGTAGATCGAATTAGCAGTTGGCTGTGCGATTTGAGGAGCTCCGATGTTAGGTTTTTTAAACGACAAAGATGGCTGTGAATTGGATTATTGGTTGGTAATTGGTAATTATGGTGATGTATAAATGATGGGTAAAGTGAATGGAGGAGGTTAGGATATGTTAATTAATCTAATAATGAAGGCAGTAGGTGTGACTTAGATGGAAATTGACGACTTGGCTATTAAGCCAACATTTTGGTCGATGTGTACTCAAAATGACGAAGATCTTCTAAGTAGCAGGAGTGTTGGTGATTTTTGTGAAGTCAATTACCAAGGTGATTTAGTGCTCAAGATATACCAATAAAGTTACTGATTTAATAATTATCAAGTGATGATAGAAAATATTAAAGATTCATACCTTAAGAATCAAGCCATGGAACCTAAAGAAATGGAGAAGATGATGCTGGAATGTGGAGAGACTATGACGATGGCAGGGGGTGCTGGGCCCATCTTTTAATTAGAGTAAAGATAAATAAGGGTATTTTAGTCATTAAATACAAAAAACCAGTGGAGGAGTTGAAAAGAGTCGTGGCAATAACAGCTCCCTTAATATACTACATACATTAGATAGATGATAAATTTTAGACAAAAGCTTGAGTTCTGTGAAGCTTAGGATTCATGAATCAATTAACCACCTAATCTCAATAATTATGCATTCGTTTATTATATATAGGAATAGGAATTGTACACAATTTTTTGATGTTGCCATGAATGAGTTAAACACTCCTTTTTACTGTAGTTATACATTGTTAAATACTATTTGTTAGTTAGTTAGTATTTGTTCTTTACGTATTTGTTCTTTTTGAATTTGATCATAATTTTCTGTTTTTCTTGATGATCAGTTTTTTTTTTTTTTTTTTTTTTTTTTTTTTTTTTTTGGCAACTGGAAAGAAAGATTCCTTATAGAGCACCTACCCGACTCTCCGAGCGAGAGTCGGACATTATTTTAACATTATCTGCAAAGGAAATAAAACTAGGAATGGGGTTAGTAAAAAGAAAAGGCTTCTTGAGGGGGCGATCTGAGCATGCCAAATGAGCGAAAACTTCTTTCCTCTTCTTCGCTAATGGAGCTTCGGGGGAGTTCCTGCAACAAGACACACTTACGCCTCGAGGACGTAGAAATTTACGGGAGAGAGACCTACTTGCAAAGCGAGTAGATACATTGTGTCTTGGAGATTCATCCCCTTCGCTAAGGTTCTTCTTTAAGTTAGTAAATCTCTTTTTCTCACTCACTCGACAAATATAAGGGTACCTGCAAAACCTACGAATAGTCGAGGTACGTGACCGTTTACCAAACGAGGAAATCTTACGCTTCATAGGACAAGCTGAAAACAAAAACGACTGATGTTCATTTGAATCCTTATGGGCTTGGAAGCAAATAGAGTTGTTGGCCTTGTCATACGCCAAAGGAGCAGGTACACCTGAATTTGGAGCAACAACCGTAGGGTTTCCATGAATTCCATTGATGACCCCTGAAGAAGAAGAAGACGTTTCTTCACTCACCACCACCGACTTGAGTTTCCGCTTTTTTGAATGTCTCCTCCTCTTCTTTCTCTTATAATGATCTCTTGTAATACCTCCCTCCTTGGTGACCTCAATATTAAGAATCCGAATTGTCATAGTGGACAAGTCTCTTTTATTGTAATAGTCCACCTTATTACCTTGAAGGATTTTTTTATAAGCTTTTCCGGAGATCCTTAGTCGTGAATTTCCTCCACCCTTTCTTGAGAACTCAAGAACCGAGTTATTAGGAATAGGCTCATTATCACCCATTTGAGAGGCTTTGTGATTGTGATCCATATCAATATTAGGGGAAGCGTTTTCTTCAAAATTTATTGGAAGGTTATCATCAGAAATGCAGGAATCCTTGACAATGAAGTCAGACGGTGGAGTGACGCAAGAGCCACAAGAAGACCCATCATTATCGTGTACTGGAATGCCACCGCTATTATCAAAAACGGCGATAGGTCTTTTACTTTCCCTATCCACCTCACATAGCAACTGATCATCAATACTTCTTTTACCATTATGATTAATAGCCCGTAGATTCTTAACAACATTCAGTTCTGTAAGGATATCTTTATTCTTAGGTTCGAGCATTGATGCAGTTTCTAGATCAGTTTACGCTTCCAGAAGCATATCAGTCTTCATACAAGCTACAACTCTACGAAATAGAGCTTTAGCATTTTTAGGGAAGGACGACAAAACCAAGGAGCAGAAGTTTATCGCCGCCTCATACTCATGGAGCTTATTAGCGCAAGCCGCTAAATTCAAATTTAAAGAAATTGCTAAATGCAAGACAGATTCAACATCATAGTTCTCCATAGATTCCAAAACCAGGCATAAAAGTCGACATGCCATTTCATAACAGCCGCCAGCAGATTCAAACAAATTTTGCTTAAAGAATTCATTACCCCTCTCCTTAAGGAATTTAGCCTTAAACAAATGGGTCTCTTCCTTTGGTAAGAAAGAACTAAAAAGTGCCCATTCATCATCCTTGAACTCACCATTTCCATGAGCAATGACAAAATGTTTAAGAAAAATTTCATCAATAGAAATGGTAGCAATAATTTTTCACAAGACAACCCCAAAAGGAAAAACTAAGAGAAACACACCTTTAAGAGGTGATTACTAATTCAAATACTCTTCTAGGAGTATATTATTTTGAGAAATCGAAAACCAGAGAAAACTTATAAATCAGTACCAGACAACTTTTGCGTAGAACCACCACACCTGACCCGAACCCTCCCCACCGTATAAACCCATCCCGAATCCACCCAAAACACACTCTTCTAGAAAGTAACCAGCCTGCCAACACCCAAAACTAGCAGCAACGCCCTGACTCATCAACACCAGCTTCAGACAACAAATTCACCAGCAAACCAGAAAACCACAACCGACAACAAAAGAGCACTCGGAAAAGCACATAAAAACAAGACAAAAAGGATAAAAAGCCCCAATCGATCCCTCCAAAGACGGTGAAGAAGCACAACAAAAACAAGAAAAGAAAAGAAACAGCACCGACAAGGAGAGATGATCAAGAGGACCTAAGGCAACGGGGAAAGGAAGCCCAACCTGGAAAAGGGAGGACCAAATCGGACACAAACCTGGAAGAAACAGCACCAGCAAGGTGATTACTAATTCGTGGAAAACCCACCATAACACAAACCGGACCAACCATAAACAAAGCTGGGGAGAGAGAGGACGAAGAAGAGGAAGGTGGACCGCACCAGACAACCACCACAAACAGACGTGAAGACCAATTGAACCACGAAGGGAACAATGAAAGGCAGCGAAAACGTAATGGGTGAAGGACAAACTGGTTAAACTAGTTGAAAAGAGAAGAGTGAACGATCGCCGGAGATAGAGCATTGAAAGATGGCCCCATCTCCGGCGACACGGTGAGACTCAAGAGGGACGGTGGGTGGACGAGCGGTGTGGCAGTTTCAATAAGGGATTTTTAGGGTTGTTGATTTGGGGTTTTTTCGCTTTCTCTCTCTTCGCGGGTTACACACTATGTTGACATTGTAAGAGCTATCAATTGATCGTGTTTTATCTGTTCATCTCCTACAACTCATCATATGTTTTCATTCATAGGAAAGGTAATAATAGGATTCCCAACTATATATTTACGTTAACTATACCATATTATTTTAATTAAAAGTAAACAAATGACCGGAACTGAATGAGTGTACACGTAGTTCTAATTTACCTTTTGTTTAATGTCTTGGTAAAGTATTTTAGGGTGTGTTTTAGAATGTTAAAACTATCTTCTTGAATACGGAGTATTTTTGAGTATGTATATATCGTGTAGCTCTTCAATTTTATGGATTATATACGCCCCTTAGGGGGTGTTTGGTTCACCCATTCTAGGTATAAGGTATGGGTTTGGAATGTGCTAAACCCATACCTTGTGTTTGTTTGCAAAAAAAATAGTTTTCATACCTATGCCTCAAACCCATGAGGTATGGGTTTCTCATACCCGGGGGGGGGGGGGGGTATGAGATTGATACCTTTGGGGAAGAGAATTCAAAAGGAAACTGTGGAAAAATTCTTATTTTTCTTCAAAAAATGAAATATTCATAAAATTTTATTTTTTTCAAAGATTTTTTTCTGGGAAAATACAAATAATGATTTTTTTTATTTTAAATACATTTAAGAACAAAAATATTATGATATCTAAAAAAAATAACATATATAAAAAAAATTATATAGAAGTTTAAAATTAATACACAAAAATTTAAATTAGAAAATTAATACAAACGAATATAGGACAAATTTTATCAATAAAATAAACATACAACAAGATTTAATTCCTCATTCTAAAATTGAACCAAACACAAGGTATGAGGAATCGAGTTTCAAACCCATACCACCCTGATTTGATTCCTGATTCCATACCGATACCTTTGTGCGAACCAAACGACTCCTTAAAAGTTTCGGTACATAAGAGTTCAAATGATGTTATATTTGCAATTCATGGACTATACAACCAGATGTATATGTTGTACGGTGTAGAACCTGAGCTTTGTGTCAAAGTATCCGAGCTTTATATTAAAGAATATGAGCTTTATTAGAAAGTATTGACTTCATTCATTTACACATTAAAAACATGAAATTTAAATTCGCTCAGAAAGAATACATGTAAGCTCGAATTCTTATACTTGGTTGTACCATGCTTATGGTACAACTGGATGTATAATCCTATTTGTGTTATATTTGTCGGATTGGGTAATTAGGCACGGTTTCATCAAGAAATATCGAAAGATGAGAGGGATTAAGATTACACATTATTGAATGGGGTTAAGTCGGATAAACTTTAGGCGTAGTTTGATTAGGCAAGTCGTCCAGACATAATATTATGGAATGAGTTTAGAAGTCAAATTGGAAAAATAAATGTACATATTATGTGTTTATATAGTGTATTTAGAATCTATCTATTTCTCTAGGATTAGGAATTTATGAGTTAAAAGATAAGAGTTCACAAACAGAGTGTTTTACGTGAACATGAATTGTAACTTACGTGCAGGGGGGATGGCATTGAAGATCTCAAAATGCATAGAATTGTATGAAAAGATGAAGACAACAGGCATTAAAACAATTTTTAATGTAGTACTCCCTCCGTCCCGGTCAGTTATTGTTCTTTGGTTTTGGCACAAAGACCAAGGAAGGAGGAGGGAGCCAATTATTGAATGACAAGTAGACCAAATTGGGTGTGAATGATCACATTGCTCATCAAATGCATTCCTGAAATAGAAAGGACAACAATTGACTGAGACACCCAAAAATGGAAAAGGACAACAAATGATCGGAACGGAGGGAGTATTTGATTTGTGGGAGAATTGGAAAGGTATTTTATTGTAAGTTGACTCCAAATACAGGCACATGAACACATCTCATACATATCCCTAAAAAAAACCTTATTATTACCTTATTATTATATGGGTTTTTCTAACGTAGGCATACATTAAGAAGATAAATATGAAAAGATTCACAACATATTCTCATGAGAAGTGTAAGAATAAACTTAGTGTTACCATAATTAGCGAGGATATCTAATAAATCTTCCTATATTTATCTTCTTAATGTGTACCCTTAGGACACACGTTAGAAAAACTCTTATTATATATGCTCCATATTATGAACTATTACTTGGTTGCAGATTTTTTGAGCTAAAATATCAGGTCAGTTACAAGTTATCTAACAGACATACATATGTTTATTGAAAACCAAAAAATTAATTAAGACGATCTTTTTACTATATATCTAATTTATTTAAGAGATAAATTTCTCTATACCTTTTATTATAGTGCCCTTTTATTACTTTGAATGTGTAAAGGTTTCCTCCCAAGAAGCGAAAGCAAAGCGTCATGCAGAAATCAGATTAAAAGCAAAGCAAAGCATAGCATAGCATAAAATCTTGAGGAAATGGAAGAGTTGTCTTTTTACATTTATTATACACAAATTCTTATTTGTGATGGCACCTATCCGTTACTCTTGAGTGACGGATACCATTTTACCTCACAAAGTACCCACTTTTTTTCTCTCTGCAACACTATTCATGTGGTCCCCTTTCTCCACTAACCCATTTTGTTACCATTTTATCTCACAAAATATCCGCCACAAATGGTAACCCGTCACAAGGGAGACCAATTGATTATAGGACGGTCTCACAATGGTCTCATTGTGAGACCGTCTCACGCAATAATTTGTACTCCCTCCGGCTCGGTCAATTGTTGCCCTTTCGTTTTGGCACAAAGATCAAGGAAAGAGGAAATGACCAATAACGAAATGACAAGTGGAACAAATTGAATAAGAATGATCAAATTACTCTTCAAATTCATTCTCAAAATAGAAAAGACAACGAATAACTGAGACACCCCAATATGAAAAAGGACAACAAATGACCGTGACAGAGGGAGTAACTTCTTATGTATATATGTTTGCCTTTTCTTTTTCTAGCTTTAATTTACGAGATTAACATGGTGAAATGAGTATTACTCCACACATATTATTGTTAACTTACTAAGGTCTTGAGTTTTTCCATAAACAAAATCATATTAGGAGTATTCCACGGGTTCTTTGTAAAACATTAATAAGTTGTAATCTACGGAATATTTGTTATCTTGGTTGATTGTTTGAAACGGCTCTTTTCACGTGTGAGAATTGAAACTTGCAGATGTTTCTTAATAGTCCCTCCAATTCGCTATAATGTTCCCTCTTTTCTGAAACGGATTATTCAAGTAATATTCCTCTTTCCTTTTTTGATAACCTTTACTCTTATTTTATTCATCCATCTTTCCTATTACCAAACCCCACACAACTCTTTTACTCTTATTTTATTACTTTTCTTAATGTTTTGGCCCCACAACTCCTTATTTAACTCCTAATAATTCATCTCTCTCCTATCAACAAACCCGACATTTGTCCTTTATTCATTTTACTTAAGTATTGTGCCCATCTCAAAGGGGATCATTATGATGAATTTGAGGGAGTATTTATTAGTTACTCCCTTTGTCCCGGTGAATTGTTATCTATTTCTATTTTGAGGTGTATCAGTCATTTGTTATCTATTTCCTTTTTGGGTAAGTAATGAGCAAGTGGTTAGTGTAAGCAAGTGGGCAATAATTCATTTATTTTATTGGTTTGTTTCACATGCATTGGTCTTCGTGTAAAAAACAATAGATAACAATTCACTGAGATGGAGGGAGTAGTTGTTTACAAAACATAACATTACAAGCCTCAGCTCCTTACTTCAAAGAAGTGCTCATATTGATCATGGACGAGTTTGAGGCACGGTTCAATATTTTAACATATTAAGACAACTTCCTTTAGACTTCAACGTGGATATCCGTCATAAATTTTAACACTTTTACATTTGTAAGGTTTGAACTCGAAACCTCTAATACTTTAATATGATTCGAAATTGAACCGATTGAAAGTTGCCATGAGCAAAAGAGTTAACTGTATTTTTTAAAAATTATTTTAGTACCCGTGCAGCGCACGGGCATGAAATTTATAATTAAAAGGGATGATACCCCTCAAATTTTCGACTTTCTACATGGTACCCCTATACTTTTTAAAACATACATGGTACCTCTAATTGTTGTCATTATCACTAAGTGTACCCCTAAAATTTATTTTCCATTAATTAAACTCAGTTTAGGCGTTAAGTGTAACACCCCCATTTATTCAGGAGCCTTTAGCTAGACATTCCCAAATAAATAGGACTGTTACCATCTCGGTTTCCCGAGGTAGTAGATAACAAAGTCCAACTCACCAAAGTACTTTAAATAAAAACTTTAATGATTACATATTTATTACAAATTAACCAACTAAACTTAATATAAAATAAATACAACTCGCAAAATGGAAAATAAATAAAGTGATAAAATCTTCTATGTGGTCTAGACTTCTAGGTAGATTGGCCAAGTCCTCACGCATCCCATAGCTCCCAAGTCAGCTAATCTTTAGTACCTGTCAAATCTGCTCCCCATAAAACGGTTCACCGCAGGTGTTCACGAATACACAGTCAACCGCGAGGTTGAGTAGGAATAAACTAAACAACAATAATAATAATCCAACCAAAATAAACATTCTTCAAATTCTCATCACTTCACCCGTACAATTCACTTACGTCACTGGCAGTAGCACAACTCCCTTAACACCGTGCTATGCTCAATCGCGCAGTAGTACTTGCGTACCATGCCATGCTCACTGGCGTAGTAATTACTTACTATGCACAACTCGTCTCTCGCGGTAGTAATTACTTACTATGCTCATCCGCGTGCGATTGCTCGCTATGCACAATCGCGCGAGAATACCCCTCCGTGTTATGCTCAATCAATAATCAACTCTCCAACAACCAATACTCAATGACAATCCCGTCTTATTGCTCAACCAACAATTTATCATACTCAAATACTCTATTCCAATAATAAATCATAATTGTTAATTTTAGTCTCATCAACCGTCACATTTAAACATTCATTCACTTAATAATAAAAACCGAGTTGAGTAGGAAATTCCTACCTGGCAAGCAATTCCGAATAATGCAATCTACTAAAAATATTCTTCAACAAACCCGTTCCACAAGTCCGTCACCTTTTATCGCTAATTGTTCCTTCCGTCTTAAAAATCTCCTTTCTCTTCTTTTATGACTTACTTTTCGGATTTATTAAGTATTTATAGACTAGTTTAGGAAGTATATGAGACCAATTAGGAAACTATTGCCTTTTTCTAATTATTATTAAGAATTACCAATTTATTATTATATTATTAAATTCCGCTTTAAATCCCGACTACTACTCTTGCTAGGCCTAATATAATCAGCCCATTTATTTACAACACACGGCCCAAGGCTTATTCTAGCTAAACCCAATTCCCGACTTGTTTACTTATTTTATTATTTAATTAACGTCTTTCTCGCAACCATTATTAGAAATTCCATTAATTAATTATTTAAATTACATAAACTATTCTCATTAATTATTATTAAATTACGGGGTATTACAGTCTTCCCCACTTAAAATGAACTTCGTCCCGAAGTTCGCCCATAACTACTAAAACAACATTTATAAACATTCGCACAACTGAGCCTCATTCCAACTTATGATCATTGCAACATAATTAACTTACTTAATCATTATCAAACCATATCATACTTATCAAAATGTATCACAAAACTAATTCAAAACACATGAAAATGTATCACAAAATAAACTTAAAACATGAGGTGTCACATTCTACCCCCCTAAAAATAAACTTCGTCCCGAAGTTTCGGAACTACCATTACTTATTAAACTACTGACAACTTAAATACTTATATAAATTATAAGACTCTAATCCACTAAATAAACTAGTTACCCTTCTCCCCATTCCCTTGCACTGTACTAGCTGTACCAAAAGTCTTTCCACCATGACTCTGATTGCCCCCATTGCCTTGCCTATTGTTGTAGCTCCTCTGGGTACTCCATTGCCCTGCAGTCCTATTTCCCCCAATACTTGGTGCGGGAGTACGATAACCCTCTTGGTTCCTATTTTTATTACTTCCCCTAGGTGCACTCCTACATTCAAAAGCTCTATGCCCCATTTTATTACAGTTAAAACATTTCCATCCTCGAACTGGAATCTGACCTGAGCCTCCTCCTCCACTTCTTGTTGCACTTCCACTATAACTAAACCCTCCGGGTGAAAAATGTTTAGATTGAGTATTGTTTTTCTTACTACCCCCAACTGCCTCACTTGATGACTCAGCCTTTCTCTTCTCCCTCTTTTCCTTCTTCTCCTCCTTCTCCCTCCTCTCTTCCTTTAACATATCTGCAATCCTCTCTGCGTGGCCAGCTCGTTGATAAACATCATCCATGGTACTTGGTTTACCAGCTGCAAGCCTCTTCTTAATAGTGGTTGTTAATCCCTTTTCAAATCTGAGTGCCAACATCTCATCACTAAAATTCAAATCAGCTACATATTCTGACAATTCCATAAACCTGTTATAATAAGTCTCCACTGTCATCTCCTCAGTCATCTTAAAAGAATCAAATTCAGCTCTCATCTTACTCCTAATATGTTCTGGTACAAATACAGCTCTCATATTCTCCTTGAAACCCTTCCAAGTGATAAAAGGTTCATCACTCTCCCTCCAAGCTTCCCTTAAGACTTCCTTACTACGATTCCACCACAAACCCGCTTTTCCTCTCAAATAGTAAGCAGCTTGATCTACTTGCAACTCCGCAGGACATCCTAGCAACTCAAAAAGGTTGTCAAACTCTCTATGCCAATCCCCAAGTAAAGATGGTTCCCCTAATCCGTCATATTTCGTTGGGTTGTGCCTTGCGATACTAGCACTCATCTATCTTTGGATCCCGAACCGACCCCTTAGCTTTCAAAGGTGCACGCATCAAAGCCTCATTCATGGATATCAAACGGTCAATCTCCTCTTGGGACATGGTAGAGGGTGTAGGTGTAGATCTCTTTGGAGGCATGTTTCTATAAAAGCAAAACAAGACGACAAAAGTTTCTACCCGAGGAAAAGATGGCTCAACATTTTTAAATATTCTATACTTACAAACAAGGTTTGGTCAATTCTATCCTTTCTCACCCCTCTTTAGGTCCTCCTATCATCACTCCTACCTCCCAATTATCATAGGTTAGGAATCGACAAAATATTTATATTAAACTTTTGGTAAACTCGCGTTTTTTTTGGAAATCAAAGTCAAGCTGTAACTGTAAAAAAAAATCACCATTAAATAACCGTTATATTCTACATTGAGTTTTTATACTTTACAGAAAATATAAAGAGTTTTCAAATCATGATAAAAAGTATTAAGCTCAAATCTCGAATACTCATTTTATAAAGATTTTTACAATTTAGTGGGTCGAAACAGAAACTGATCCGCAATTTATCAAAACCTTGGGTCAACTTGTAAAAATCACTATTAATTGTCAAAAATTCACCTTGCAACGTGGCTTATCAATTTGAAAACATATTTGAGTCTTTTAAACAATGGAGTTGGAATTAGATAAAAATGTTAAGTATAAATTAAATGAGAAATTTTACAAAATTGTTTGTCGAAAACATAACTGCACAGGAACATTCTGACCACTGTCCACTAAATTATTTATTTCTCCCAAACCATAAAACTTTTAAACATGAAACCAATGGCATTGGTAAGCTAACTCACTGGGTTATCACTCATAAATATTTCAACCATGTATGATGAACGGAGGTCAAATGGCAACTAAATCAAATAGAGGTAAAATCTGACGGAATAGAGTTCAGCTCTAGGTTCCTTTTTACTAGGTCACAAGCTCTTATTAACACCCTCCTACTCCTATATCAACACAACTTGGTTGATAAAATTTCACACACGACTAGTATATACTCTAAAGCATTCATATCACAAGCTTAACCATTTCATAATATATTTTAAATAACATGGCTTTGGGATTCACACAACCGCATATCACTAGACATGATTCTACTATCACACAACGTTCAACTACATAATCAATATCAATTTATAATTACTTTCATGCTCATGATCAAAACAATTCAACATCAACTCCTCATCTCATCCATTCCACATCCCTTAAAATCAAGGTTACGTCCCGTAAACTCAGTCATCAATGAAAACAATATTCAAACAAAGCAACCAAAACTCCTACGACAAAATAAACAATATTCATTTTAAATTACCCCACTCTGTAATATCTCTCAAGGAAACCGGTTCAAAACTGAAAGGGCCAGAAGTTTGGTGTGAGGGGGCCCCTAACTCATCCCAAGCCTTAAGTGGGCTCCTAACAGTTTCTATCCGGGTTCATTTTATTAGACACATCCTATGTTCATTATTATGTTCATTGGTTAGGCCTGAGGATCGTTTTGCTCTGATACCACTTTGTAACACCCCCATTTATTCAGGAGCCTTTAGCTAGACATTCCCAAATAAATAGGACTGTTACCATCTCGGTTTCCCGAGGTAGTAGATAACAAAGTCCAACTCACCAAAGTACTTTAAATAAAAACTTTAATGATTACATATTTATTACAAATTAACCAACTAAACTTAATATAAAATAAATACAACTCGCAGCGGAAAATAAATAAAGTGATAAAATCTTCTATGTGGTCTAGACTTCTAGGTAGATTGGCCAAGTCCTCACGCATCCCATAGCTCCCAAGTCGGCTAATCTTTAGTACCTGTCAAATCTCTGCTCCCCATAAAACGGTTCACCGCAGTGTTCACGAATACACAACAACCGCGAGGTTGAGTATGAATAAACTAAACAACAATAATAATAATCCAACCAAAATAAACATTCTTCAAATTCTCATCACTTCATCCGTACAATTCACTTACGTCACTGGCAGTAGCACAACTCCCTTAACACCGTGCTATGCTCAACTGGCAGTAGTACTTGCGTACCATGCTCACCTGGCGTAGTAATTACTTACTATGCACAACTGTCTCTCTGGCGAGTAATTACTTACTATGCTCATCCGCGATAACGATTGCTCGCTATGCACAACTGGCAGTAACACCCTCCATGTTATGCTCAACTGAATAATCAACTCTCCAACAACCAATACTCAATGACAATCCCGTCTTATTGCTCAACCAACAATTTATCATACTCAAATACTCTATTCCAATAATAAATCATAATTGTTAATTTTAGTCTCATCAACCGTCACATTTAAACATTCATTCACTTAATAATAAAAACCGAGTTGAGTAGGAAATTCCTGCCTGGCAAGCAATTCCGAATAATGCAATCTACTAAAATTATTCTTCAACAAACCCGTTCCACAAGTCCGTCACCTTTTATCGCTAATTGTTCCTTCCGTCTTAAAAATCTCCTTTCTCTTCTTTTATGACTTACTTTTCAGATTTATTAAGTATTTATAGACTAGTTTAGGAAGTATATGAGACCAATTAGGAAACTATTGCCTTTTTCTAATTATTATTAAGAATTACCAATTTATTATTATATTATTAAATTCCGCTTTAAATCCCGACTACTACTCTTGCTAGGCCTAATATAATCAGCCCATTTATTTACAACACACGGCCCAAGGCTTATTCTAGCTAAACCCAATTCCCGACTTGTTTACTTATTTTATTATTTAATTAACGTCTTTCTCGCAACCATTATTAGAAATTCCATTAATTAATTATTTAAATTACATAAACTATTCTCATTAATTATTATTAAATTACGGGGTATTACATTAAGTGATGGCTTGGACGCGTAATCAAGATTGTAATTTATCATCTCATTATATAAGGTCTCTATTAGGCTCAATATCCATCTCGATCCTAATATTTATTGATATATATAGGCTAAAAAAATTTTGACGGAAAATTTATTGATCACCTGCCAAATTATCATGTCCAAAGATGGATATTGAGCCTAATAGAGTACTTATGTAATGAGATGATAAATGACAAGCTTGGTTACATGTCTAAGTAATCACTTAACGACTAAAACTGAGTTTAATTAACGTAAAATAAAGTTTAGGGGTACACTTAGTGATAATGACATCAATTAGGGGTACCATGTATGTTTTAAAAAGTGTAGGGGTACCATGTAGAAAGTCGAAAATTTGAGGGGTATCACGTAGAATATCCCTAATTAAAATTAATATTTAGTCATAACAAATTTTAGTACCCGTGCAACGTACGGGCACGAAATCTAGTTTTAAAGGGATTATATCAAAATAGGAAAATAAATAAAAGATTTTATTAAAATTGGAAATGTGATTTAGGCGGGAAAACTTGAAGTTTTTCCTATTCTTTTAGTATATAGGGGATTGTAAACAAATAGTAAAACTAGCTGAAATGCATATAAATATATTGTCAAGATAAAAGAGAGCTCATTGGCATAAATGTCACATATGAAATCCCACATTGAAAGAATATGAGAGAGATATCTAATTTATAAACCAAGAAGTTACTCCACCCAATGTCAATTGGTTTTGGGATGGAACCTCTTTTGACTTATTAATTACACTCTCTCCTCTGTATATATGTGTTGGAGCTTGTGTCCTCCACAAATTAGTGTGATAAAATTTGTAAATCTCTTACAGGTTCACAAGGGTATACTTCGTATTTTAATCAGTTGATTAACGATTACCTAATAACGGTTGGCTTGCTAGAAAGTTTGACGTTATTATCATACTGATGGCGGTGATCAACTGGCCCCTAAAGGTCACACCTAAAGGATGTGTTTGAGAGATGTGGTTATGAAAATGTAATCACATTGATGCCTTATATGACTAAACAGTTAGTCAATGTGTTGATGAGACAATTATTTAATGCCGATTAAATAATATTAGTTGAGACAATTAATCACAATTCGCAAATTGAATATAATAAGTTATATTTAATTAATGTATATAATGTTAGCTTGGACGAATTAATATGTTAATTCGTAATTAAATGTAATCGGTTATATTTAATCAGCAAATGATAAATTATACGATATTGTCATAATAAATTATTATTGACCCGTATTAATTAATGCGGTATAATATAAATGACAATTTATATTTAATACATTTTATACATGGTCGATCGACTGGGTGTGTCAGTCGATCGACTGATATGCCTGTCTCGGTAAATGGGCCGAATAATTAGAAGAAAAATTCTACCCTAATCACTCCCATATACACGGTTAAAGGGAGAGAGAGGAGGGAATTTTCTAACCTAATTTCTAACCTACTCCTGCCTCTCATCTCAACAAAACACAAAACCCTAATTTTACAGAAAATTTGAGGGATCGATTCTAGCAAAAGAACAAGGGCATATCTCATATCGTCTTGGGTGCAACTGATAAGAGAATATCATTGCGATATTGTTCATAGGCCATAAAAGCTAGGACCGAAGGTTATTTCTTAATCCTTTATGCTTTTGTTTATGCAATTTAATTTTATGACTCGTAATCATCACTCTATAATTCGTTATAATCCTTAAAATTAAAGGGTTGCATACAGATAAATTCCCACAAGTGGTATTAGAGCCAAGGCCACGAATTTTATTTTGATGATTTTCATAAAATTGGATGTAAACAAAAATTGGTCTCGAAAATTAGGGCTTCACTTTTTTTTTTTTTTTTTTTTGAATAGTTGTTTTTGGTTCACAAGATGGTCGATCGACCAACACCCTGTCGATCGATTTGCCCTCGATCGTCACCGAGATGTTTTCAATTTTTGGTTGTTTTGGTTTCCATTTGATTCATCTATATTGTTGTTTTAATCAGTTAAGATAATAATAAAATGAATTTGTAGATGCTTTGGTTTAATTCGGATTAAATTAAATTGTAAATGGAATCATCATGTTGATGATATAAAATTCGTTTTTGCTATATGGTTTTTGGCATATACGTTAATCATATTTCATTAATTAATATGCTAATCTTGTTAATAGCAACAATAAACGATTTTTGTTCATCAATATCATGTTTTTGCAATTAGGGCATAATGCCGAATTGATAAAATTTTTGGGGGCTGTTTTAATTTTTCCCAGCCGAGACACAAAAAATTTTAGGGTTTCTGTTTTTTTTGTTTGTTTCGGTTTTCAACCGTGAAAAAAAAAAAAATTCTGTTTCTGTTCACGGTTGGACAGATTTAAATAAAAAAAAAAAAAATTTCGATTTTAGCTGTAAAACCGAGAAAAGTTTTTTATTATTGGGTTGTTTTGGTTTTTATCGAGATAAATTTTAAAGAATTTTTTTTTTTATGCCGAGACCAAAAGGAGAAAAGGTTTTTTTTGTTTTGATTTTGGCCAATTAATTATTGTGAAGCGGTTCATAATTCATAGATACCTAATTATTTTAAAGAAGTTTAAAATATTGATGGATTAAATTCATATTACAAGTTTAATATGAATTAAGATTGAAATTAATGTGATTAATTGAGGAATTGTCACTTAATTTGATAATTTAAATGGGTGGTTTGAATAAATTAATCAACATAATTAAGGAATTGTGTCATGAATGTTTAATTTATTTAGTTGATGCTTTTATTTTTGTTGAATGAATCGTTGAATGGTTTTATTTACGTATTTTTTGCAATCGGTTGTAATTTGTAATACTTAGTGTGGCCTTAGTCAAATTATGTTTTCGTAATGATGGAAACATAATTTTTAATGTAATTTGAGATCTCGAATCTCCTTTATTTTTCTTTAGTTTTTGGGTTTTGAAATTAGAATGTAATAAATAGGTTTATTATGTAAATTTATTTATTGTAATTTTCAAAGAAGACTAAAGATGGAGATTGGAGCTCACTCCCGCTACATGGATCAAGATGGAACATCAAGACAAGTTTTTCGGGTCCATGGGTGGATTCCAAAGTTGTATTTATGTTCATTTTGATAGGATAGGCCACACTAGGACTTTTTTTTTACGTTTTACCGTTCTTATTGCTTTTCATTCACATGCTAGTTATTGCATCATATTCCGCCTAAAACCAAACCACCTACTAAAATGCATGAAAATTGACACATATAGGTTGTATGTTAGTTTTCATTGACATATATATGTCACATGTTTATTAAGCCATCATCTTAGTTTATTCATTCACGCATGCTTGATATTAGTTCACTTAAAATGAATTAAAATAAAGTTGATGGGATCTTCCTCTAAACGAAAATTGAGATTAGTCTTTATAAGGGCAAACAACTATGAATCCCTTCTTCGTCCGTAGGTATAATATGACCCCTTCTACGTTGGGTAAGTAGTTTGTGTTGACTTAGTTTATCTCAACATTATAGTCCGAAGAGTTTCTCGTGATTATGATGGACTAAAGATGGAATTTACAGAAATTTATCGACCAAGAATTCTAACAGTAGAATTAGCCAAAAGGTTGGCTTATCAATTTATAGATAATTGAGTCTTGGGATCATTTATATAATTCTTGAGGAAGGTCAATTGTATAAATGCTTGAGTCTTCGCGTTATGACATTAGATCATCAGACTTAAATTAAAATCGATGCACATGCTTATTATTTATTCTTCTTTTCGCAGTGTAGAACACGTTTACATTACTGTTACAACAAATGGCTAGAAATAACGAAATCCCAATGCCTAGTGCCACACTTGGACGCGAGTCCTGGCTGAAAGTTTTTATGGAAACATGAATCAGTACACGCGACTGAAGAATGATGGGTCCAACTTTGCGGACTGGGAGGCATCACTACGGAATGCTGCCATTGCTGACGGTAAGCTCAAGTACTTAATCGAGCCAATACCGTAAACCCAGGCCCCAATGCAGGAGTTAACGAGTCACTTGCTTATAGTGATTTCGTTATGGAAGCGGGTGCGATAAAGAACGTACTCATCTTTGCAATGGAAACCAATTTGCAGAGACGCTTCATTGCTCAAGGTGCGAACAAGATTTTCACCACGCTTACTAACGAGTTCTCAAAAGCACCAAGGATCGTTACTTATGAGCATACCTGTCGCTTCTTTGATGCGAAACTCCAAAAGGGCCAACCGGTTAGCCCACACATTCTTAACATGATTGAGAATGTCGAGAAATTGGAGGCACTTGATTGTAAAATCAGTGAGAGCATAGTCATTGACCGTATGCTTCATTCTCTTCACGATGGTTTTGCCCTTTTCAGGGCGAACTACTACATGAATGACTTGAAAAAGAGTCCTCATGAGCTACACTCCCTTCTCGTACAGACCGAGAAGGATATGAAATTGAGTGGGAGCATGAAGCAGGATGTTCTCACGATTTCTAACAAGGGTAAAGGTAAGGGCAAAGCTCCAGGCGACCTAACTGTAGGTAAGCCAAAATTCAAGAAGCCAGGAAACGGTAAGAGTGGGCCCGGTGAGACTAGTGGCTCACAGGTGATACGGTCGTTTCTGTACCAAAAATAAACCTAAATACAACTAACAGAAGCTAGCAGCAAGTAGGGTCGATCTCCAAAGGGAGGCAAAAATGAGATTTATATGTTTTAAATTAGTCTAAGAGTAACGGGGGTTTGAATATGATTTCTAAACTAAGAGAGGTGGCAAGAGAAATTGAGAGATAAAAATAAAGGGATTAACAATAAAGAGAGAGAGAGAACTAGGATTCCGGGTCATCAATGAACGTCAGTCACTCGCAGTTAAGGTCACAGGTCAGTCGATGTGTCGGTCTAAGGGGCAATGAATATCTCCTTTCGGTCTCAATTCGCCCTAAAATGCTATTAGCTTAACTTTCGCCCTCACTAAAACATCCTATTGTTCACTGCAGGTCTCACCCCTTCCAACCTTTCGGTCTAGGTCAAGGCTTACCTAAATTAAAAGGCTAATTGTGTCGACTCAACTAGCAGGATACAATTATAGCAGCAATTAACAACATAGACTAAAACAACAACGACAACCTATAAACCTAATTAGCAATAAACATTAGTCCATTGAATCACCTAAATCCTAGTAAGGGAATTAGCTAGACATGAATAATAAAAGATCGAGAATAAGGGAAATAAGAATAATAAACATTAAATAAGAAGAATAAAAGGGAAGAGAAAGTTACAGAGTAAGGATTCGGAAAAGGGAAGAAAAGCAATGTCCCACGCGAATGGGAGGAGGAAAAGTAACGTATGATAGTGTGTAGTATGATCGGAGACCCCCCTTAACCTAATTATGAAAGCTTAAATAGGAAAACAAAAGTCTATCCCGAAATTAAGCCCAACACGGGTTAATTAATCCCGCGTAACATCAAAACCACTAACACTCATCTTCCATCAAAACCTAGATTCATCATATCTCACTCAATTCTTCACCAATTGGAACCATTCTCGCACCATTCTTCTCCTTATCTAATACCATACCCGCTTTTGACAGAATAATCTCCAGTCGTAGTGTGTTTCCAGTAGACAAAGTACTCGGATCTCGAGAAGCAAATCGGCATCGCTAAAACTTTATTACTCCACTTCTCGTCAAATAATCCTTTATGAAGCGTTCTTTCCATGATCCCGACTCTGTGATGAGATCTTTCACCCTTAGGTTCTTAATGCTATCACCAACGGATCGGACTCCACTAATCTAGTGTTAGCATCCGGCCTGTTACCACAAACCCAATCTGTCGTCCATATATTAAGATTAGAGGAAATCCCCGATTTCCACGCATAATTTTGCCGCATAAGTTCAAACCAATGACAAATGCTTCTGCAACCCCAAAACCAATTTGAACCCTTAAAAACCCACTCCTTCTCCCTCCAGTTATGCCCCCTTAAGATTTTTATCTCTAAAAACCTTTTAGAGCAAAGAGTTACTCTTTGACAGTAACTGCCACCCATGTTTTGCCAAAAGCGCTTAAACACTCAACATTACGGATTCCAAGACCTCCACTGCTTTTAGGAAGGCTAAGAAAGATCGTACTACACCAATGAATATACTTACCCGTCTTCATACCAGCCCACCAAAAATTGAGCTGAACTGAACTGAATAGAGCTGAACTGAACTGAGCTGAACTGAATTTAATAGAGTTGAACTGAATTAAACTTATAAAAATTGAAATTAAATTCAAAAGAACATGGCCTTGACATTCTCATGCTAATTTTGTAAAATTATTGTGTGATGTACGGAGTAATATAAACATAATATTATTATTGTTATTATTATTATTATTATTATTATTATTATTATTATTATTATTATTGATTATTGGTTACACAACTATGAGATTATCTTGGTAGACAAGCTGGATATGAAATTCGAGTGGCGTCGTTCAACGGCAAAGTGTCATGAATAAGGAGACAAATATTCTCTCTGTCCCGGTCATTTGTTGTCCTTTTTCATATTGGGGTGCTCGGTCAATTGTTGTTCTTTTTATTTTAAGAATGAATTTGATAAGTAATTTTATCATTCACACTAAATTTGTTTCACTTGTCATTTAGTTATTGTTAGAATGTAAATATCTTATGCCCTTATTTTAGGAGATATGATTGTATATTTTGTTATACATATCTTGTAGTTTTAGTTAAGTTGTTATTTGTTACCTAATATTTAGGATAGCTAAAGATATGATTAGGGCTAATTATCAGTATATATGTAAACCTATGTACGTTGCTTTTTCATCAATAAGAATTTTGTTCTTCTCAATTCCAAATTTTCACATGGTATCGTGAGCAGTCAAAAAAAAAAAACAAAACGATCCTAATATTGTCTTCTAAGTCGACCAAAGTATGACTGGAGACGATAAATCAAAAGGTAACGATAAATTGAAAGGTAGCATGGGAAGCCCAAAGACAATTCCCACAACTTCACCACTGTTCTTACACCCTTCGGATAATCCGAATTTAATGGTTACACAAATTGTTTTCAACGGAAACAATTATGATCTTTAGGCAGAGGCCGTCAAAAACGGTCTTGATGCAAAAAACAAATTGGCGTTCATTGAAGGGAAAGTAAAGAAGCCGATTTGCAATGATGAAGAAGAAAGTATTGAATCCGTCGCGTGGAGACAATGTAATGCTATGATTAGGGCATGGTTTCGGAATGTAATCGATCCGAAATTACACCCAAGCATTACGTTTTCAGTATCGGTTCAAGAGATTTGGGAAGAGCTCCGTGATAGGTATTCAGCGGGTAATGCGCCTAGAGTGCACCAACTGAAGCATGAACTTAATGAGTGCAAACAGGGATCCGACTCGGTTGTCGAATACTACACACGGCTCAAAACCATTTGGGATGAGTTAGGAAATTATAGCAAGGCCAAGGAATGACCCCTTATTCTTTTCTTGATCTTTGTACCAAAATCAAAGGACAACGATTGATCGGAACGAAAGGAGTATAATATAAGTGGCATGCAATAACGTAATAATTAAGATCCTTCCTTTGTTGTCTTGTTTGTCAATTATTATCGCCACCAAATGTGAAAAGCATCATTAATCATGAACAACAACCAACATATGGAATACTTCATCACCTATTTAGATTTAGACATTTCACAAAATCTCATTGAAGACGGCAAGTATCCGTCACTTTGGAGTGACGGATACCATTTTCTCTCACAAATGACCCAAATAGAGGAGAGAGGGAAGCACATGGAGGTGCCCCCACCTTGTCCCCCTATTCGTTTTGTGAGTGATATTACCCGTCACTTGCTCCGACCCGTCTTCAACAAGACTAACTGTAGACATTTATATATAATAATTAAAACACAATTTAAATACTTATCTAATTGCCACATAAACATATCTAACTTAATAAGCCACATCATTACCATTTATTATTTAAAAAGAAAAAGTTAATTATATTTATAGAATTAAATACAAATTAGAGTATAATAAACATTAAAATTTGGATTTTTATTTTAATGTAGATTATACAACATCAAAATGAAAATAAAAATTATTTTTTTTGGATTTTATTGCCAAAATCACTTATACCACAAAAAGTAGTTGCTCTTTCATGTACACATTTTACTATATCATGTACATTTTTTCAGAAAATTGACATACATTACCCTTTCTATCCTCCCTCTCTCCCTTCCCCACCTACCCTAATTATTACTCACCATCTTCCTGCCTTCACCCTGATTAGCTACCTGGTCTCCACCGCCATCGACAAACTCATCCACGACGTCATCGCCGTTTGGATTACAAGACCATACATAAGCCGAGTTTTCCTAAAACTAGGAATTTGAAATCACGCATCAACAATCCATTTCTAACTACGAATTCATCAATAAAGTTCAGAAATTCATTTAATTTAATACCTTGATTCTGTAGTTTATTCATGACCGTACAAAGATATTTGACTTCACCGCTTTACGTAACTATTCTTATCTTGTCCGGAACTTTTGACGACAAAATCAATCATCGTCGCACACCTAACAAAGATAATTACCCTAGTAACAAATGAATGTAGTAATAGGTGTTTTTGTAAAAATTTACCGGTTATGAATTAATTATGTGAGTGATAGCGAATATTCTAAATGCCAATTATGAAGGGTAATATCCGTATAAAACCCATAATTTGAAGGATTATAACGCAAATTTAATACGTGATTTATAGTCATAAACGAAAACAACAATGAAACGATAAAGGCAAGAATTAACCTTCGGTCCTAGTGCAAATTGGCAATGAGAGATCAAAGTAGATCTCCTCCTAAATGATGCACCCAAGATCGTCCGAGAAATGCCCTTGTGCTAGAAAGAATCCTCTAATTGCCTTGCAATATTGAGAGGATTGTTTTGTGAGTTTTCGTTGGATGAGAGATCCGAATTTTGAGAGGCAATTTTCTCAAAACCCTAATTATTTTCTCAAATGAATGATTAGGGCAAATAGGAGAGGAAGCTCTCATTTTGAGCTTGGTTCGGCCGTGAGCTTTAGATGGGGAGAGTGGGCTTTCCACTTTCTCTTATTTTTAACTCATGGTACGACCCGAAATGCGCTAAATGTATATGACACGGTTTTATCATAAATCGTCATCGGTTATCGGTTATTAAAGCATCAACTAATAATACGGATTAGTTGAAATATTAATACATGTCCGACAAAGACGATATTGTATAATTATATTCAATATACATTAATCAAATATAAATCGCTTATATTTAATTTTACGAATTAACTTCTTAATCCGCCTTAGCCATTATTATTTAATCCGTATTAAATAAAATATCTCAACATCACATTTTGACTAATTATTAGTCAAATAACTCGAACTAATCAACCGGTTAGTCAAATTTGCATCTACATGATTTGTATTTTCATACCGTCACATCTCTCAAACGTATCCTATAGGTGTGACTTTTAGGGACCAGTTGATCACCGCCATCCGTATGACAATAACGTCAAACTTATCTAGCAAGCCAACCGTTATTGATAAACGTGGACCAACTGATTATGATACAAAAGGATACCCTTTGATCCTTTTAGAGATTTATAAGTCCTTGCACTAATCGTAAGGACACCGGCCCCAACAAGCTCCCACTTGTCCGTACAAGTGTATGTGCAATGACGTTATCCGCACTAAGCGGAGGACACGGCTCAACAAACTCCCACTTGTCCGTACAAGTGTATGTGCGATAACCGATTCTCATATTCATTTAAAATTTCTCCCACTCAATGTAAAACAATTTGCAGATCCGGATCCGCAAAGGTCGTATTTTACAATCGATCCGTATCCGTGTGGTTTCCCCGACTAGAGAGTAACTTAACTGATAAAACGAATTCGTATTCGAGCATGGCCATGCATTTCGATTCTGACTCCTCGAGTGGCCCTGAGAAATATCGAGTACCTGATAAAGGCTGAATATTTCCTTCAACTCGAACTCCTTCCGATCTAAGCACATCATGAAATGACCCAGAAACAATCTACTTGGCCCCCTGTTACGGATGACCGTAAGAAAGAAACCAAAGTCACCCAAAAACTGCCTTAGTCTCAAGAGACAGTCGATAGTCAAAAGAATCGACTCTTAGGATCACCATGGAGGTCCTATCCACGACCAGGCACCGAATGTTGTAAAACATTTAGGACTCCACGTTGATGTCACAATTGTGTCCTACGAGATATCCGTATAAATCGCCTCGGTGATTGGTCACCAACTTTGTTGACTTATGGCTCGTTGAACCCACCATCAACCAACGTCACAAAATAATTACCTTGAGTTATCAGCTCACGTGGGCAATTAAGGACCAAAAATATAATGTTTGTTCCGTTCACTTTGTGGTGTTCAAAATTTGTCGTACAAATCCACATGAAAAACAAAATATATATAAAATATCAAAACGATGATGTCGTATAGAGTACAAAAGCGAATGAATCTAATCCATAAAAGAGTATTACAACTTAGGAACACGTTTAATTCCAATGGAATTAACATGCCCTTCATGCTTATCTTGTCGTAATGGTTTAGTGAGAGGATCTCGCTATGTTATCATCTCGTAGCAATCTTTTCTATCACTACTTCCTTTTGCTCCACGTAATCTCGGATTAGATGAGCTTTCCGTTGTACATGTCTAGACTTGTTGCTAGACTTTGGCTCCTTAGCTTGGAAGATGGCACCTCTATTGTCGCAATAGATGGTGATCGGGTCATTCGAACTAGGCACTACGGATAGTCCATGTAAGAATTGACGCATCCATATCGCTTCCTTTGTAGCTTCGGCGTGGCATAGTACTCGGACTCGGTCGTAGAATCTGCTGTAACAGTTTGTTTGGAACTCTTCCGGTGACTGCGGCGCCATTAAGAGTAAAAACGAATCCAGAGTGAGATTTCGAGTCATCACGATCCGTTTGGAAGCTAGCATCTGCGTAACCGGTTGCGCGTAGCTTTTGTTCGCCTCCATAAGTCAATGCCCAATCTTTAGTCCTCCGTAGGTACTTAAGAATGTTCTTGACAGCCATCCAATGTGATTCACCTGGATCTTTGTTGGAATCGACTTGTCATACTCAATGCATATGCCACGTCCGGACGTCTGCATATCATGGCATACATGATTGATCCTATAGCCGAGGCATAAGGAATCCGTGTCATGCGCTCTTTCTCTTCCGGTGTCTCTGGTGACTGAGACTTGCTCAAATGCACCCCTGGAGCCATAGGAAGAAACCCCTTCTTGGAGTTAGTCATCTTTGAATCTCTCTAGGACTTTGTCTATGTAAGACTCTGATCGAGAGATAACATCCGTCGTGATCTATCTCGATAGATACGGATGCCTAGAATTCTTTGTGCCTCTCCCAGATCTTTCATCCGGAAATGGTTTTTCAACCATACTTTCACCGAAGTTAAGAGAGGTATGTCATTCCCAATCTGGAGTATGTCATCGACATACAATATTAGGAAGACAATCTTGCTCCCACTCGACTTGATATAAAGACATGGTTCCTCGACCGATCGAGTAAATCCACTTTCTTTAATCACTTGGTCGAAGCGATGATTCCAACTCCGAGATGCTTGCTTAAGTCCATAAATGGAACGCTTAAGCTTGCACACTTTCTTAGGATGTTGTGGATCGATGAAACCTTCGGGTTGTACCATGTACAACTCTTCCTCCAAAAAACCGTTTAAGAAGGCGGTTTCACATCCATTTGCCAAATTTCATAGTCATGAAAAGCGGCAATCGCTAAGATAATCCGAATGGAACGCAACATGACTACGGGTGCAAAAATTTCATCGTAGTGCAAACCTGGCACTTGGTGAAACCTTTAGCAACTAGTCGTGCTTTATAGATATCTTGTTGACCTTCCACAGAATGCTTTATCTTGTAAAGCCATTTGCATTGAAGGGGACGAACCTTAGCGGGTAAGTCAACGAGATCCCATACGTTGTTCTCATACATAGAGTCCATCTCGGATTGCATGGCCTCAAGCCATAGCTTTGAGTGAGAACTAGTCATGGCACCTTTATAGGTTGCGGGTTCACTACTCGTTAAGAGTAGAACGTCATCTATGTCATGTTCCTCGACCATACCAATGTATCGTCCGGAGGAATAGAGACTCTTCCCGACCACCTAGGTTCCTCGGGAATATTCACACGCGTAGGGATTGAAGGAATTGGTTCCTCCAATGGTTGCTCGGTATTTGTTCTGGAATCTCCGACAAGTCGAAGGTTCTATCACTCTTTGCATTCTCGAGAAATTCCTTCTCCAAGAATGTCGCACTAGCCGCAACAAAAACACGTTGTTCGGTTGGCGAATAGAAGTAATGACCAAGTGTTCCTTTAGGATAACCTATAAAGTATGTCTTGACCGATCCCGGGCCGAGCTTATCCTCGTGTCTCCACTTGACATGAGCCTCGCAGCCCCAAACCCGTATAAAGGACAAGTTAGGGACCGTTCCTTCCATAGTTCATATGGAGTCTTGTCAACAGACTTTAGACGGACTTGGTTAAAATATTAGAAGCGGTGACAGAAGAGCATAGCCCCACAATGAGTCAGGCAACACGGTGTGACTCATCATGGATCGAACCATATCAAGTAATGTTCGATTTCTCCGTTCGGACACACCATTCAGCTGAGGTGTTCCAGGTGGAGTTAACTGTAGGGCAATCCCACAGTCTTTAAGGTGTTGATCAAACTCGTGAGAAAGATACTCGCCACCACGATCCGAACGCAGTGTTTTAATCTTTCTACCCAATAGGTTACGTACCTATTACGGTATTCCTTGAATTTCTCAAAGGATTCACTTTTGTGCTTCATTAAGTAGACATAGCCATATCTACTCAAATCGTCCGTGAAAGTGATGAAATACCTATAGCCTTCTCGTGCGGTGATTGACATAGGACCACATACATCCGTGTGTATGAGTCCTAATAGGTCAGCAGCGCGCATTCCAACACCTTTGAAGGAAATCCGAGTCATCTTACCGATGAGACATGATTCACACGTGCCAAATGATTGAAAATCAAAGGCCGAGATAGCTCCATTTTTGATGAGCTGTTTAACGCGTTCTCATTAATGTGTCCCATACGGCGATTACCATAGATACGTTTGATCTTTGTCACCAACCTTTAACTTTTTATTCATTACGTGTAATATTTCGGTTGTCTGATCTAAAACATAAATTCCGTTCATGGAGACTGCCTTGCCATAAATCATATCGTGTAATGAGAAAATGCAAGTATTATTCTCTATTACAAATGAAAATCCAAGTTTGTCAAGTGCAGAAACTGAAATAATGTTTTTGGAAAGACTGGGTACATAATAGCAGTTATATAAAAATAACTCAAATCCGCTAGGAAGCTGGATCACATATGTTCCCCTTGAGACGGCGACCACTCGTGCTCCATTCCCAACACGCAGTCCACCTCACCCTTTACGAGGAGTTCGATGTTTGGGCCCCTGCACATGATTACACAGATGAGAACCACAACCAGTATCAAGTACCCAAGTTCCGTAACTTGCGTGGTTAATCTCAATCATATGAATAAAAGTAGAAGAAGAAGACATACCAACAGGTTTAACACGACCTGCCTTTAAGTCCTCATGATAAACAGGACATGTACGCCTCCAATGCCCAGTCTTGTGGCAATGATGGCATTCCATGTTTTCATTCTTGCTCTTTGTCGCGCCTGATGAGGTGCTCGACTCACCAGGCCCACTCTTACCTGATCCCGACTTCTTAAACTTCGGTTTGCCTACTGCTAGGCCTGGCTGAACTTTGCCCTTACCCTTGCCCTTGTTTGACACAACGAGAACATCCTGTTTCATGCTCCCCACTTTGAACTTCATGTCCTTCTCGGTGCATGCGAGAAGGGAGTGCAATTCATGGGGACTTTTCTTCAAATCATTCATATAGTAATTCGCTCTAAATTGCGAAAAACCATCGTGGAGTGAATGAAGCATGCGGTCAATCACGATGTTCTCGCTGATTTTACAATCAAGCGTCTCCGGTTTTCTCGACATTCTCAATCATGCTTTGAGAATGTGTGGGCTAACCGTTGGCCCATACGAGTCTCGCATCAAAGAAGCGAGTGGTATGCTCATAGGTCACGATTCTCGGTGCTTTCGAGAATTCCTTGGTGAGCGTGGTGAAAATCTTGTTTGCACCTTGGGCTATGAAGCGTTTCTGCAAATTGGGTTCCATTGCAAAAATGAGTACGTTTTTAATCGCACCCGCTTCCAAGGTGAAATCGTTATACTTGTCGATCTCGTTAATTCCAGCCGTGGGGCCTGGGTTTGACGGCATGGGTTCAAGCGAAATTTGAGCTTCCCATCGGCGGCGGCAAAGATTCCGTAATCTTTGCCTCCCGATCCATGAAGTTTGATCCATCATTCTTGATCGAGTTGGTGATTCATCCGATTCATGAAGATCCGGCGGGACTCACGGTCCAATGTGGCACTTGGCATTGGGTCGTTCAAGTGACCAGCCATATTGTTATAAGCAGTTTATGTGAACGTGATCTACACTGAAAAAGAAAGAAAAATCAAAACGAAATAAGCAACTCATCGAGGTGATTTAAGTCTATTAAAATTCATTTTAATCGTGTAGACTCATTGCACTTGTATAATTGATCTCCCTCAAGAATAATACAAGTGATCCCAAGACTCAATTTCCGTAAATTGATAAGCCAATTGTTTAGCTAGTTCTTCCGTAAAAACTCTTGGTCGATAGATTTCCGTAAATCCTATCTATAGTCCACCATGATCACAGGATCGTACGAGTGACCATAGTGTTGAGATAAAATAAGTCAATCGGTTCCAACTTACCCGACGTAGAAGGGGTCATATTATGCCTACCGGCGAAGAAGGGATTCATTGGAGTTTGACCTATAAAGACCGTTCTCAATTTTTGTTTATACGAGGAAGATCCCATCAACTAAGTTTCAATTCATTTTAAGTGAACGAATAACTAGCAACCGCGTGAATGAATTAATTTAGATGATGGCTTAAATCGTGTGACATAAGAATGTCATAGAAAACTAACGCGTGACCTCTACATGAGTCAGTTTTCATGCAATAATTAGGTGGTTTGGTTTTAGGCGGAAAATGATGCATACTATCGTTACGATAAAATAAATAAATGAATGCAATACGTAAATAAAATTCCTAGTGTGGCCTATCCTAGTAAAAAGAACATAATACAACTTTGGAATCCACCGTTGGACCCGAAAAGCTTGTCTTGATGTTCCATCTTTGTCCATGTAGCGGGAGTGAGCATCCGGTCTCCTTCTTTAGTCTTCTCAAAATTACAATTAAAATTTACAAAATATAAACCTATTTACATTCTAAATAAAAACTGTAATTAAAAGAAATAAAAGGAGATACGAGATCTCAAAATACAACCAAGACCGTATTCCATCATTACGGTAACACGTTCTACTAAGGCCACACTAAGTTACAACCGTTTGCAAAAATAAATAAATACGTAATTAAAAGCATTCAAATTAAACAAGAACGATAAATGAAATGCATCAACTAAATTAAATTTATTCGTGACATAATTCCGTAATTATGTTAAATTATCCAAACCACCAAAGATAATTAAAATTATGTGACAAAACCGCTTCATCAACTTAATTTTAATTCAAGATAATCCGTTAGTTTAAATCGTTTTAAAGTAACTAAATTGTTCGTGGGTGAACCGTTTCACTATCAAGCGAGTGCATAAATCCGTATTATGCAATAAATGGCCGAAAAAAAAAAACAGAATTTTTTTTTTCTTTTACTGCTGGGCGTGAACAGTACCCACGAAAAAATTTTTTTTTTTTTTATTTTGGAGCTAAAAACCGAGAGCTCAAAAAAAAAACAATCGGCTCAAAAAAACGTGAGCCTCATCAAGACAAACAAAAACGATTTGTGAAAGCCAATTGTAATTTAATCTAATCCGTATAGAATTCAAACTACAATTGATACATCTTTAACATATTGCAATAATTATCGATTAAAATTACAACATGTAAAGAACGATTGAAAACAAGAGATCGAACGATCTAACAAAAATGTGTGGCACGCAAATCAATGCAAAAACAGAAAACAGGCCGTGACAAAGGCCACACGGTTTTCAAAAAAAATTTTGGCCGAGACAAAAATTTTTTGTGCCGCACGAAATTTTATGCAAACATTTTGATGCATCTTTAACATATTGCGATGAATATCGATTACAAAACAATATGCAAAGATCAAAATGAAAATAAGACAAACAACAACCATCACCGTGTAAACTTGACACGGATCCCAAGGCACAAAAAAACGCAGCAAACGCAGCAAAAAAAAATAATGCCGTGATGAATAAATGGCTGCCGAGACAAAATTTAAAGAAAAATCCATCGATTCAAAATTCGTTTGATGAAAATCACATAGAAAAATTTACGTGGCCTCGCTCTGATACCACTTGAAGGGTAATATCCGTATAAAACCCATAATTTGAAGGATTATAACGCAAATTTAATACGTGATTTATAGTCATAAACGAAAACAACAATGAAACGATAAAGGCAAGAATTAACCTTCGGTCCTAGTGCAAATTGGCAATGAGAGATCAAAGTAGATCTCCTCCTAAATGATGCACCCAAGATCGTCCGAGAAATGCCCTTGTGCTAGAAAGAATCCTCTAATTGCCTTGCAATATTGAGAGGATTGTTTTGTGAGTTTTCGTTGGATGAGAGATCCGAATTTTGAGAGGCAATTTTCTCAAAACCCTAATTATTTTCTCAAATGAATGATTAGGGCAAATAGGAGAGGAAGCTCTCATTTTGAGCTTGGTTCGGCCGTGAGCTTTAGATGGGGAGAGTGGGCTTTCCACTTTCTCTTATTTTTAACTCATGGTACGACCCGAAATGCGCTAAATGTATATGACACGGTTTTATCATAAATCGTCATCGGTTATCGGTTATTAAAGCATCAACTAATAATACGGATTAGTTGAAATATTAATACATGTCCGACAAAGACGATATTGTATAATTATATTCAATATACATTAATCAAATATAAATCGCTTTATATTTAATTTACGAATTAACTGTTTAATCCGCCTTAGCCATTATTATTTAATCCGTATTAAATAAAATATCTCAACATCACATTTTGACTAATTATTAGTCAAATAACTCAGACTAACTGGTTAGTCAAATTTGGCATCTACATGACTGTATTTTCATACCGTCACATCTCTCAAACGTATCCTATAGGTGTGACTTTTAGGGACCAGTTGATCACCGCCATCTGTATGACAATAACGTCAAGCTTATCTAGCAAGCCAACCGTTATTGATAAACGTGGACCAACTGATTATGATACAAAAGTATACCCTTTGATCCTTTTAGAGATTTATAAGTCCTTGCACTAACTGTAAAGGACACCAGCCCCAACAAATTACGATTTGAATGCAATGATAAGAGCAACGAAAGGGAGACGAACGAAAAGAACGACACGGAGGATTTTTGGTGACGCGGAAAACCCGGTGTGGGAACAACCGCGGGGGGAGTCGGAATCCCGCCAATTTCGCACTATAATCGAGATTTTTTGTCAACAAGTAAGGAAATACAAGTATGATATTGCTAGAGTGATATCGCCAGTTGCGTATGGGTTTTTTAGGAGTGAAGTGTTGCCCGTACTGATGAATGCCTTGAGTGCTACCTTCCTCGCCTTTATATAGTTGTAGAATCTGACCTAGGGTTTTGAGCTGTACATACATTTTGCTAAATTCCTGGTCAACTCCCTAAGGAATAGGGGGTAGTTGTTGACTTGGTCCTTTCCTTCCTTTGCACGTGGGCTTTCAACTTATACCATTTGTGTTTGTTTACTTTTCCATCCCATGGTCCACAATACGCCACCTCAGCAATCCCTTTCTCTCCTCTTCTACCAATTGCCGCGCGCCACGTTGGCATCCCTTGTCACTTTTTCCTGCCAATGATACGCTGCCATGTCACGGATGATAAATGGCATTTTTTATCCATAACAATAGGAGTCGAACACAAGGAGACGGGAGTTGCTAAACAAGTTGTCATGGAGTGAATTCTATCAAGGTCGGTAATCGTATGATTGTTAGGTTTGGTTGGTAAACTAGTGATAAAAATAATGTGACCGTACAAAGATATTTGACTTCACCACTTTACGTAATTATTCTTATCTTGTCCGGAACTTTTGACGTCAAAATCAATCATCGTTTGATAGGCTATCGTACACCAAGCAAAGATAATTACCCTAATAACAAATGAATGTAGTAATAGGGGTCGAACACAAGGAGACGGGAATTGCTAAACAAGTTGTCATGGAGTGAATTCTATCAAGGTCGGTAATCGTATGATTGTTTGGTTTGGTTGGTAAACTATGATAAAAATAATGTAAAAACAATAATGATAAAAGAGTCTAGGGGAATCGGGTCACACTGTAGATACCCAGTATCTGTTGAATCCCCAACTAACACCCTATGATTATCGGACTACAACATGCGTAGGAATCTATACGTTTAATCGACAGTTTTGTATAACTACACGTCGAAAAATGCAAAACGATTTCGAAAACAAAACATTTTCAAAACTTTTCAAAAGTACCTGGAGTGTTTTATGCACGACAACGGGGTCGCAATGACACTAACTAGAGTCAAAACTGACACCGACTCAAAAATTCAAATCCCGACTCCAACAACAAGTCAAACCGAGTCAAACACAAAAAACAAACTTCACAAAGTTTCCATGTTAAGTATACACGGTATAATTGAATGGTCAAGTACAACAATCATGACATCCAAAACCTAGGATAGAACAAATCATGATTTCAATTGCGTGATAGTGACAAGACAGCTCGAAGACCCGCGAAATGGCTCGCGCCTCTCCGAGTAGCCCATGCGGCCACGTCGCTCAAAACGCACACAACCACTTAATCCTCTATAAATACCCCTTAAATGCCACCATTTGAAGGTACGCGCGTGTCCGCCCCCTCATTTCTCCCTTAAAATTCTAGACTCGACTTCTTAAGTCACAAACCGACACGTATTTTCGACCTACCGATCGAAAATACAAGCCATGCACGAAGACACATTGTTTGGTACCGTCTTCGTGCATTAAATCACTTGACCGACCACTTCAACCAACTACACAATCACTAAACTTAACAAACACTCTTTAAATTGCTAAAACGGTTTTCAACCGAGTTTTCCGACCTAACAAGTTTTTACACTTCTGTCAATTTCTCGTCTTCAAACATAGCATGTAAGTATGAGGGTGTAATAATCCTCTTCTTTCATGTCTTTTTATCTGTTTTTATGATCTTAACATGTTAAACTTCCATAACATGGTCCAATCGAATTAGCCAAAACCGAGTTTTGACCGGAAAAAGAAGCCCCTAGCCACAACCAGTTGGCTTGCGCCTCAATGGGGTGTCCAGGTCAGAACTCAAACATGTTTGAGTTCATTCTTTCCATTTCTATTTCATTTTACAACCGGTTTTTACCATTTCAAATCATTTTTATGATAAATATTTTTAACCATAAATGTGTTCACCCTGGGTTCCTTATACCATGACGGTTTAATCCTTGTGTCGGTGATAATATTTGGTTAATCACATTTTAAAAGACATTTTAAAACCTTTTATTCATTTGTTTACACTTTCAAAAACAACCATATTAGTCATATATGCATAATCATCCATGGTTCCACATACCATGTCGGTTTAAACCCGAGTACGATGATAAACATTGACTAATTACAAAACAATGAACTTAATATATTTAAGTTCATAATCATTTTTCAAAACTATTCATGTCAAGCTGCAAAACCGAACCCGACATCGAACATCGTCAATGCAATGATGATTATTCAAGTCCCGTTCTTCACATTAAATACAAAAGCGGTCTAAACGACCTTTTCAAACGGAAACGGGTTCAAACACCCCTTTACAAACCATTTCACAAACGTTTTCAACAGTCAGGAGACGTCTCTTTGGATCGTCTGCTGCCTCGCGCCTAAACAGGCTTACTGATTTCCAGTTTTCAAACTAGGACAGGTCCCCTTGCATCGCCTGAAAGCTCGCGCCTCAATAGGCTACCTGATGCAGGTCCTGCTTCCTTTCCAGCACTTGTCTAGGAGGATCCCGACTTCGGTTAACCCGAATACAGGATGGATCAGATGGCAAGCCTGCCCTTTTACTTTGTATTTGCAAAACGCCTTTCTAAGACAAATGGATCACGTTATGCACCATAAACCTAACTCGGTAAATGGATGTTTAATTTCCATCTTGTATGCAAATCAACTTTAAATCCAACTTGACATCAATTACTTGATATTTGGATAAACAACTAACATAGAAAACTCACATATTAGGCTTAAACTTGTGGATACGCATTCATGCATTTACCCGTCTTATCAACTTTTACATTTAACCAACCAAGATCGATCATTAGAGGCCGCTACCGCGGGCGGGATTGGGTTTCCGATTAAAGGGCTTCCCAATACGTACCTTCACCTCTTACTCAGAAACTTTGGATAGTGGGCGACCTTATCCAGGGTGAACGAGAGTCATTATAGAGATATGATGCTAAAGAGGGACGACTCCTTATCTTTAGTACCTATGTCCAACACTGCTTTTTGCCTAGGTTGACCTAGGTATAAAGTGGATTCGAACGAGTTCTAAGCATCCCACAAATTCTTGGTGGCGACTCCGAACATCGCTTGCATCGTTTCGAGACCCTTGCCGAGACGAAACCGACCGATCTAAATCAATCCGGTCGAAAGCATTTTTACGCCTCCGAGCGTGGCTTTCAGACTACTGCACGTCCATAGATCGACTGGGCGTCGCACGTGGCCCATGTCCACAGATTGGCGATTCCGCTGGGGAGAACTAGGACACACAACCTAACCTTTATCGTTGTGATCCCTAGCTGGTGAGACACGAACGAGGTCTTGGTTGAAATGTATTAAATGATATTACGGTCATATGTCGTGTTCCTTGTCCGGGCCCACAACCTAACCTTTATCAACCAATTGGCTTATCCCGTCGGCGTGAGTTTTCTCATCCCCGTGTTTCGAATCCTGATTGACTCAAGCATAGCATTAACGTTACACATTTCTGTTTCGTCAAACAACTTTCATTTCCTTCGTGCACGAGGCTAGGGCACCCTCCTTACACATTTTGTTTGGATTGGTATACCTCTTGAAAAGCGAGGTTTGATCGCTTGATGTGTAACTCACCCTCTAAGCTAAAACCCGTGTCAACATTATTCATAATATAGTGAACTGTGAGTGCTTATGTGCTATGTGATCATACGTCCTTCCGTGTCATTTCAAACTTTCAAAACACCCTTTTGCGCTCTTATACTGGCCGTTTCAAACCTCGGTCTTTCACCGACCGTTGCACGTCTTTCTAGGCCGTCGTAATGATGATTTTTAAACCCGGTTTTCTACAACTATTTCAAAAATCACGCCTTTCAAGGCCGTCGTAATGACGATTTTTAAACCCGGTTTTATACAACCATTTCAAAAGAACACCTTCTTAGGCCGTCGTAATGACGATTTTCAAATCCGGTTTTCATAACCGTTTCAAAAACACCTTTTTACGCTGTTATAATCACCGTGTCAGGACACGGATTTTAACCCGTCTTGCGCCGACATAATGGCTCTTTCAAAACAAGAAAATGGCACACACCCTTTTTTGAGGCTCTTCAAATCCCGAGGACCATACACCGTCCCCGAGACCACAACCTTTTCAAACCTTTCAAAACTCGATTTTTAAAACACACGATTTTTGAATTTCAAAAGCCGTCTTCGGAAACAACACATTGTTTCCAGATCCGCCACAACTCGAACTCAAACTGTCTTTTGAAAATACACTTAAGACAACTTTTCGACTGGTCGACCTTTTGAAGACCCCTAATCTTCGAAAATCGTCCATGATGCGTGAATTTTATATAGACTTATTGTACCATATTTGCACGCATTTCTATGCATTTTATGTAGTGTTTAGCTACAAATGTCCCCCGAATTGTCTAATTTGGTTTCTCTTGTATTATTTGCAGGTATGAACCGGACATGAGCGTAATCAAGCCTAAAACATGTCCCTATGCACGCATTTAGGAGATTAGTTAAGTCGGAGCTTGGAAACTACTATTTTGTGATGCGCATAGAAGTAAGGTAGCTAGGCGAGCAAAATAAGAGATTTAAATTACTAGTGCCTAGTTTGAAGAGCCATATCTCAAGTTATACAACCGATACTCAAGTAATTGCAATTTAAGATGAAATCTTATCCTCTTAGCTTTCTAAAGCCACCAAAAACGCTCTATTTTCCCAAGTAACGAAGGAATGGCGGTCGTTTGAAGTTCTGTGCGCGAAGCAGGAATTATGCGCTGGAAACCACTCGATCGAGTATTATATTGCTCGATCGAGTCTTTTTTCTAATCGATCAAATGGTGCATTTTTTATAGTGTTCGATCGAGAACCTAATGTCCTCGATCGAGAGGTTTTTGCTAGGATTTACTCGATCGAGGAGTTCTAAAGTCCTCGATCGAGTACTTTTCTATCTAACGCAAAATTTTAATATCTTATCATCGTATCTTAGGAAAATAAATATCTCTCCTATAAATAGGAGAGACTTAATTTGCTTTTAGGATCTTTGATACAACTTTTTCCTCTGTTTCTTATTCTATTCGACGTTGCTCTTCCCTTTCCAGATCCGAACTCTTGTAATTTCTTTTCCCTCTTTTATGTTATTTCCCTTTTGGACATCTCTTTTTATCATGTTGTTTATTATTTCTTTATCTTTCGTTCTTGCATTATTTACCATTATGCATAGCTAATTTCTCTAATGCTAGGATTAGGGGAACCATGATAGCGTAGCAATGATGCGATAATTTGGTTTAGGAGGTTTTGTTGTGAGAATTGATACATTAGCAATATAACTGTAATTATTAGGTTAAATGCATGCAACTGAAGTAATTAAACTGGTTAAATTCAGACCTAGATCGAGAGATTGGAATGAATAGACCTGCTATGAACAATAGACTACACTAATGAGGGCGAGAGCAAAGTTAGTAGTATTTTAGAGCGGATAGCGGACCCAGAGGACTTTTCACTACCCTACCCTTCTCACATCAGACCGACTGACCTACTTTTAGCTGATTTGTGTGATATCATGGTGAACCGACATCCTAGTATCTCTTTCTATATTTTCTCTCAATCCTTTGCTTTTGACTCAGTTCATTAGTTTAGTTTAAACAACTCAAACCCCCATTTTATGACCTTAGACAGACTAGAATAACGAGTAGATAGTGACTGCCTCCCTGTGGATACGATACCCGACTTACTTCTGCTGTATAAGTTAGAGCCAGTTGGTTTTATTTTTGATATGGTTGCGACAGCCGTGTCAAATTGATTTCTAACCAATCAAGATCAAACAAAAGGAGATGAAAAAAATAAATAAAAGCAGAAATACTTACAATATATACGAACTTCCCCAAACCAGCCAGAAAACTGGGGAAGTGAGTAGACCAGTAGCTACTCGTCAGCCTCCTCCTCGTCTACTACTGTGTAGTCGGGGTCACGCTCCTCCTCTCATCTCCTCCTCAGGCGACCTGCAACAAGGTCGGATCTGACTATCTCTTCCCTCTCAGCTGTGTTCTCCTCGCTCTCCGGCTGTGGGTACCACTCCGTCGGGTACTGGTAGAAAGAAGGGTGTGGCCAGCCGTCTGGAACGGGATGCCCTCTCATCATGTGGTACTCATATAGAGGGAATAAGGCAAGTGCCTGGTCTCACTCTATACGAGCCACTCTACTGCACATCTCAAGAAGCAGAGCGCCACGAGGCCCTTGGTCCATCACCCCGGGCGTCACAAAGGGAGTAGGAGCAACAAAATTAGCCGGCAGAACTGGCTGACTAACAGAAGGAGTAGGGATAGGGGTCAGTGTAGGCGTGGGCGTGGACGTGGACATCTGTCCAGCCTGAGTCGGTGTGGACCCCTCTCTGGTCTCTCTGACAGCAGTGTCAGGTCTCTTCCGCGTCATAGAAGCGGAAGGAGCAAGTGAAAGGTGGTAAGAAGGTAGAGGTGGAGGTAACCTACCCGACACAGTGGTCAAGGGTAAAAGACGGGGTAGGTCGGGAAGAGGTAAGGTCACGGACTTGGAACCACTAATCTTCCAGGTCCGTTGGTGTAACACCCCCTCATACCAAGGTACCTTACAAAGGACTACCCTAGCATGAAAGGCTGTTACCATCTCGGTTGCCCGAGGTTAGTATATCAAAAGCAACAATCCAAAACATATTTATTAAAGTGTAACTGAGTTTAACGATTACATGTTCCCAAAATCAAAACTAAAGTACAACTGGTAAAGCTAGACAACTAGAAATGAATGCTAAGTCTCTTGACGGCAGAAGCTATACTCGAGTGATGAATCCCCACGACTGCCCATAGCTAAAGGACTGCATCACCTGTCACAATCTGCTCACCATCCCCGAATGGATCACCACAGATTTTATAAAACAACAACGGGGTCAGTTCTACATAATTAAAATAAGACAAGTGCATAAAGTAACCAGTTGATCATCCTCCGTCCCCGGTCTCCCGATCTCACACAGTAGCTGACTACACACCGAGGTGTGTAGCCCTGCCAGACTACCCATCGCAACAGGTAGCCCAAGCCGCCAGTGGGGGACCGCAGCCAATCTCCACCAAAATCCTGCTCATCAACGAGCGGTAACCCTGTCCCTTAATGTGCACATCCGCTCTCGTGGTGGGTTCCACGGAGGGCGAACTAGGGCATGAAGCCACTCCCGCAAGTGACTCCACCACAAACATCACAACACCATCACAACCATCACAACATCACCACACCACACTCCAGCGATGATCAGCGAACCACAATCATACACATTACAACAAAGCATCTCAAATCAATTAAGCACAACTGAGTAGGGAAACCCTACCTTAGAACAATCATCAAAGAATGCGAGCAAGCAAACTAGAACGGCTCCTCTACCAAGTCTCCGCCTAAACAACAATCACATAACACAATCACTAATTGCAAAACCCCATTTCCCCCAATTCTTAATAAAGACAAACCCTAGAAATATAACCCATTGAATATGAGAATAAGAACTTACCGACGAAGAATTAAGGGAATGATTACACTTACTAATGATCACACACACTTTAGGAAGAGATTTGGAGAGGATTAGAGCGTCGTTGAGTGATTATGTTTTGGAACAGTGTAATTAGAAACTGATTTACGTTTTAATATAACCCTAAATATCTCCAAATCAAACCGCTGAAATAATACCCGTCAGACCGGATACTCGGTCGAGTATAGAGTATACTCGGCCGAGTACCCTCTACTCGGTCGAGTATTCAGCATACTCGGCCGAGTGTTCCTGGGCAGTAGCCAAACAGGCTACACGACACACTCTACTCGACCGAGTAGGCCATACTCGATCGAGTACCAGCCTATAAAATCTGTAGTATTTCAAGTGGGTTCCACAGCTGCTGCCTGCATGGCTGGCAGGTTCGCAGCAGACACGTCACTGGATCCTCTTCCTGAGTATCCACAGGTACGTTTTATTAACCCACTCCATCGTATTAGATTTATGCATTTGATGGACTGTGACGTGACTTCCACTCGTTTTTTGTGTCGTACTTCATTAGAAAAATTGGGGATTTTCGAACCCGTGGCTGAGTTGTTAAACGGGACTGGGATGACGGGTTTGACCTCGATGAGAGAGCTAACATATGAACAAGTGAACCTCGAATTCTTTAGCTCTTTCACATTTTCACCCGCTGCATATAAGACGGACCCAGGGAGTTCTTGCATTTCTTTTAGACTGTTCAACCAGACCTTCACCTGGACCTTAGCCGAGTTTGGGAGGCGGTTCGGTTTGACTAGTGATAGTCCCTCAGAGCCTCCTAAGAAGCTCCTTGCTTTACTTTGCCGACTCTTGCACATACTCCTTTTGACCAGAGGAAGGTGGCTCATGTCCATCTTCCCCCAGCCCGTTACTACCTCCGTCTCTTAGGAGAGACGATCTTTGGGTGCCACGAGCCTAACAACGTTAACAATGTTGAGCAATCTATTTAGCGGGCTACTTGAACATTGGTAGTGCTGGGCCCTTTGTTCTTAACATTGCTTACCTCACAGCTCAACATTTTAACGTTGTCGGGCAGAAGGTGTAAGGCCCGATTTCCTGTGGTGGGTTAGCAACCCACATTGCTCGTAGCCTTTTCATTGACTTTCCCCGCGGCCTGACACATGTAGATAGGGACACATTTATAGATATTCAGGTCATGTTGGCCATGTTTTGGTTAGCTAAGGACCAACGGACTTGGAAGATTAGTGGTTCCGAGTCCGTTACCTTACCTCTTCCCGACCTACCCCGTCTTTTACCCTTGACCACTGTGTCGGGTAGGTTACCTCCACCTCTACCTTCTTACCACCTTTCACTTGCTCCTTCCGCTTCTAAGAAGTGGAAGAGACCTGACACTCCTGTTAGAGAGACCAGAGAGGGGTCAACACCGATTCAGGTTGGGCAGACGTCCACGTCCACGCCCACGCCTACACCGACCCCTATCCCTACTCCTTCTATTAGTTAACCAGTTCTGCTGGTTAATTTTATTGCTCCTACTCCCTTTGTGGCGCCCGGGGTCATGGACCAAGGGCGTCGTGACGCTCTGCTTCTTGAGATGTGCAGTAGAGTGGCTCATATAGAGTGGGACCAGACCCTTGCCTTGTTCCCTCTATATGAGTACCACATGATGAGAGGGCGTCCCGTTCCAGACGGCTGGCCACACACTTCTTTTTACCGGTACCCGACGGAGTGGTACCCATAGCCGGAGAGCGAGGAGGACACAGTTGAGAGGGAGAAGAGGGTCAGAGACGCCCTTGCTGCAGGTCGCCAGAGGAGGAGAGGAGAGGAGGAGCGTGATCCCGACTACACGGTAGTAGACGAGGAGGAGGCTGACGAGTAGCTACTGGTCAACTCACTTCCCCAGTTTTCTGGCTGGTTTGGGGAAGTTCGTATATATTGTAAGTATTTCTGCTTTTATTTATTTTTTTCATCTCCTTTTATTTGATCTTGATTGGTTAGAAATCAATTTGACATGGCTGTCGCAACCCTATCAAAAATAAAACCAACTGGCTCTAACTTATGCAGCAGAGGTAAGTCGGGTATCGTATCCACAGGGAGGCAGTTACTATCTACTCGTTATTCTAGTCTTTCTAAGGTCACAAAATGGGGGTTTGAGTTATTTAAACTAAACTAATGAACTGAGTCAAAAGAAAAGGATTAAGAGAAAATATAGAAAGAGATACTAGGATGTCGGTTCACCATTATATCACACAAATCAGCTAAAAGTAGGTCAGTCGGTATGATGTGAGAAGGGTAGTGGAAAGGTCCTCTCGGTCCGTTATCCGCCCTAAAATACTACTAACTTAACTCTCGCCCTCATTAATATAGTCTATTATTCATAGCAGGTCAATTTATTCCAATCTCTCGATCTAGGTCTGAATTTAACCAGTTTAATTACTTCAGTTGCATGCATTCAACCTAATAATTACAGTTATATTGCTAATGAATCAATTCTCAAAACAAAACCTCCTAAACCAAATTATCGCATCATTGCTATACTATCATAGTTCCCCTAATCCTAGCATTAGAAAAATTATCTATGCATAATGGTAAATAAAGCAAGAACGAAAGATAAAGAAATAGTAAACAACATGATAAAAAGAGATGTGCAAAAGGGAAATAACATAAAAGAGAGAAAAAAAATACAAAAGTTCGGATCCGGAAAGAGAAGAGCAACGTCGAATAGAATAAGAAACAAAGGAAAAAGTTGTATCAAAGATCCTAAAACTTAATTAAGTCTCTCCTATTTATAGGAGAGATATTTATTTTCCTAAGATACGATGACAAGATATTAAAATCTTACGTCAGATAGAAAAGTACTCGATCGAGGACTTTAGAACTCCTCGATCGAGTAAATCCTAGCAAAAACCGCTCGATCGAGGACATTAGGTACTCGATCGAACACTATAAAAAATGCACCATTCGATCGAGTAGAAAAAGGACTCGATCGAGCAATATAATACTCGATCGAGTGGTTTCCAGCGCATAATTCTTGCTTCGCGCAATGAACTTCAAACGGCCGTCATTTCTTCGTTACTTGGGCAAACAAAGCCTTTTCGGTGGCGTTGGAAAGCTAAGAGGATAATCATTCATCTCCAATTAGAATAATCTGAGTATAGGTTGTAGAACTCGAGATATGGCTCTTTAAAATAGGGACTAGTAATTTGAAGCTCTTGTTTTGCTCGCCTAGCTACCTTACTTCTATGCGCATCACAAAATAGTAGTTTCCAAGCTCCGACTTAACTCATTTCCTTAATGCATGCATAGGGACATGTTTTAGGCTTGATTATGCTCCTCTCCGATTCTTACTTGCAAATAATACAAGAAACCAAAGTAGACAATTCGGGGGACATTTGTAGCTAAACACTACACAAAATGCATAGAAATGCGTGCAAATATGGTATAATAAGTCTATATAAAATGCACGCATCAAACCTCCCCAAACCAAACCTTTGCTTGTCCCCAAGCAAACTATATGCAAAACTAATGGAACAGAAAAGAAAACTCAGAGCTAGCTACAAATGTCCACTGAAACCAATTTAATGCAAACAACTAATACTTATGGCAAAACAGTCAAGTGCAAACGAGTTATAAGATGTTTATAATAAAGCTGAACCGTCGACCTTACAAGACCTTTAATGATGGACGCTCACGGGTCACTCTTCTCTCATGAAGCAAAGGGTAAGCATATGAATGTGAGAGAGAAAGAAATAAAGTCGGTCACCTAAACTACGACCCACATAAACATGCAAGCAACTAATATGATAGACAATTCTAGCTACCGTACACATACATTCCAACCAAACAAGATCTGTCACAGCCGAGGGCTTACAAAAGTATGGCAAAGTGAGGTAATGGATAAGAAGGGCAAAAATTTTTTGGGAATGTGAGGTAATGAGCCAAGGTAGTAACCTAACACAGCCAAATAAAACCGCATTTGCTTCTAAACCATCTCAAAATTTGAACAAAATGCTCACTCAACCAAAAACTTACTCCTCATAAGATCAAAATAAAACATAGGAGCAAAACCGAAATTAACTAAACTCTTTATTTTTTTCAGTTTTTTTTTCTCTTTCTTTTTTTCTTTTCGGTTTTTTAAATTTTTCTGTTTTTTTTTTCGAATTCTTTTTTTTTTCTTATCAACTTCTTTTTTTTTATCATTTTATCCTCCTTCTCCTTCATAAATTACCAACTCCAAATCAATAAAATACAAACCAAACTCGGCACGATAAATTATATACCGCAAAAACATACACTAAACTAGCATGACAAGGCATGCTAAATACTCAGCAATTTCTTCATTCTTTTTAACGGGAGGTGGGGTTTGTTATTGCGGTGGCCAGATAAATGGACGCTTTTGGTAGCCTCGTTCGTGAAACGGATGTGGCGGCATAAATGCATAAGATTGACTAGCTTGTCTACGCTGCCTAAACGCATAGACTTCGTCGTTCTCTGCCAAACAAATAACAGCATTGTGTTCCGCAGCACCACATCTCTCATAGTAGACCACCTGTTGCGCCATAGGATGGAACATATGTGGAAGATCAAAGGTACTCAAGCCTTCGCTTTGATGATCTTTTACCTAGACCTATCTAGGTAGGACCTGTAGGACCTATCAAAACAAAACTAGAAGAAAAGATAAGAGCTGCCACAAGGAATAAATTCCTCGAGGCTAAAGACATACTAAAATAAATAAGTAAATAAAATAGTTGCCTCCCCGGCAACGACGCCAAAATTTGACACGGCTGTCGCAACCCTATCAAAAATAAAACCAACTGGCTCTAACTTATACAGCAGAGGTAAGTCGGGTATCGTATCCACAGGGAGGCGATCACTATCTACTCGTTATTCTAGTCTGTCTAAGGTCACAAAATGGGAGTTTCAGTTGTTTAAACTAAACTGATGAACTGAGTCAAAAGCAAAGGATTGAGAGAAAATATAGAAAGAATACTAGGATGTCGGTTCACCATGATATCACACAAATCAGCTAAAAGTAGGTCAGTCAGTCTGATGTGAGAAGGGTAGTGGAAAGGTCCTCTCGGTCCGTTATCCGCCCTAAAATACTACTAACTTAGCTCTCGCCCTCATTAGTATAGTTTATTGTTCATAGCAGGTCTATTCATTACAATCTCTCGATCTAGGTCTGAATTTAACCAGTTTAATTACTTCAGTTGCATGCATTCAACCTAATAATTAAAGTTATATAGCTAATGAATCAATTCTCACAACAAAACCTCCTAAACCAAATTATCGCATCATTGCTATACTATCATGGTTCCCCTAATCCTAGCATTAGAGAGATTAGCTATGCATAATGGTAAATAAAGCAAGAACGAAAGATAAAGAAATAATAAACAACATGATAAAAAGAGATGTGCAAAAGGGAAATAACATAAAAGAGAGAAAATAAATTACAAGAGTTTGGATCCGGAAAGGGAAGAACAACGTCGAATAGAATAAGAAACAGAGGAAAAAGTTGTATCAAAGATCCTAAAACCTAATTAAGTCTCCCCTATTTATAGGAGAGATATTTATTTTCCTAAGATACGATGACAAGATATTAAAATCTTGCGTCGGATAGAAAAGTACTCGATCGAGGACTTTAGAACTCCTCCATCGAGAAAATCCTAGCAAAAACCTCTCGATCGAGGACATTAGGTACTCGATCGAACACTATCAAAAATTCACCATTCGATCGAGTAGAAAAATGACTCGATCGAGCAACATAATACTCGATCGAGTGGTTTCCAGCGCATAATTCCTGCTTCGCGCACTGAACTTCAAACGGCCGCCATTTCTTCGTTACTGGGGAAAATAGAGCGTTTTTGGTGGCGTTGGAAAGCTAAGAGAATAAGCTTTCATCTCCAATAGAAATAATATGAGTATACATTGTATAACTCTAGATATGTCTCTTCAAATTATGGACTAGTAATTTGCAGCTCTTATTTTGCTCGCCTAACTACCTTACTTCTATGCGCATCACAAAATAGTAGTTTCCAAGCTCCGACTCAACTCATCTCCTAAATGCATGCATAGGGACATATTTTAAGCTTGATTATGCTCATCTCCATTTCATACCTACAAATAATACAAGAGAAACAAAAGTAGACAATTCGGGGTATATTTCAAGCTAAACACTACACAAAATGCATAGAAATGCGTGCAAATATGGTACAATAAGTATATAAAATGCACACATCCATCCGTAACACGACAAATGAATCTTTTTGAAAATATCTATTATCAAAAGTTTCAGTCCACCATTCAAATTCTGCCTCGTGTTTATCGAGTCAAAGCAAATGTACTTATGGGTCTTTACTTATGAGTCGTTTCACCACGAGACTCGTTCAATGGCGTCACGCCCTTACGTTGAACGCGAGTCAAAGTTCGGTCAATATCTTCACACTATAAATTGATGGGTCCATTTTATATATAGTTTATCCCCCTATTTTAGCTCGATTTATTTGACTATTGCGCTTTATTTAGTGTTTTTGTGAGCTAATATTGCATTCTAGGTTTGTTCGTATTTGTTACATTTTGTAGGAATCTAAGCGATTAGAAGCTTTTTCCCGTCATTTTAGCAAACATCGGACTTTGCAAGGCTAAGTAGAGGCAAGCTTGATCAAGGCATGGCAATTTATAAGGAGTGTTGGTCCAAGCAAAAATGACACTAACTTATGACAGTAGAAAAATGAAGAAATGAGCCCAAGTATAAAATCAAGTGTTAAAGCCCAAGTAGAGAAGATGGGAGAATGCCTTGGATGCTCATCTTAGGATGCTCTTTGGATGCTAATTATGCAATTAACCGGGTGTTTAAGAAGGAGTTAATGGCCAACATGGGATTCTCTTGGCAATTACTCAAGAATTGAAGGGAAATTAATAGTGTGCTTAGGATGCAATTTTGGATTCCTTTGCCAATTTTACTCCCTTATTCTTATATAAAGGAAGTTGATCAACACACCTTTACACACCATTCCATATACATTTTTCACATAATATTCTCTCTAAGTCTTAGGTTAGTTTAGTCTTTAGTTTAGTTTAGTTTAGATTAGAATTACTTTTAGTTTTATGTTACAAACATTTTACCTTAAGCATTTCAATATAATTTCCATTCAAGTTCACTTACAGTTTACATTTCAAATATTGTTCTTCCAAGTTCCATTTCCATTTCCATTGCAAGGTATTCCTATTCATATTTTCATTATGTTCATCATTTCATTTGTTATTAGTTTAGTTTGCATTTTCATCATGTTACTGTAGTTTCATTTGTCTAAGGAGTAAAGGAAGCAATGTATGATTAAGTAATATGCAAATGTCAAAATGAGGATAAGTTAATATTGCCTAATTATTTATATCACATGTTTGCGCCACAACGTTTAATCTTTGGTTATTGGCCGTAATCGTAGATTAAGTTTGTTAATTCGTTCAATAAGTCGAGAGGCACAGAATTGAATTAGACTAAACATGTGTAGTAGGACGACCTAGTCATAAACGAGAGTTTCTCTAGGACCCGGTCTATGGTTGACACTAATATCGTAAGGTGGGTGTCTTTAAGCCTAAACATTTATCGTAAAATTAACTTCCTAACTTGACATGAGCATTTACATAATTAGCATGTGTGACCCGACCTCCTTAGCCATTTTCTTTATTATTGTTTTATCATTATATCAAACCAAACCAATCAATCAATTGTTAACCCACCGAGATAAAAGTTCAGTCCATAACAACTAATTAACAACTCCTGTCTCTCTGTGGTTCGATCCCTATGTACCACATTCATTTGTTTTGCTAGGGTATAAATATTATCTTTGCATAGGTGTGTGATAGCCTATCAAATTTTGGCACCGTTGCCGGGGAGAGGTTTTTTATTTGTTATTAGTTGTTCAATTTTATCCTATTTTATTTTGTCCCGGGGAACACTTGCTTCTTGGAATCTTTCTCACGGTTTTCTTGTAGTTTTAGTGCCTTTTTCAGGTGGTAAAAATATCTTAAGGGGATCCTCATATCCGTCCAATGGGTGTATTTCCTTTCCTGCAACAACAAAACCAACCTTTTCATGACTATTTGTCCTAATTTGACGAATACGTTAATCATATTGCTTCTCTTGGATTCATTTACAATGAATATGAATTGGGTCAGGTTGTGCTTGACGGGATGGATTTCGAGTCCCGTGATTTGGCTCTTTACATCAGTTGTGAAAGTCCTTACTACAAGAGTGCGGCGGAGCTTTGGGTTTTCCTAAGATTCATGGCCGACCAATGTCGGGAAGTAGCTCGCTAAGAAAATTTAAGGCGTGTCGCAGAAGAGCTCACAATGCTTACTCAAGTTTATTTGGACCAACAAGCGTCTAAAGCCCGTTCCTTAAAAAGGCTCAAACACATGCTCATAGAAATGCGAGAAGAAAATGAGCGATGCATCGAAGCTTCTACTCTTCCACCTTCCAAATGTGAGTCTTTTGCCCTTAATAATTTAGAATTATTGGAAGACGATGATAATGGTCATAATTTTTCTTTTGAAATTCCCCTTAACATCACTCCAATTGACCACTTAGAGACTCATGTTAATGACATTGACCTTGTAGTAGATGACACCCATGACATGGATATTTTTGTGCCCGATATTAGTGACACGGATGAGGTTTCACCCGAGCCTTTGGAAACATTTGAGAATCTTTTCACGGAGGTTGTAGTTGACCTAATTGTGGTTGATGCGGGACTTCGTGATAAGTGGGAAGAACCGACCATTTTCAATGAGACCCACCTCCTTGATTCTTCATACCACCAATTTTAGGCCGATTATGATTATAATTTGTGCACTAACGGTTATTTTTATGATCTTAAGCAAGGCGCTCCTTCTCTTGCTGACGAGGGGAGTACGGTGGTTCTATTTGAAATCTCTCATGGGCAATTTGATAAGATTAATCCTTTATTGCCTTTGATCTTTCATGCCTATATTTTATCAATTGCTTACATATGCTTGTGTATTGCTCATGCGCAGGAATATGATCAACTTCTAAGGGCGTTGACATGCTTCTTAGAGGACAATGGATATTCATTTCGGGAAATCGCTTTTATTTGTTTTTGTTTTAATTTTCCGTAAATTTAATGTTTACGTAGAAATAGAAATAAAATTACTAGCCTTGACAGTGTTTTTTTTTGTGATTTAAAGGTGAAAAATGAAGAAAAGGAGATTGCACGCTTCCCCATGCATGAAACCCCGTTCGGGGTCATAACTTTTAACAACGGAGGAGCTAAAAGAAATGCGGAGAAAGTCAAAATCTGGCAAGATAAGGTCAACCCCGATCTGGGTTGGTAGCCCCGATTGGGGACGCAACTTTTTCCGAATTTTTTTTTTTTTTTTTTTTTTGCCAAATCACTTGCAAACATCATTCCTTTATTAAACTTTCAATTTTTGGCCCTTTTCTTGAATTATTGATGAATGGAAGAGTCCCCCGTATACAAACTAGCTTGGGGAGAGGCTAGCTCGTCTAGTAAGTTTTCTTTGCTTTGCACTTTAGTTTATTTCTCGCAACCCATTAAATATGACCCCTTGTCCCTCTTGTTTATGTGCTTTGAGCCATTTTTATGGTTTAGTTAGGTAATTTAACTGTTGGCACATTGAGGACAATGTTGTGTTTAGCTTGGGGGGAGATTGCATTTGCATGTAGTGTAGTTTACATGTAGAAAATTTGAAAATTTAGAGAAATTTGTGTGTTTTTGCTTGCTTTTGGCCTACTTTCCCTCTTGCTTATCCTAATGATAGCTTATGGCTAATGATTTTTTTTTTATGATGGGATAATTGCTACATGGGGACGTCTTGACATAGTAGGTGGGAGATGGAAAATAAACCGAATAAGCTTGATCTTGACTATTGGCAAGCTACAAAATTGGTAAGGTAGAACCTCTTTAGACTGACGCATCCATATTTGGTCTCTCTTAGGTGAGTATAGGTGTCTCCTTATGATGTGTGTTTCATCAAAACGCACAAGTATGGTCTTTATTTCATCTCTTTATAAGCATGCATTCATTTGTTATAGCATTTTGGAGCCATTCAGATGGTTATAATTGCCCTTTTGACCCCTTCACAAACATTTATCCCTAGCTACATTATAATTTGCCTACCTTGTTGAGCTAGTAGCTTTGTTTAGTTTTGTTTGGGTGCTCATTTGAGATTTGGTTCAAAGTTTGAAATATCATGTGAGCTTGGTCTTAATGCTCAAGAAAGAAATGAAAAAGAAAGAAAAAAAAAAAGTGAAAGGAAAAAATGAAGAAAATGAAAAAAATGAGAATGAAAAGAATGAAAAAAGAAATGGAAAAAAGCATGAAAGAAATTGAAAAAAAAAAGTATGAATTGAAAAGAAACGAAAAGAGAAGAACAAGTTGATGTGAGAAACTCTCATGCATTATTCACATATTTTGGAGAGTTTACTTATGATTTGTAATGTAATTTGGGATTAGAATTGGGATTGAGCATCCTTAAATTTGGTTGTTGCTAGCTTGACATTAGGTCCACAATCCATAATTCATTTGTACCCTTTTCTTACCCATTACATATTGCCTTCTTCTTATCTATTTGGCTTCTTTTTCATGCTCGCATTTGAATGTTTTGGCTTGTAGTTTTGAAATGATTACCATATTAGATTGCGGGCACATTCTCATGAGTTGAGGATAAGTGAGTGTTTTCACACAAAATGTCCCTTCACATACAAATGAGTTTGAGTGCATCATGAGAGTCCATTAGTCAAAAGATCATGCAAATGCTTAAAGGTTCATTCAATGTATTCCATGCTACGCCGTCATGTAAATCTCATCCATATTTTTGCATTATTCCTCTTGCCCATGTTGTTTCGGGTTTTGAATCATTATGCTTAGCTTGTTTTAGGATATTGCATTTGATGGGACTTTGTTTCTTGCTTGAGGACAAGCAAGATTCTAGCTTGGGCGAGTTTGATGTATCCATTTTATATATAGTTTAACCCCCTATTTTAGCTCGATTTATTTTACTATTGCGCTTTATTTAGTGTTTTTGTGAGCTAATATTGCATTTTAGGTGTATTGTTCATATTTGTTACATTTTGTAGGAATCTAAGCGATCGGAAGCTTTTTTTCCGTCATTTTAGAAAACATCGGAATTTGCAAGGCTAAGTAGAGGCAAGCTTGATCAAAGCATGACAATTTATAAGGAGTGTTGGTCCAAGCAAAAATTACACTAACTTATGTTGGTAGAAAAATGAAGAAATGAGCCCAAATATAAAATCAAGTGTTAAATCCAAGTAGAGAAGATGGGAGAATGCCTTGGATGCTCATGTTAGGATTCTCTTTGGATGGTAATTGTGCAACTAACCGGGTGTTTAAGAAGGATTTAATGGCCAATATGGGATTCTCTTGGCAATTACTCAAGAATTGAAGGGAAATTAATAGTGTGCTTAGCATGCCATTTTGGATTCCATTGCAAATTTTACTCCCTTATTCTTATATAAAGGGTGTTGTTCAACACACCTTTACACACCATTCCATATAAATTTTTCACATAATATTCTCTCTAAGTCTTAGGTTAGTTTAGTCTTTAGTTTAGTTTAGAATTACTTTTAGTTTTATGTTACAAACAATTTACCTTAAGCATTTCAATATAATTTCCATTCAAGTTCACTTACAATTTACATTTCAAGTATTGTTCTTCCAAGTTCCATTTCCATTTCCATTGCAAGGTATTCCTATTCATATTTTCATTATGTTCATCATTTAATTTGTCATTAGTTTAGTTTGTATTTTCATTATGTTACAGTAGTTTTATTTGTCTAAGGAGTAAGAGAAGCCATGCATGATTAAGTAATATGTAAATGTCAAAATGAGGATAAGGTTAATATTGTCTAATTGTTTCTATCACATGTTTGCGCCACAACGTTTAATCTTTGGTTATTGGCCGTAATCGTAGATTAAGTTTGTTTATTCGTTCTATAAGTCGAGAGGCACAGAATTGAATTAGACTAAGCATGTGTAGTAGGACGACCTAGTCATAAACGAGAGTTTCTCTAGGACCCGGTCTATGGTTGACACTTATATCGTAAGGTGGGTGTCTTTAAGCCTAAACATTTATCGTAAAATTAACTTCCTAACTTGATATGAGCATTTACATAATTAGCATGTGTAACCTGACCTCCCTAGACATTTTCTTTATTATTTTTTTATCATTACATCAAACCAAACCAATCAATCAATCGTTAACCCACCGAGATAAAAGTTCATCCATAACAACTAATTAACAACTACCGTCTCTCTGTGGTTCGACCCCTATGTACTACATTCATTTGTTTTGTTAGGGTATGAATATTATCTTTGCATAGGTGTGCGATAGCCTATCAAATTTTGGCGCCGTTGCCGGGGAGACGGTTTTTTATTTGTTATTAGTTATTGAATATTATCCTATTTTATTTTGTCCCGGGGAACACTTGTTCCTGGGGATCTTTTTCACGGTTTTCTTGTAGTTTTCGTGCCTTTTTCAGGTGGTAAAACTATCTTAAGGGGATCCTCATATCCGTCCAATGGATGTATTTCCTTTCCTGCAACAATAAAACCAACCTTTTCATGACTATTTGTCCCAATTTGAAGAATACGTTAATCATATTGCTTCTCTTGGATTCATTTACAATGAATATGAATTGGGTCAGGTTGTGCTTGACGGGATGGATTCCGAGTCCCGTGATTTGGCTCTTTACATGAGTTGTGAGAGTCTTTATTACAAGAGTGTGGGGGAGCTTTGGGTTTTCCTAAGGTTCATGGCTGACCAATGTCGGGAAGTAGCTCGCCCAGAAAATTTAAGGCGTGTCGCAGAAGAGCTCACAATGCTTACTCAAGTTTATTTGGAGCAACAAGCGTCTAAAGCCTGTTCCTTAAAAAGGCTCGTAGACATGCTCACAGAAATGCGAGAAGAAAATGAGCGATGTATCGAAGCTTCTACTCTTCCACCTTCCAAATGTAAGTCTTTTGCCCTTAATAATTTAGAATTATTGGAAGACGATGATCATGGTCATAATTTTTCTTTTGAAATTCCCCTTAACATCACTCCAGTTGACCACTTAGAGACTCATGTTAATGACATTGACCTTGTAGTAGATGACACCCATGACATGGATATTGTTGGTCCCGATTTTAATGACACGGATGAGGATTCACCCGAGCCCTTGGAAACCTTTGAGAATCCTTTCACGGAGGTTGTAGTTGACCCAATTATGGTTGATGCGGGACTTCGTGATAAGTGGGAAGAACCGACCATTTTCAATGAGACCCACCTCCTTTATTCTTTATACCATCAATTTTAGACCGATTATGATTATAATTTGTGCACTAACGGTTATTTTTATGATCTTAAGCAAGGGGCTCCTTCTCTTGCTTACGAGGGGAGTACGGTGGTTCTATTTGAAATCTGGGCAATTTGATATGATTAATCCTTTATTGCCTTTGATCTTTCATGCCTATATCTTATCAATTGCTTATATATGCTTGTGTATTGCTCATGCGCAGGAATATGATCAACTTCTAAGGGCGTTGACATGCTTTTTAGAGGACAATGGATATTCAGTTCGTGAAATCGCTTTTATTTGTTTTTGTTTTTAATTTTCCGCAAATTTAATGTTTTCGTAGAAACAGAAATAAAATTACTAGACTTGACAGTGTTTTGTTTTGTGATTTAAAGGTGAAAAATGAAGAAAAGGAGATTGCACGCTTTCCCATGCATGAAACCCCGTTCGGGGTCGTAACTTTCAACAACGGAGGAGCTAAAAGAAATGCGGAGAAAGTCAAAATCTGGCAAGATATGGTCAACCCCGATCTGGGTTGGTAGCCCTGATCGGGGACGCAACTTTTTCCGAAAAAAAAAATTTTTTTTTTGCCAAATCACTTGCGAACATCAGTCCTTTATCAAACATTCAATTTTTGGCCCTTTTCTTGAATTATTGATGAATGGAAGAGTCCCCCGTATACATATTAGCTTAGGAGGGAGGCTAGCTCATCTCGTAAGTTTTCTTTGCTTTGCACATTAGTTTATTTCTCGCAACCCATTAAATATGACCCCTTGTCCCTCTTGTTTATGTGCTTTGAGCCATTTTTATGGTTTAGTTGGGTAATTTAATTGTTGGCACATTGAGGACAATGTTGTGTATAGCTTGGGGGGAGATTGCATTTGCATGTAGTGTAGTTTGCATGTAGAAAATTTGAAAATTTAGAGAAATTTATGTGTTTTTACTTGATTTTGGCCTACTTTCCCTCTTGCTTATCCTAATGATAGCTTATGGCTAATGATTTATTTTTTTATGATGGGATAATTGCTACATGGGGACGTCTTGACATAGTAGGTGAGAGATGGAAAATGAACCGAATAAGCTTGATCTTGACTATTGGCAAGCTACAAAATTAGTAAGGTAGAACCTCTTGAGACCGACGCATCCATATTCGGTCTCTCTTAGGTGAGTATAGGTGTCTCCTTATGATGTGTGTTTTATTAAAAGGCAGAAGTATGGTCTTTATTTCATCTCTTTATAATCATGCATTCATTTGTTATAGCATCTTGGAGCCATTTACATGGTTATAATTGCCTTTTTGACCCCTTCACATACATTTACCCCTAGCTACATTATAATTTGCCTACCTTGTTAAGTTAGTAGCTTTGTTTAGTTTTGCTTGGATGCTCATTTGGGATTTGGTTCAAAATTTGAAATATCATGTGTGTTTGGTCTTAATGCTCAAGAAAGAAATGAAAAACAAAGAAAAAAAAGTGAAAGGAAAAAATGAAGAATTAAAATGAAAAAAATGAGAAAGAAAAGAATGAAAAAATAAATGGAAAAAAGCATGGAAGAAAATGAAAAAAAAGAAGAAGTATGAATTAAAAAGAAAAGAAAAGAGAAGAAGAAGTTGATGTGAGAAACTCTCATGCATTATTCACATATTTTGGAGAGCTTACTTATGATTTGTAATGTAATTTGGGATTAGAATTGGGATTGAGCATCGTTAAATTTGGTTGTTGCTAGCTTGACATTAGTTCCACAATCCATAATTCATTTGTTTACCTTTCTTACCCATTACATATTGCCTTCTTCTTATCTATTTGGCTTCTTTTTCATGCTTGCATTTGAATGTTTTGGCTTGTAGTTTTGAAATTATTACCATATTAGATTGCGGGCACATTCTCATGAGTCGAGGATAAGTGAGTGTTTTCACACAAAATGTCCCTTCACATACAAATGAGTTTGAGTGCATCGTGAGAGTCCATTAGTCAAAAGATCATGCAAGTGCTTAAAGATTCATTCAAAGTCTTCCATGCTACGCCGTCATGTAAATCTCATCCATATTTTTGCATTATTCCTCTTGCCCATGTTGTTTCGGGTTTTGAATCATTATGCTTAGCTTGTTTTAGAATATTGCAATTGATGGGAATTGGTTTCTTGCTTGAGGACAAGCAAGAGTCTAGCTTGGGGGAGTTTGATGTGTCCATTTTATATATAGTTTAACCTCCCTATTTTAGCTCGATTTATTTGACTATTGCGCTTTATTTAGTGTTTTTGTGAGCTAATATTGCATTCTAGGTGTATTGTTCGTATTTATTACATTTTGTAGGAATTTAAGCGATCGGAAGCTTTTTTCCGTCATTTTAGCAAACATCGGAATTTGCAAGGCTAAGTAGAGGCAAGCTTGATCAAGGCATGGCAATTTATAAGGAGTGTTGGTCCAAGCAAAAATGACACTAACTTATGTTAGTATAAAAATGACGAAATGAGCCCAATTATAAAATCAAGTGTTAAAGCCCAAGTAGAAAAGATGGGAGAATGCCTTGGATGCTCATCTTATGATGCTCTTTGGATGCGAAATGTGCAATTAACCGGGTGTTTAAGAAGGAGTTAATGGGCAATATGGGATTCTCTTGGCAATTACTCAAGAATTGAAGGGAAATTAATAGTGTGCTTAGGATGCCATTTTGGATTCCTTTGCAAATTTTACTCCCTTATTCTTATATAAAGGGTGTTGATCAACACACCTTTACACACCATTCCATATACATTTTTCACATAATATTATCTCTAAGTCTTAGGTTAGTTTAGTCATTAGTTTAGTTTAGTTTAGATTAGAATTACTTTTAGTTTTATGTTACAAATCTTTTACCTTAAGCATTTCAATTTAATTTCCATTCAAGTTCACTTACAATTTATATTTCAAGTATTGTTCTTCTTAGTTCCATTTCCATTTCCATTGAAGTTATTCCTATTCATATTTTCATTATGTTCATCATTTTATTTGTCATTAGTTTAGTTTGCATTTTCATCATGTTACAGTTGTTTCATTTGTCTAAGGAGTAAGGGAAGCCATGCATGATTAAGTAATATGTAAATGTCAAAATGAGGATAAGTTAATATTGTCTAATTGTTTCTATCACATGTTTGCGCACAACGTTTAATCTTTGGTTATTTGCCGTAATCATAGATTAAGTTTGTTAATTCATTCTATAAGTCGAGAGTCACGGAATTGAATTAGACTAAGCATGTATAGTAGGACGACCTAGTCATAAACGAGAGTTTCTCTAGGACCCGGTCTATGGTTGACACTAATATCGTAACGTGGGTGTCTTTAAGCCTAAACATTTATCGTAAAATCAACTTCCTAACTTGACATGAGCATTTACATAATTAGCATGTGTGACCTGACTTCCTTAAACATTTTCTTTATTATTGTTTTATCATTACATCAAACCAAACCAATCAATCAATCGTTAACCCACCGAGATAAAAGTTCAATCCATAACAACTAATTAACAACTCCCGTCTCTCTGTGGTTCGAACCCTATTTACTACATTCATTTGTTTTGCTAGGGTATAAACATTATCTTTGCATAGGTGTGCGATAACAAGACAAACCTCTTGGGAATCCATGCCATCTCCGATGACGAGCCAACCCTGGATTTCTCACACCTCATCCTACCTATTTGATACCGAGTTTGTCGTGCTCCTCGGTATAGAAACAGTATTTGTAAAACTCAATACCTAGCTAATGAATGTAGTAGGGTAAGGAGGTCGATCCACATAGATGGTGTTTGGATCTTAGATTGATTGTTTTATTCCTAGTTTAGTTCTTGCAAATGCTTGAGTGATTGATAAACTAAATGATACGACTACAACTATGAACAAGTGATTGAAATAGACGATTAAGGAGACTAGGGTGTCGGGTTCACTTGTGTAGACAGTGGTTCAAGTAATGACATAGATTAACAAGTAAATAAGGCAAATTCAAAGGCAAATACCCATCCCTCGATGTGAGACTAACCCAAGGTTAAGAGTAATCGAACTCTCACTCTAATTACCTAAGACCCACTAATCGTCATGAATTATCTAGTTACAAGTCAAGCTCTCACCCAACAAGTTATAAAATAGTGAAATTGACTCGAATTCTCATTGAGACATTTCCACAAACACTTTGTATGCAGTATTTGTTTGTTCAAACCAATAGTCTACCCAAATTAACCACACAAGATTTCCCTCCACCCTAGTAATACATTACTCAAACATGATTAGGAAAATAGAAACAAAAGATGGGAACTTTAACATAAAAATAAGAAGGGTAAACATAATTATAAGCCAAGTAATTAAACTACAATAAACATGTAAACAATTGAGAGGAAGATGAATTAAGAGAAGGATTATACCAACAATGATTAAAGGTGGAAACTTTGGTTGAAATAAGAAAGATGAATCTCTTCTTGTCTTCCAATTACAACCCAATAACAAATGTAAACTAATGAAAATTGTAGATTTTGAATAAACTAAAGAGTATTTAAATTAATTAAAGAAAGATTACAATTTTTATTGAAGAAAATTAAAGAGGGAAATATTAGGGTTCTTGTTACAATCATAGAGAGACTAATTATTCTAATTGAGAGAGTAAATTAAGCTAAGGTAGACTAACTAAGGTGAGGTCTAATAATAATAATGGGAGTGAGCCTTTTATACTAGTCTAATAATAATACAACTAATACAACTAATAATAATATTAATAATCTAATAATAATAATAATAATCTAATAATAATCTAATAATAATAATAATAATAATAATAATAATAATAATCTTAATACTCATAAACAACACAAAGAGGGGAAGGGGCATATCGTGAAAAACAAGACGCAGCAGGGGTGCTAAGCCGGCCCACCGGCCGTCGGTAGTGGGACCGGCAGGGGAGTCCCTGGAAATGAAAGGGTGATATTAATGGTAGTGGGAGCCGGTCATGGTGTCGGCAGCCGGTAGACCGTCTAAGAGAGCAATTTGATTGATGCGAGATGAGGGAGTGGTGTTGCGAGCCGGTTGGCCGGCCACCGGTGCCAAGGACGGCTGGGGGTTCTCTGGAAATAGGAGGGAATATTGCATGGATTCCTAGCCGGTCGGTCGGTTGACCGGTTGGGAAGAAATTGCTTTCAATTGGTGATGTTGTTGTCGGAAATTGGGCAGCCATGGTCGACTGGGGATGGTGGTGTTGCTGGTGGAGTTTTGGTGGCTGCCGTGGTGGGTTTGAGGTGAAAGAGCTTGATGCGAGATGAGGGAGTTGAGATGAAGACGGAGTACAGGCTTATGAAGGTGAATGACGAGTAATGGTGATTGAATTTGTGATGAATGAAATTATAATGGTGATAAGTGATGCCTGGGGAACGATGATGGTGTAGTGGTGGTGATGAATGGTTTATAATAGAGGTGATGTCATGTTGATGAAGGGGTGCGTGAATGGTGGTGTATACAAGAAGAGTTGAACTGGGCTTAAGCTGTTTACTGGCTCGACAGAGGTGAGGTGGTGGAGCTGCTGTGGTTGTTGTCGCTTGTTGCATTATGGTTGATGGCGGTGGAGCAGCACGGTGGTAGGAAGTGAGTAGCATGGTGCTCGGTGATGGTGATGTCGGGGTGATATGGGAGGTATGGTGGTTATCGAGATGGCGTTCTAGCTGTGGTGAAGTGAATATGAAGGTGACGGAGGAGAGTAAAGTGTCGGGTTGAAGGAAGTACGGGATTAATGACGGTGAATGTTGTGGTATGATGGTGATGAACATGTAATAAAAGAGTAGTAGAGTAGCAGGGGAGTGGTGCCTTTATTGACTTTGACAAAGTCAAAGATTGACTTCATTCATACTATATTTTATTTCGTCTCAAATTCCGTCCTACTTTCCCGTTTCACCTACACATTAAATTAAAATAATAATAAAATAAAAAAAATAAATATTTTTTTATAAAACCGACTAATTATTAAATATAACTAATACGACTAATTATTATAAATTAGTAATTAAATGAGCTAATTAAACAATTAAGCACGCAAAATCAAGTCGGAATAAGGTAATAGGACGGGGTTAAATCGTCCTAAATTAGGACGATATCACTATTGATGACGAGGTGAATGCCTTGGAAAAAAACACCCCAGACGGGATGTTCGTATTCAGCGCCACAACCATGCTCACCATGTTCCAGCAAGTTGAAGAAGCCATAGCCAGTCTCTCAGAAAGGATCACCCGATTTAAGGACGCCTACCACTGGCTGATTTTCAACCCACCAACACTAACACCATGCCCAAGGGAGGGTCCTCCAAGCACCCAAAATTCCCATCTCCAGAAAGGATTGCTCCCTCCACCATTCTGGCATGCACCCCACAATAATCAACGCCACAATAATTAACCCCACAACAATCATAACCACAATAATCAACCCCACAAAAACTACCCCCACAAGAACTTCCCCTAGAAAAACTATCCGCCGAGAAATACCTCTCCAAGGTACCCTCGCGATCTCGAAATCAACGGTATCTGGAGAGATGACACGGAGGATGTCTACATGGTTCCGGGAAAGGGCAAACAAGCAAAAGAGATCGGTCATCTCACCCGGTCCGGACGCCCCTACCAAAACCCGAACAATACAACAGTCGCTCCAACAACGAATGACCAAGTTGTCCCGGACGTGGACACTCAACCCAAGGTTCCCGAAAACTCGATCCTTAAACAAATGCAAAAGGCGAAGGCCAAAATTTCAATTTGGCAACTGATTGCTATATCATTCGAACATCAGGTGGCTTTGCTATAAGCCTTGAGAAAGTTGACAGTTCCCTCTACCTCCTCTCCTGAAGAAGTGGTAGCACACATGACCAGGGATGTCCCTGACCTGAGCAACCCGGTCATCTTCTCTGACGAAGATATCCCCCCGTTCGGAGTCAACCATAACCTGGCCCTATACATCACTGTGCAGTGCCTAAAAAAGAATGTACCTATGGTCCTAGTGGATTACGGATCCGCGGTCAATGTCATCCCCCTCAAGACGGCTCATAAAATGGGTATCAAGGAAGCTGATCTGGTCCCAACTAATCAAGGAGTACGCGCCTATGACGACACTCGTCGTAAGGTCGCAGGGTTTATCACCTTGACCATTGCAACTGGACCCCTGGAAAGACAAGCCAGTTTTCAGGTGGTCGATATCGAAGCCTCTTTCAACATGCTTCTAGGACGCCCCTGGATTCACGCCGCCAAGGTTGTCACCTCGACCCTTCATCAAAAAATCAGGGTCCCTTTTAACGGGAAAACGATCACAATTCCTACATCCCCAATCCAAGCTATCTTGAAGAAGGGAATAGCCTCTCAGGTCATTGACGAGGACAACAGTGAAATGTGGGGATTCCAAGCTGTGAATGCTCTAACCGATGAATCAACATCGTTTGATTGTGACCCATTCTCAAACCTCACATTCAACCGCATTTTTATGCACCAGGGTTACTTCCCGGGCCTACCTCTAAATCCACTTAAAAGAACCTTGCCTCCCATGAAACAGGCCAAGGTCCCCAATAGCCCCTTCGGGCTAGGCTATGAGCCGACCGAGCAAGACATCCAGGAAATGAATCTCGTAATACGGAAGCGCAAAAAGCACGGAGTCATCCTCCGACCCTACCAGTTGAATCTCGATGGATACTTCGTCCCCGAGGGAGAGTCCGAGCTCTACAATGGCTTTTCCGAGCCAATCTACGACCCCATAGTAAAGGTCAGACACCCGGGCGCAGAAGTCATTCAAGACTGCTACTTCATCCCCAACAACACAAAAGTTGCGTCAACCAAATTTGAATCGACCCCTTACCTGGACGGGCAAGCCTTGAGTCTCCTGTTCGGAGAAGACAACATCAAGCACCTCGGCTATGAGGACTTCATCAACATTACTCTAAAGGACAACCAGTTCAATCCCACTACCTTAATATCTGATGCTGTGATGTGACCATAATTAGCGCATATTTAGCCCCCGAATTAGCCTTGTTCCCATGCTTTTTAGTGCATATTTGGGTCATTTATTGTCTTTAGTTCTTTGTTTTGCATATTCTTTGAGATTTTGATCCCTTGGTAGGAAAGGAGTGCAAATCTTGCATTTTCATGGCAAAACGAGACTAAATTGATTGAATTCAATGACCAAGCATCAAGGAGAGACAAGATTAGAAGGCCTTTGTACATATGATAGTAGATGAGCCATGTTGAGAAAGGATCCTTGCATCCCCGAGGAAATCCCCAAGGATTTTATGAAGAAAAGGGAAGAAAAGAAGAAGAAGCCGTGCTGAGCTACAATCCGAGCGGATTGTCCTGAATCCGCCCGTCCTCCTCAAGCACAATCCATGCGTCTTCCTTCAAAGACGCCCGGACAATGACCCACAGAATCCGCCGGATTCCCACGAAGACGCTCGTCTTCCCACGCTGACTCAATCCGCCCGTCCCGACTCCAATACGCACGGATTCCAAAGATCAACAAATTTCGTCTTCTCCAAGCTACAAAGAAAGAAGCCCTTCCTTCAAAAATATACCGCTTCTCCCTGCTCAATCTAAAAAGTGTAATTACTAGTTTAGCCCTTAGTTAACCCTAATGCATCCACCTAATTTCCACTATAAATACCTCATTAGTCTAATTAGAAGAACATGTTCTTTTTATCAATATTTAGAGTAGTTAATATCAATCAAATCTCTTTTTAGTATTGTAATCAACAATTAATCAAGTTCTAATACAAGTTTTATTTCCTTAATCTTTCTTTTGTTCATCCTTTATTTTGGGTAATTGAAGATTATTTGGGTTATTATTGGGAGATTGACAACCTCTCAATCAAGCATCAAGTACTTCTTTTATTCTTTGCTTTATTATTAAAATCATTAGTAGGTATAATTCTCTTAATCCCTTTTTAATTATTGTTAATTACTTTCATTTATTCATCATGTTTCCTTTTGTTGGTATGATTGACAACCTTGCTAGCATGATCAACATGATAATGAGTGAGTAGTGGCCTAGCTAGGGTTAATGGGTAATTAGGGGAAACCAACATGGGGAATGATTCATGCTTAAATTAATATGCTTTCATGGTTTATTTGCTTGCTTGTTTTGATCTCAACTCATGCACATGTTATGTTTGATGAAATGTGAGCCTATGAATCCTTGCATTTTTTACCTATCACCTATCTTTTCAATGAGACTTGTAAGACATAAACCAACTCGAGTCTCATTAGACCATGCATGTTGTTGAGTAGGGAAGATTAAGTCGACTTATAGGTGTTGTACAATCTAATCGATTCGGCTCCGGGACCAAAACTTTCCTAGGATTGTAAGATATAACCCAACTCAATCCATCACAACAATAATTGCTTGCTTATAATTTGAGAACATGTTTGTATGATCAATTCCCATGATTCCCCTATGACCCCATGACACCCTAGTGCTTTTTATCAATTGTTTATAACCCTTTTAATTCATCTTGCTTATTTACTTTCATTGCTATTTAGTTAGTGACCTTCTACATCAACCCAAATTGTGACACCCCTAAGACACCACTAGTTTCAATAGAAATCTCATCTCAATTCCCGTCCCTTGGGATCCGACCTTTACTTGCCTCTTTACTAATTGTAGAGTTGTTTGTGAAGCTATAAATTGTGTTTTGATTCGGACGTGACCCAACGACAACATCTATTAAGTTGTGAACACGAAACGGACCGATCAAAAATGGCACCGTTGCCGGGGACGGTGTTAACTTGATTTAGATTTTCTTACATTGTTATTAGTTGTGTCTTTCTTTGCCTTGGGGAAGTAAAACTCCTCAAGGTTTGTTCTAATTGTTTTCGAGTTGTTTGATATTTTGCATGTCTAGAAGGTCACAAGGTGATTTGTTACCTTTTGACCATGAAATTGAAAGGACCTTGACAAACAATAGGAGATTTACTAGGAGGAATTTGAGAGGTATTAGTGAGGTTGTGGATATTCAACCAACTATTGAGTTCATCAACCCTTTTGCAAGAGAAGGTGAGGAGAACCCAACACAAGATACCCCACAAAATCAACCTACAATGCCTAAATTTTCATCACATTCCGTACCCACCGAGGAGAACCTACCCAATAGTACTCCCACACCACAACATTTGACCGGAAATTTTATTGCCAAATCCGCCTTTATCCAACTAGTCGAAAGGAGCCAATTTGGGGGGATGCCTAGTGAAGACCCTCATTCTCATATGGAAACCTTTTGTGACTATTGCGATGCGATTTCTCAAACCGGTGTAACTCAAGACCAAATTCGATGGGTCTTATATCCTTTTTCTCTAATCGGCACCGCGAAACGATGGTTGAAGGGCCTTGATAAGGCCACTCTCGGAATAGATTCTTGGAAGAAGTTGGCTCTAGCTTTCTACAAAAAGTTCTACCCACCGGAAAAGGCTAACATGCTAAGAGCTCAAATTACGGGTTTTAAGCAAAGGGATGAAGAATCTTTGTATGAAGCTTGGGAGCAGTTCAAGGGAATTTGTCGCTCATGTCCTCACAATGGACATAGCGAGTGGTTCTTGGCACAACAATTTTGGAACGGTTTATATGAAGATTCAAGGAACATTCTCAACATGGGATCAAATGGAATGTTCACCGAAGTTGATGACAATCAAACATGGAACAAGATTGAGGAAATGGCGGTCCATAACTCACAATATAGTAGACCTCGCAAGGCTACTAGAGGAGGAAGGCATGAAGTGGACTCCGTTACTCGATTGGGTGCTCAACTTAGTGCTCACATTGACACAATCAATTTGAAGTTTGAACAAGCTATGGCTAGACTTGAAGAGGCCTCAAAATCACCAAAACATCATGTTAATGCCATGATGGCATCCTCATCAATCCCAAGTGGGATATGTGAGAATTGTGGAACTTTGGGACATGACCAAAGTGAATGTAGGGGAACAAATGAACAAGTGAATGCTTTCCAAGCATACAAGAGTGGTACCCCTTATTCCAACTATTACAATGAAAACACCAAGTTTTATCCAAATCTCTCATACAAAAGCCAAAATGTTCAAAACCCTCAAACAACATACACCCCACCTCCCATGAGAAACCAAAATCAAAGACCCTTTTTCAACCAAAACCAAGGTTACCAAAACCAAAATCCATACAATCACCAAAATGACCAAGGTTTTGATGTTCAAAAAGCGGTCCTCCAAATGCAAAAGAATCAACAAGAGTTTTTCACTCAAATGCAAAAAGATAGTCAAGCAAAGGAAACCACCATCAACAACATTCTAGCTCACACCAAGATGTTGGAAACACAATTGACTCAACTAGCATCTTCAAGCTCACAAAGACAAAAGGGGCAATTACCACCTCAAAGTAATCCCCCAAGACATGAAACGGTTAGTGCCATTCACTTGAGAAGTGGTACAAGGTATGAAGCACCGAAGAAGCAAGTTGAGGATGAAGTTGTGGAAGCTAGTGATAAGGAAGAAATTGTGCAAAACTCCAAAGATGGAGAATCATCAAAAGAAGAAATTTCAAATAAAAATGAAGACAAGGCCAAGGAGAAGGAGCCCATTGTGATTAGACTTCCTTTTCCAAGTCGTCAAGCCAAGCCCAAGTTTGATGACCAACTTGGAAAGTTTATGGAAATTGTGAAGAATTTGGAAGTCTCAATTCCTTTCACGGAATTAATTAATCACGTGCCGGCCTATGCGAAATACATGAAAGACATCCTCACAAAGAAGAAGTCGATCCGGAAACTTGAGACTATCGCCTTCACTAAGGTGAGTAGTGCAATACTTCAAGGGAGTTCACCTCCAAAACTAAAGGATCCGGGAAGCTTCTCAATACCGTGTACCATTGGCGACACCACGATCAACAAAGCCTTATGTGATCTAGGGGCTAGTGTGAGTGTTATGCCGTACTCGGTGAGTAAAAGGTTGGGGATGGGAGAGCTTAAATGCACCAATATCACACTTCAAATGGCCGATAGATCGACGAAGACACCATTAGGGATATGGGAAGATGTCCCTGTATGAATTGGGAAGTTTTTCATCCCGATAGACTTTGTCATTGTTGATATGGAGGAATATTCCAACATTCCAATCATTCTAGGAAGACCCTTCTTACACACCGCGGGTGCGGTGATTGATGTAAAACATGGTGAGCTCACTCTAGAAGTGGGAGATGAGAGTATAACTTTTAATCTTGACAAGACTATGCGAGCTCCCCGTTTACATGAACCGTGTTTTATGATCGATCATTATAGTCGGAAGGATAAAAGGAAGAAGTCGGAACTCCAATAGAAGAAGAAAATTGAAGATGCTCCATTCAAAGAGCAAGTGAATTATGACAAAGAGAGCTTGCAAGGCTCATCGAAGACAAGCAATGAAGAAGATGGCCTCATTAGCCAAGAAAATAAAATGGGAAAGTTGTCTCCATCAAATCAAGAGATTTTCAATGATCAACTTAATGAAGTATGTGGTCTTTGGGACGACGAATTTGAAGGGATTTTTAATCCCTGCATTGGTAATGCCATCGATCAAGACCGACAACAAGGGCCAAGGTCTATTGAAGACCTCTATCATGATAATGAACAAGCGTTTGATTACTTTTTCAAGGTGTTGAGCAACATCAACAACACTTTGAACATGCCCCCTTGACATCTCATCAAGAATGAGAGTTTGATGGAGTCCTCCCTAAACCACCATTTGTAAATATTTCTAACTCCCTAACTTGCATTTCAATTCTTGTATTGCATTTTTGTTATTTTTGGATTTTTATACTTTGATCAAGATAATTATCATGTTTGAGAGAAGTGAGGGAGGGACTAATAATTTCAATTAATGTGTAGTGCTTTAGCTTAGTGTGGGGATGGAAATTGCCTAGGCTATCCATGCCTTAGTAGTGCCCCCACAATGAAGAACACAAGATATGAAGAAGAATGGAAGAATGACAAGGGATATGCATTGTACACGGATGGAACTGAATCCGGGTACAAAGGGGTCGAATCCGAGCGGATTCAGGAGAATCCGCCCGTCTTCAAGCAATCCGGACGTTTTGGGTAGAAGACGCACGTCCTGAATTGAGCTGAACTTTTGATATTTTTTACTGTCAGCGAATCCGGGCGTCCTGCATCCTAATCCGCCCGTCTACAAAAATCCGCCCATCCTGAAGGGAAGACGCCCGTCTTCTTGGCTGAAGAAAACAAGAAAAATCCCTGTAAAGGAATCCGCCCGTCTTCTGCAGAAGACGCCCGTCCCGTGTTTGCAAATTCGAGCGTCTTCACCAAAAGACGCCCGTCTTTAGGCGAGTTTTTCCCAACCCAGAAAAGGCAGAATCCGCCCGTCCCGAGCAGAATCCGCCCATCTTACCCCTGCAGTTCAAAATTTTTGGGTTTTATAAAGCCCCTCCCACCTTCATTTCTTCATTCCTTCATTCATAATACTACTCATAAACCTCAAAACCCTCATCCTCTCCATCACAAAAACAAAATTCCTCAACAACATTCACCAAAATCAAATCAAAACATCCTTTTAACAACAAATAAATCACTCCTTTTTCAACAAAAATCAAAACCAAGCACAAAATCTTCAACCTTTGAGTCGATTTTGAATTCATAAAGGCAAAGCCTTTCATCTTTAAATCGATTTGGGTGTACTAGAAATTGAAGATTTTTCACTCCTTTCTTGGTTAATTCATCAATGGCAAGGACTAAGGGAGCAACAAAGGCAACAAAGGCAAAAGCACCAAAGGCAAAAACACTTTCATTAAGGCAAAAGACTCTTCGAGCAAAGAAAGCATTGGCTATGGTGGTAGCAAACCCAAACTTGGAAGTGCAACAACCACAACAACCTCCCATGGGAGCAACAACATCTACTACTCCGGAAATTGATCAACTTGCAAACTATCCGGAGGTAATTTTCATTTCCAAATCCCATAGGGACACTTTTGCCAAGTTTGCTAGAAAATCATTTCAATCCACCAAGTTTATTTGTGAAGATACCTTAGAAAAATTGGGTGTCCTTGAGCAAACTAGAGCCTTTTTCAAAGTCATGGGGTTGGAGAAATTGTTTGAATCAAAAGAATTGACATACCCCTCCCTTACCTTAGAATTTTTAAGTTCTTTGAAAGTTAACAAGGTTGAGACCATGTAGAGCATCGAGTTTCGTCTAGCTAATGTTAGTAGGCGCATCTCCTTTGAGGAAATGGGTAAAGCTTTGGGTCTTAGTGATTCTCCGAGTTATTTTAAGAATGTTGGCAAATATGACCCAGACCCTCTTTGGGAGGCGATTTCCGGAAGAAAATTTGAAGAATTTCATGCTTGTCGCGCTCTATTAGTCCACCATCCGGGCATTAGAGTGTGGCACAAGGTCGTAGGGAACACCATCAATGCAAGAAAAGACACCAACCATTTCACCAAACTCGATTTTGTTCTTCTTGAGTCGGCTTTGAACGTTGGTAGGGAACACACCAAGCCTTTTAACTTTCTAAGGTCACAGGATAGATGGTTAAATATTGATTGTGGGAAGAAAGGCACTACCGTTATTGTGAATGGAGGCCTAGTCACTATCCTAGCCAAATACTTTGATCCAAACTTCAACAAAGATAACAAGTATGAGGCGAAAGAAGGTGGTCATCTCGTTGATATGCATACTATGATACACAAGTACAAGTGGGTTACCCATAACCCTCTTGACACCAAGTATGGATGGCTCACTAGTGAGGCTAGTTCTTTCACTTTGCCTTCAAAGATTTGTCGATTGAGTGTCCACCGGACCAATTATCTACTTCCCCTTTCAAAAGAGGCCGAGTATATTATCCAACAACAAAAGGGTGAACTTGAAATACCCTCCTCTTCCATTGTCACACCACCTTACCCTTTTGAGTACCAAGAGTTCCAGCCGGAAGGTGTTGAAGCAAGAAATGATTATTTGACCCTTCTCATGCAAGCAATGCACAAGCAAGCCTTTGAGGATCGGAAAAATGCTTACTTAGCTCAATATCCACCCCTCTTACACTTAGCTAGGCAAGCACTACTCGACCCATCATGTCCTTTGCCTAGTTGGGCGGATAAGGAAGTCCTATTTCCGAGTGCATCTAGGGTTGTTCTGGGTGATAATGAGGTTGTTGGTAATGAAGAGGTTGATGATAACATTGATGAGGAAGCAAGTGAATAAGGAGAAGATGATGATGAGCAAGGTGAAGAAGAAGGTGAAGAAGCGAGTGAAGAGGGAAGTGGCAATGAGACCACTTCAGATTCACAACGCTTCCTGTATCTACCAATATCTTTTTAACAAGGCAATTCCCTATAGAAAGGGTAATGATCAAGGCATCATGGTGGTGTTCTGCCTCATCAAGTACGCCTGCCTCGTCGAATGAGATTGCTGGTAGATCCTGTCTGCTGACCCTGAGGGAGAACTCTGGTTTATCTCATTTAGTCTCGGTTGCATGGCGCTTTGCTGCTGAATAAGTGAGACCACATATCTCCGACCCCCCCTGTAATGACACTCATGACCTTTGAGTAAGGTGGAGGTGGGGATGGTTGGGCCTAGTCAGCAGTATTGACCTTTCCAGATTTTGCCCCCTTGGGGAGTAGGTGATCCAAACATCCAGCACTGTAGAGGTGCTTCACTTCCTTTCGTAGTACTATACAATCTTCTGTATTGTGGCCAATATCGTTCTGGTATTCACACCTTTTGCTGGCATCTCTTCTGTCGTTCTCCCTGGGGGTAGGCTTCTTAGGTCACGTGGTCCTCTGCCCTAGCTCCCTGATTGCCTTCATTACTCCAGCAAGTCCAGTGGTGAACCCATACTCGCTGAGCTTAGGTGGATCCTCGGTGCTCTCCGTTTCTCCTGAGACTTTGTTCACTGGGTTCTTGCTGTAGGGTTTGGCTCTTTCATTCTTTTTCTCTATTGTGATTTTTATGCTGGATGACTCTGTTCCATACAGGTCCCTTCCATCCTCATCCTCCTTTAGGCGATAAGTAGCCTCTACCATTTGCTTGACTTCCTTAAAGGTGGCGCATGGATGCTTGGTGAGATCCTTGTACAAATCAGAGTCGCGATGCAGTACCCTTCTGAAGGCGTTGACTGCCGTTGTAGGGTTGCACCTAGGGATAGATATTTTTTCTACTTTGAATCTGGCGAGATAATCCCTGGTAAACTCCTCGAACCTCTGGACGATCCGGTATATATCACTGGATAATTTTGCTGGCTTGCGAATTGCTGATTGAAAACGTTCACTAACCCTGCGAAGCTGGAAATAGATTTGTTGGGAAGGTTAACGAACCACTAGAGTGCGGCTCCTGACAAGGTGGAACCGAATCCTTTGCACATACGTGCCTCCTTCTCAGGCCCTGTTGCTGCAACCACCATCATTTTCTGTTTGTACTGGTTGATGTGCTCTAGCGGATCCTCTGTTCCATCATACAACATTATTGTTGGTGTGGTGAACCCCTTTGGCATGCTGACAAGGGCAATGCTGTCCATGAAGGGGGAATCCGCACAGCACTCTGGGGTTGCTACCTCCATGGGACGTGGTAACCCTAGAACCTTGCTGAGTAGGGACCTGATATCCTGCAACTGTTGCTCTACATGGCTTCCTACCCCCATACCCTGGTTGTGGGGTACTGAGTAGATCCCATATGGACTCGGTGTTCCTCCTGGCATGTAAGGAGGTACCATGTAGCTTCCAGGTAATGGTGTTGAGTTCACAATAGGCCTGAACTGATTGTCTGGGGTATACGGCATATAGGAGCATATCCCGGGGTATGCATTTCTTGCTGACTGTTCCCCTGAGTTGCTCCTTGGTACCACGGGCGTACTGCCGGTTGTTGATATGGGATCTGGTGTCAGTGCTCCTAATCCCACAGGATTGAGTACCATGGGGTACGTTTGAGGCATCCTTGGTGGTGGTGGAACCCCTGGTGGTTGGATCGTACCTTGGGTGACCACCGTTCCTACTGGATATGCTTGCTCGGGTGGCGTGGTTACCCCTGATGGCAGCGTATCCATATCGATCCTGGTTACTAGATTCTGCGGCAGTAGCCTCCCTGAGTACTCCCTGGCATTCCCCTGGCCGAGTGTCGACCTGGCCATCTGCTGGGTCGTTCCCAGGGGTAACACTGCATCTATCTTCTCCTGCAAGGACTGGTTGTGCCTTTGTAACCCTTTCACTGCCTTTTGCAAGGATGTCATCCCTTGAAGCAAATGCTGTACCGGATCCGGTTGTGATGCTCCTGGGAAACGGGCTCCTATCAGGTGTCCTGGTGATGCTGGGCACTGCGGACTCCTATCCTTATTAGGCTTTGGCACAAGATTAATAACTGGTGATTTTCCAGCCTTCTCTGCTCCCTGATCATTTTGGGGGTGTAAGGAGGCTTTGTTGATACTTGGGACTGAGTCTGGCCTGCGGTCACTCTGGTGGTAGGGACCGCCATTATTGGGACACCGAAGGTTACTGGCGTCGCCCCTACTACTGGAATTTGCACTGATGTACTCATCGGATCTGATATGTTCTGTTTGGATCCTGAAATGACCAACTATAAAGATGTTAGGATACTTCGAAAAGAGGTATTTTAACCAAGATTTAACCACAATGCCCCCACGGTGGGCGCCAAGCTGTTTTGGTAAGATTTTACCGACTAGATATTTGTGAGTCAATGCCGCTATTCCAATTAAAATACGATATTACGGACTTAAGTAGATCGGTAGTAAGAACATAGCGAGAACGAAAGTAAACAACTAGTACGAAAGAAAGACAAACGAAAAAGAAAGAGAGACAAGTGACACAAGCAAAATGGTGACGTGGAAAACCCAAAATGTGGGAAAAACCGCGGGGGGAAATGGTATCCCACCAATGATCCACTAGTAGTAATAGTATCCGAGGGTGAACCTAGCTGGAACAATCAGGAGGTACACTAGTTATCTCCAAAAGACTAAGTACAATTGAGATGAACGATGTATTAATTTCTAAGTGTGTAGATGATATTATTTGTTTCAGGTGGCGAATGAAATTTCTTCGAGTGGAGCCAATGATGAATGCCTTGAATCTGATGTTTTTTGCTCTTTTATAGCCCTTCTTTGAGTCTTTGCACATGCTCCCTACATATGCTCAACCATACGCTCCACTTCCTATGAAATAGGAAGTGGTTGCTGACTTTGTCAAAGCTTCTGCTGATCGCTGCAATGTTCCTGATGACCATTTCAACGTTCCCGCTGGCTATTTGTTATTTAATTCAAACGTGGCCTTTGTATAACTTGAATGTCTAGGTTCATCCCCCTTTTTCTTCCTTGCGTCTAGCAACCTGCTGCCTTGCTTACCCATACAACAACCTACAAAAGAACCGCCACCACTCTCCTACATGATATGATGCACAAAGAAGTGGAGGTATATATCGATGACATGATCGTCAAATCAAAAGAGCCGGACGGCCACATCAGCGCCCTTCGGAAATTCTTCGCTCGTCTTCGAAAATACAACATGAGATTAAATCCTCAGAATTGTGCATTCAGAGTCACCTCCGGAAAACTCTGGGAACACGTCGTCAGCAAAAGGGGCATTGAAATCGATCCCACCAAAATCAAAGCTCTTCAATAAATGCCCCGGTATAAGAACGGGAAAGAGATTCTGGGATTTCTTGGTCAAGTCCAATACATCAGCTGCTTCATAGCCAAGCTCACTATGATTTGTGAACCAATCTTCAAGAAGCTTCGCGCCTCCGATCACACCGATTGGGACGACGATTGTAAAAAAGCCTTCGACAGGATAAAGGAAATCCTATCCAAGCCTCTTTTCCTCAGGCCACATCAGCATGGAATTCCCCTCTCCCTATACCTGACTGTCACCAACACAGCCATGGGAGCAATGCTAGCACAAACAGTCGACGACGAAGAACGAGCCATCTACTACAACAACAAAAAGTTCATCGAATACGAAATAAGATACACCCAACTGGAAAAGACATGTCTTGCCCTAGTTTGGTCAACAAAGAAGCTGCAACATTACGTGCTCAGCTACACGGTTCACATCCACTCCAAGATGGACACGATCAAATACATCTACGAAAAGCCCATGCTAAACGGAAGGCTGTCTAGATGGACACTCATGCTATCTGAATTTGACCTCAAATTCGTACCCCTCAAGGTTATCAAGGGAAGGGCAGTCGCCGATTTCCTAGCAGAAAACCCCGTCAACGAGGATCCAACGACCGACAAATGGTCACTTCCTGATGAAGACCTCGTTTGTGCCGACACCGACGCATGAGACCTATACTTCTATGGTGCATCAAACCTGAGTGGCTTCGGGATAGGAATGCTTCTTATATCAACAGGAGTAGAATATGTTCCAATCTCAGTCAAGCTAGACTTCTCCGTAACAAGCAATGTCGCCGAATACGAAGCGTGCCTAATCGGCCTACAAGAGCCATAACACTCGGCATTAAGAAATTGAGGGTCCACGGCGATTCCTCACTCATCATCAATCAGGTGTCCGGATCATGGAAAATCCGAAGCGACAGCTTCGCACCCTACCAAGGAAAAAGCAACCAAAATGTCAAATTCCTCGACAAAGTCGACTACTTCCACTTGCCACGAGAGGAAAATCAATTCGCTGATGCCCTAGCAAAACTTTCCGCGCTCGTTAACATACCTGATAACATGACATCGATGCCCCTATGTGTCGAGAAAAGGAGCGAGCCAGCTCACATCTGCGCCATCAACAACGACGAGGAGAGCCATGTCAAAACTTGGTACCAAGCCATCCTCAACTATAAAACCAAAAACGAATTCCCTCCCAACTCTGACACAAAAGGACAAAGAGCCATCCGTTTACTTGCATCACAATTCGGGATAAAATAAGAACAACTTTACAAAAGAACACCCCAAGGGATCCTTCTCCTTTGCATTGATCACCACAAAGCCAAAAAAGTCATGGGAGAGGTCCACGACGGAGAATGTGGCCCTCACATAAACGCAATGATGCTAGCCCAAAAAATCATGCGGTTAGGCTACTATTGGACCACAATGGAAGCAGATTGCAGAAACTACGTCAAACATTGCCATAACTGCCAAATCTTCACCAACATACAACACATACCACCATCCCTTTTATACACCATGACATCACCCTGGCCTTTTTCGACCTGGGGCATCGATATCATCGGAAAAGTCAACCCGATAGGCACCAAAGGGCACTGCTTCATCCTCGTCACAATCAACTACTTTACCAAATGGGTGGAAGCACAGTCCTATGCAGTCTTAACCGCCAAATAAGTGGCCAAGTTCATCCAGGACAACATTATCTGCAGATATGGGATACCTCATAAAATCATCAGCGACCAAGGCTCCCACTTCCGGGCGGAAACACAAGCCTTGCTGGACAAGTACAAAATCAAACGGCGCCGATCATCCCCCTATCGTTCCCAAACCAACGGAGCGGTAGAGGCAGCAAACAAAAATCTTGTCACAATCATAAAAAAGATACAAGACAATTACCGCGATTAGCCGAGCGAACTCCCATTCGCACTTTGGGGATACCGAACCTCCAGTCGAACACCAATAGGAGCAATACCCTTCTACCTAGCATACGGTATGGAGGCGGTTCAACAGGTAGGGTTGGAGGTTCCATCTCTACGCATCCTACTGGAGAGTCAAGTTCCTGAGGCGGAATGGACCCGTCGAAGGTTCGAACAACTCACACTCCTAGACGAGCGGCGACTCAACGCCTTGCACAACGTCCAGCTATACCAATGACGTATACAACGGGTATTCAACAAAAAAGTCAAACCCAGAAACATCAAAGAAGGCGACTTGGTCCACAAGTCTGTTCAAGCACCATTACCCGTTGATCCGAGGGGGAAATTCAAACCCAATTGAGCCGGGCCATACCTTGTCAAGGAAATACTTTCGGGGGGCGCAGTGAGACTAAGTGATCTAGACGGGGAAGATTTCACAAACCCGGCCAACCTAGCCCAACTCAAGAAATACTACTCTTGAAGCTTAGTAACCACAAACCTTACCCTAGTTTCACAACTAGTGACTACAATCTCCCCTTTCAAGTCAATTCCTCAAAGCGTTCCGATTTGAAATTGCATGTTTTACCGAGTCTAAGTTATGGCACCTTGCCACGTTTCAAATGACCTTTGATCTGTCAAAGGCAACATTCATTTGTAAAAAATAAAAAAAACATTTGAACTACGAGCATGGTTTGATTTCACCTCTTCAGATGGATACGTAGGCAGTCCTTTCTTATACAAGAAGGATACAACCACAACACCCTAACAAAATATACAAACATTTTAACTACGACCATGATTTGATTTCACCTCTTCAGGTGGATACGTAGGCAATCCTTTCTTACACAAGAAGGATACAACCATCCACACACAAAAAAAAAAAAAAATCACCCCTGCCAACTTCAAAACAAAAGAGAAGGGGAAAACATTCCCTTTTCCACGAAAAAAAAGAAGCCTTTCTCCCTTCCCAGAAAAATCCCCTTCACAAGTGCAATATGTAGGATAACTCAAACCGAATTACCTTTACAATATGGATGGAATAAACAAGCGTTCACAACTTCTTTTAACACAACCAATCCTCTTATTTAACTAATAATGAGAAGGATTACAAACTTGACAACAAATAAAGGCTAAGCAAGTCCACAACTTGCCAAGCTAGAGTGTCGACTAAGACATCTCACATAGTAAAACTAGCACACAAATACACAATATATAGCTAGTACAACATAATAAAAACACACAAACACTATTACAACATAATAATAAAACGGGTAATGGAGGTCTTCACTCTTCCATTCTACCCTTGTCTTTTCCCTCGGAGCACATCTTCCCCTTGTTCTTCTTGTTGGCCCGCCTAGCATAGACTTCCTCTTTGGAACGGATTCTCAACGGATCTACAATGGCAACGGCCTCCGGTCTCTTACAAGACCCTATACTCGATCCTAGCCGAGCCCATACATGGCCCACCATCTCTTTGGGACCCAAGCTCCTCCTTTTCGGTGGCCTCACTACATCCTGGCTAACGTCATCGACAAAGTCGTCAAAGAAGGCACCGTTGGCCTTGCCACCTTCCCTATACTTCAAGTCAACGACCTCGTCCTTATGGGACTTGGACCTTTCTTCCAAGGTTTGAGCTCTTGACCACTTGACATAAGCGGGAGTCACCCATGTCGTGGCAACGGGGTTTGGTACCTCCTAATTCGAACGAGTGGCCCACCACCTCTCGAACACCTCCACAAGCTCGGAGTTTCGGAAAACACTCTCTTGGACGAGAGTATCTTGAGCGGGGACCTTTAGTTGGCGGCCCATTTGCCTCATAAGCCTTTCGGGATAAATGAAGGAAGCAACCTTAAAGCCCACCAGCATCAAAGAACAAGAACTAGTGGTCGAAGCGGACAACCCCGTGAAGGACCTCAAGTGCCACCTCGGCACCACCCAACGGATATGAGGACCACCCTCCTCCATTAATTTCGAGGTCTAATAGGCCTCGGTGGACGCAAAGCTATCTGAATACAACATCTTCCTCATAGTAAGATAACGGAAGGAGTAAGAAGAAGAATGGACCGGAGGCTCTACATACCTTAGCTTCTCCATGAGCCACACTTGGAGGATCTTTGGAGATCCGAACGAAGGAGCTTCTCCACAAGAGCCTTTCTTGTCCAAAGCTTGGATGATCTCGCCAAGCACCAACCACGATGGATCCCAACCGTGCTCCATTTGCTCAACTATATGCACAAGGGTCATGCTACCGTACCATCTTGACCTCTCCTTTTTCAAGACATCGATAAGGAGGTATACATGCACTAGGCAAAAGGCAAGAGCCCTTCTCCTAGCCACCTCCGAGACATTAACATCCAACCGGTTTGAGAAGATGTTGATAAGGGCCAACATGTTAACACCATGGGGAGCAAGGAGGAAGTTCACTTGGCTCGTCGACAAGCCTAACATTGAACGAAACTTCTCTTTGTAACACAACCGAGTCGGAGGAAGCACCGGAGTACAACCTGGCCACCCTCCAATGGCACCCACTTCTTCGGCAAGAGGGCAAATTTCACCTTTCAGTAAAACGAAAACATGATGTTTCGAATCCCAAAACCAAGAGCATGCTTCAAGGAACGAGGATTGTACCTTAACTTGATGAAGCACCAACAATTGACCAACTCCCATTACAACGAGTTGATACTTCTTGGTAGGCGATAAACCCCAACACCAATGTCGTAACCTATTTTCGAAAGTATCCATGAATTATTTTGTGAAAAAAGAAGAAAAGTTTTCGTAGAGATGTTTTTTGTGTTTCGGATGATGAAACAATGAAGCACAAACGTCCCTATTTATACAAAACAATCAGCGCTTTTTTTCCGAGAAAAGGGGAAGCTCCCTTGCATCGCCCAGGGGCTCGCGCCTCTTTGGGCTGATTCTCAGGATCCGCATCTTGATTTGTCCCTATCAAGTTGTGTTTCTTCCTGACATATAAATATTCTCGCCTTAAGTCTCGCGCCTCTTCAGGCCTATCCGGAAAGTTTTGTGTTTTCTCACACTCACATTTCCTTATTTTCCCATTTTGCGAAATTCGACACGATTTCCATGACGCAGCTTTAAACATACGAGTTTTTCTCTTCTTTTTTTAGGAGGGAAGGGCTAGTCGCCCTGATCCGCGACGGATCGTTTCCATAGTAGTCGAAAATTCCGAATTTTTTTCGCTTTTTTGAACCTCCACAAAAAATCAAAAATTGAAAACACGACGTCAATTTTCCGAAAAATTCAAACTCTCCCAAATCCGAGTTTTGACCTCCAAAAAAATCAAAATCAACACGCTCGTAAAATCTCTTTTGAAATTTATCCATGACGGTTTGAGTTTTAATTTTTCGAGTCACAAATCAATTTTGACAAAATTCGATGCAAGTTAGTTCAAACACGAATTAATTTCTCGAAATTTCAAGACCAATTTCATTTAGAAAATCAAAACGTTACAACTTGTCGCGGAATTTTATAAATTCCTTTTTTTAATTCCAATTTTCACTTCGAGTCATCGTGGTTGATTTTGGTTTTCATCAAATGCTTTTACGTGTTTACGTGTATGCTACCTTCTGCCTGTTTTCTACACTAAGAGTGCAGGAACAAATGCCAAAGCAAATGGGGAATCAGCCGCTGACCGTGCTCCTCCGAAACACAATACAAAAAAAGCCAAACAAAAATAAACTACAAACCAAAAACACATATATACAAACCGCAACACGCAAAATAAATCAACACACGTTTGATACAAACGACTGACCATACAAACAGGATTCGGTAGAAGTATTTATCATACAGACACTGGTCTAAAACAATGAACTAGGGGCTATCCGCCACCTGCCGAACTAAGCACTTCCTATCCTTCTAACCAGAAAAGAAATGGAACAACATGGAAAAGAAAAGAGTAATAGCGGTTGAGAGGTGGTTACCATGAGGGTAATCCCCCTTTCCTACTCCGAAACAAAAAAGGAAACGATGCCTGGCAGACTTCGGACGACGTGACAATCAGAAATTGTGACACAGTGCATCGCCCCGACGTTAACCCCCAATCATCGGAATTCAGCGATAAGAAGGAGCCACGAGATAGGGTGCCACCCCGATGTTGACCCCCAATCATCAGAATTCAACGACGATCGAAGACGACAACTTAGAACGACGCACTGATGTTAACCCCCAAACATCAGACGTCCAAATTTCTGCAGACAACAGCCAATGATCAGCACGTGATCAAAGGTTGGACAAAGACCACCAGTGAGAAACACAACTCGACAAGGACAAGACAACAGCCGTCTCTCCTCCCCCTGGATCATTCTCTTCCTCTATGGCGTCAGTCACGGACCCAGTAGGCCCATAAGCCCCGGAACACTCATCTGCAATCAAGATAAAACAAAAACAACGTCAGCCAAAATTTCGGCATTACGACGGCACACAATGGACAAAATCCAAAAATAAAACCACCTGCAAATACTAAAAAAAAAAGACAAGGGCAAACCCGCCCAAACCCATCCAGCAACACATTTCACAAAAAAAAACACACAAAAAAAAACGACTCGCCTTCTCTTCAGGCAAAAGACGAGTCAAAACAACGACAAATCACAAAAAACCACCCAACACTTCAGACCCAGATAAGGTCCATCAAAATATGCAAAAAAATTCTCGACACAACTGGGCATTTTTCACAACTCGGAAAAGGCAACTTTACACCAATTCGGGCACAAACAGGTCAAAAATTCAAATTACGACCACAACGAAACAACGTCATTTAATCACGTCTCAAAGTGACCTAAATTACCGTTAAGGTCCATTTCAATACAAAACAGCTCAGCTTGAGCCCAAGCAGACGCTTATTTCGTCAACATAAGATCGTCTCACAAAGGCAAAAATTTAAATTTTGCCCACAACGCCCAACAAAGGTCCAACATGTCAAAGACGGTCTTCCCCGACTACATTGCAACCTAGTGGGGCACACAAGTCAAGCAAACTAATATGACATTGTGAAATAAGACAAACTTTCATCTGATTCACGTTTTTGCTCCTAGAGAGCGGGAATGGGGACAAAAATATAAACTAAAAGCACCCCTATACTCCTCAATAGGTTTCTAACCTAATGCAAGCATTAATTTCACTCGAAAACGGGCCAAGCAAAAATGCCCAAATCAATTTTTAAGGGGTTAGGGTTTCTCCCTAATTCAATTAACAAAAAGACAAATAAATTCAAATGGATTCAAGAGGATTTACATACCTTGAGATGACATAAGGACAATGGCATGAAAACAAGCAAAGGACGAAGTCGAAAATGGCGATTTTGTTGGGTTTTTTGCGAATTGTGTCCAGGAAGACGAAGATAATGAGGTGCACAGCCCCCTCGCGTCTTTTTACAGAAAAAAGGGGAGGCCCCATGCATCGCAGGATGGCTCGCGCCTCTTTGGGGTGTTCCCTGCTTGTGCAGCGAAATTTTGGGTTTTGGCCCAATTTCCGCACAAATTCACTATTTCAACGACGGAATTAAAAACCTTCATTTTTCAAATAAAAAACAAAATAGTGAAATCCAAATTCGCTATTTTCACAAATTTCAAACGACGGAATTAAAAACCGTCATTTTTCAAACCAAAAAACAAAATAGTGAAATCCAAATTCGTTATTTTCACAAATTTCAAGCGACGGAATTAAAAACCGTCATATTTTCAAATCAAAAACATCCAAATTCTCTATTTTCACAAATTTCAACGATGGAATTAAAAACCGATATTTTCAAATATAAAAACAAAATAGTGAAATTCAAATTCGCTATTTTCACGAAATTTCAGCGACGGAATTAAAAACCGTATCATTTTTCAAATAAAAAAAACAGAATAGTGAAATCCAAATTCGCTATTTTCACAAATTTCAAACGACGGAATTAAAAACCATCATTTTTCAAATCAAAAACAAAACATTTAAATCCAAATTTGCTATTTTCACAAATTTCAAACGACGTAATTAAAAACCGTTATTTTCAAATCAAAAAACAAAATAGTGAAATCCAAATTCGCTATTTTCACAAATTTCAAATGACGGAATTAAAAACCGTCATTTTTCAAACAAAAAAACAAAATAGTGAATTCAAATGAATTCACTATTTTCACAAATTTCAAGCGACGGAATTAAAAACCGTCACTTTTCAGTTTTCAATAAAAAACAACACAAAACAAATGAAATAGCGAAATTTAAATTCGCTATTTCCTCAAGTTTCAAATCACAAGCGACAGAATTAAAAACCATAATCTTCTTCACAAAAATAAAATTACGAATTTCAAATTCGTCATTTTTCCACAATTTCAAACGACGGCATTAAAAGCCGTCGCCCTTTTTTCAAACAAAAAACAAAAATAGTGAAATTCAAATTCGCTACTCCTCACAAATTTCAAATCACGAGAAGACGGAATCAAAAACCGTTATCTCCCAAACAAACATCGAATGGCGGAATTCACATCCGCATCTCTACAAACCCAAAATAACGGCAATAAAAACCGATACCTCTCTTCGAAATTCAAAATTACGAATAACTATAACAGGGACCGCTGCTCACAAGAGCCGGGCTCAAGCCTATCTCTTTCCGGCGCCACAAACATCCAACATAAACACCGAAAAGCCCCAGCAGGATACCGGAGACCTCCCCACGAAGCCCACTAACTCAACAACCTCTCGAAATAAGCCCGTCCAACACGACTATTTCCCACAGTCGATCATTCGACCTTCCACATGGCTGACGAGCCTCAAAACGCGCCTTCCACATGGCTGGCGAGCCGCAAAACGCGTCTTACACATGGCTGGCGAGCCTCAAAACGCACCTTCAACATGGCTGGCGAGCCTCAAAGCGCACCTTCAACATGGCTGGCGAGCCTCAAAACGCACTTTCAACCTGACTAGCGAGCCTCAAAATGCACCTTCAATATGGCTGGCGAGCCTCAAAACACACCTACAGCATGGCTCGGGAGCCTCAAAACGCACTTTCAACATGGCTGGCAAGCCTCAAAACGCACCTTTAACATGGTTAGCGAGACTCAAATCGCACCTTCAATGCGGCTGGTGAGCCCCATCATATCCGGAACACGTCTGGAGAGTCGTTGCGCGCAAACAAGAAACAAAAAGGACATATCCTGAAGATGCCTCAGGTATGACTCCTTCCTATGGCTAGCGAGGCTTTGTATGTAATCTAACGGACTTAAAACGATCGACACAGACAGTCGACAGACTCTAAACTATTCCCGACGGCAGGTCCTTAACTCATATCCCCGAGTCGCCTTGGCATCGCCCTTCCCGACGGCAGGTCCTTGGGTCGAATTCTTTCGAACCGCCTCGACGTCGCTTCGGTCTCCAGGTTGTAATCTTCGATTGACCTGGGGGCTATACTTTTAATTTCGCCCTGTCCAAGCCTCAGTCAAAGTGGGGGCTCTATAGATACCCAGTATGTGTTGAATCCCCAGCAAACACCCAATGATTATCAGACTACAACATGCTTAGGAATCGATACGTTTAATTGACAGTTTTGTATAACTACACGTCGGAAAACTCAAAACGATTTCGAACACAAAACATTTTCAAAACTTTCAAAAGTACCTGGAGTATTTTATGCACGACGACGGGGTCACAATGAGACTAACTAGAGTCAAAATCGATACCGGCCAAAAGCCGACGCAAAAATTCAAATCCCGACTCTGACAACGATTCAAACCGAGTCGAACACAAAAAACAAACTTCACAAAGATTCCATGTTAAGTATACACGGTATACTTGAATGGTCAAGTACAACAATCATGCTCTCCAAAACCTAGGATAGAACAAATCATGATTTTAGTTGCGTGATAGTGACAAGACAGCTCGAAGACCCGCGAAATGGCTCGCGCCTCTTCGAGTAGCCCATGCGGCCACGTCGCTCAAAATGCACACAACTACTCAATCCTCTATAAATACCCCTCAAATGCCACCATTTGAAGGTACGCGAGTGTCCGCCCCCTCTTTCTCCCTTAAAATTCTAGACTCGACTTCTTAAGTCACAAGCCGACACGCATTTTCGACCTACCGATCGAAAATACAAGCCATACACATTGTTTGGTAGCGTCATTGTGCATTCACTACTACAGATACATGCTATAACAACGGTTAAAAACCGTTGTTATATAAAAAAGCGGACGTTGTTAAAGCGTCCATTGTAAAAGGTTTTAACAACGGTTGGTTTTCTTAAGGAACCCGTTGTTAAAACTATTAACAACGGTTTTAAGTATAAAACCCATTGTGGAAAGTGTGACTCAATTTTGGTGGGAAAGTTATAACAACGGTATTAATATACAAAACCGTTGTTATAACTAAAGACAACGAGTTGTTTCTCAATAACCGTTGTTGTTTGTTTTTAAAAAATAAAAAAAAAATTAAATTAAATATTACTAGATGCATGTGTAATTACGGCCCGTTATAATTCCAATGCATGCATTATTACTGCCATCCCTATGCATATGAATGGACAATATGGAATGAGAAGGGTTATAATAAGATTTGAAGCAGCAGAGAGAGATATGATGATGATTATGGCACAACTTCCTAAACATATATTAATTAAAAAACAACTCAAACCACACATTACTTAGTATAAATACATGCATTATCTCAACCACCATTCCATTATCTCACTATCTCCAAACCCTAACTGCTAAAACAAACTCCAAACCCTGATTAATCTTTCAAACAAAATCCAAACTTCATCAACAAAATGAATGATATCATCCTTAAGACTCTTACTATGATCGAGAACAACAACAGTTTCATCCGTCGGTTGCTCCACGTTGAGGAAAGTTTCAGGAGCTACCTTGTGGATGCTCGATCCGCAATCAAGGACGCCAAAAAAAAAATGGCTTGACAGAGCAGCAGTTGTTGCAGCTATATCACGATATAGCAACTGCTGAACGGAACCTCCAAATAGCTAAGGAAGAGCGGACGAATATCATAGAAGAGAATAAGACTCTCTATGAAAATATAAGAATTGCATTTTTATTAACGTAATTCTTTTTTTAATTTATGTATATATATATATATATATATATATATATATATATATAGATTGGATTTGGTGATTTTGGTTTTATGGTGAGTTGTGAGTTGGGGGAATCTCAACCACTAGATTATATTAGAGATGAGTGGCCAAGATCAAATCTTACATGTCATATAAAACCATTGTCATTTACTTATTTTCTCTTTTTTCTAATGTTACTTTTTTTTTTACTTTAATTTTTTTCTCTTTTTTTTTTACCTCGTGTTATTATGCTTTTTTTTACCACTTTGATTTTTGTTTTCTCTTATGTTTTTCTTTAATTTACTCATTATGTTACCTTTTTTTCTTTTTCTTTTGTACCGGATTTTTTTTTACTTGAAATTTTTTTTACTCTTATTTTTTACCTCGTGTTATTATGCTATTATTGTGCTTTTTTATCCGGATTTTTTTACGACTTTGATTTTTCTCTTTTTTTTTTTTTACCACATGTTATTGTCTTGTTATTGTTATTCCATTTGTTATTGTGATGTTATTCTCATTCTTCAGAATTTTTTTACGATTTTGATTTTTTTTTTCTTTTTTTTTACCACATGTTATTGTGCTGTTATTCTACTATTATTCTGTTGTTATTGTGATGTTATTCCGGTGTCACTTTAATATTTTTACTACTTTGATTTTTTTTACTCTCTTTTTTACTACATGTTATTGTGCTGTTATTCTATTGTTATTCTGGTGTTATTGTGATGTTATTCCAGTGTCACTTTGATTTTTTTTACTACTTTTGATTTGTACTTTTCTCTACCACAGGTTATTGTGCTGTTATTCTGGTGTTATTGTGATGTTATTCCGGTGTCACTTTGATTTTTTTAACTACTTTGATTTTTTTACTCTTTTTTTACCTTGTGTTATTGTGCTGTTTTTGGAATCTAAGAGAAATATGAAATCGACGAAAAACATAAAAGATCCTGGAGGAAGACAAAGCTAAGAGAGCGGTTGAATCAGTTGTGGTGGTCCAAAGATCTCGGGTGGTAGTACTCGAAAATAATAATGATGACAGTCCCAGTAGTAGTGGTGTAACCCAAACCCAAACTCATGATGATGAGGAGCAATTTTATTCCCTCAAGTAGAAGCTCGGTTTTGTAATACAAGTGTGTTGATCAAAGTTCATTGTCAGATGCAAATCGGACTTCTGTCCAAGATTATCAATAAGATTGAAAATATTCATCTTTCGGTCACAAACACCTGTAGCATGCCATTCAACAATAACACTCTCGACATTACCATCATGACTCAGGTACATTTACTTTTCATTTCTCCTACACAATTTCTATGTTGTTAGTTTTCCGTATGCAACCATCTCCATTTTTCTTCTACAGATGGAACCAGATTTCGACATGGGACCTCAGGAAGTTGTTGACAATATAAGAGAAATATGAAATCGCCGGAAAACATAGAAGAATTGAATAATTGCATATCAGTATATCACAATTCATTCGAACATAATCATTACTAAAATTAAATCGAATTGATAACTGTTCTGAACAACAGCTAATTCGATTCCGTAAAACCTTACCTGAAAGTTGATAATCAGACATGGGCAGGTATATAAAGATTAAAGAGACCTAGTAAGTAGTATTGTAGTAACGTAAAATTTGGGGAGAAAAGTATACTGTCACCGCTTTGACACACAACTTAGGACAGCTAAGGAAGCCCATCTTAAAATAAGTTAGATGACAAAGGTGCAATGAAACTTATCTCAGATTAACACACTTTGATGCAATCAAGCCAAGATATTGAAGTGCTTTTCCCTTCCACCAATACTATACAAATTTTAAAACAGCCTTACAACTAAAAAGCTGTGTACAAAACTATGCGCACACACCAAATCACTACAACATGACCATTGACCACTATAAGAGTTATAAAAAACTATGCCGGTTGACATTTTATGAGAGAAGTAGAGAACATAAACCTTTCTTTGAGGGGTATTTATAGCGTTATTTGTTCTGTATCGTGGATTCGACGGTGGTTCATCTCGTAGACTGATCCTTACTGCTGCAACTGGGTAAAGAGCCATCTTCCTCCTATTAAACACCAATGTCCTTGATACATCCTGCAGCAAGGCTTTAAGCGACAACAAACAACAACAATCAACTTCGAATCATTGTTATGTACAATAACATCATAAATTTAGCAGAGAAAAACAAAGAACAGAGAATATTGAATGCACCTTCTTTACCTGATACAGAAATTTCTAGGGCTAAGATAGTCAGCAGGAAAAAGATTACTAAAATTGATGCCATGGATAATGTATTCATGTAACTTTCCTGATGATACAATACACTTCATTCAATGAATATATCCTATGTCCTTGCACAACAAGTGGTTTCCCCAAAACGAAACCGCATCGAAACTGTTATATGAAGCCGTCGATCAAGTAAACAAGCAGCAGCAGCATATGTCGACGCACCACCACAAGCACAACCTTCCTTCCCACGAGCAGCAACAGCCTGACTCGGAATCGAAACCAAGCCGCCATGGCTGCCACCGTTACTTCATTAACCTCCAATTAAACAATCAACGCAGCACCCCAGATGCGAGCGCGAATATAAATACGGATTACAATTAGTATTGGAATTATTCATGTGTTGATTTAGGTTTTTTTATTCGATCGTTTGATCGCTGCATCAAAAAAAAATTGACATAATTAGAATTGTATTGATTTGATTTGATTTGATAATAATAATAATTAAACTGCAAATAATCCTATGGTTAATCGCATGATTTGGGGCTTTTTTTTTGGATTTTTCTTGGTTTATAGATACTTCAGAGAGAGGAGATGGGTATTTGATTTTTGTTGTCGTTGATTCAGCCCTGTTTATTATTATTACGGGGATTTAATCCCAGCCTTCTATTTCCACATATTCAATGGCTGAGATTTTCCAAACTCACAACTCACCGTAAGAACCAAACTCACGAGATTCCGCCTCTATATATATATATATATATATATATATATATATATATATATATATATATATATATATATATATATATATATATAAGTCGATCCTGAGAACTACTAATATAATGAGAACCGTGAGAACCACTCACAACCATGAGATATAATAATATTACGGAAGGCTGAGATTAACTCAACCATACTCCAAATCATTAGCGCACTCCCAAACTTTGAATCTAATTCACCTTACCAAAAATCCTCTCTCGCTCTCTCATCTTTATTTTTCAACCATCAAAACCTTCAACATCAATCCAGCTCTTTTCTTCTCTATGTTCGATCGTCACAAACATTCCGATCAAATTCTTTGACGATCAACATCTATCTCGCTTATTCCAGCAATGGATCCTTGTAATTCGAGGTAAACTTTCGATATCGGTGATTAATTTTTGCGAAATTAGGGGTTTTTATCTTTACTTCTTTGTAGTTTTTTTATTCGTCGAATAACTTAGTTGAATTAAGGGTTTGATTATTGGGGTAAAGTCATAATGATGAATTATGTTTGTGAAATTAGGGTTTTCATGAATTAGGTTAGGGAAACTGAGAACTTAGGATTGGGAAAATTTAGAAATTACCTAAATTGGTTGAAATCATGAAATTGAGGACTGAATTTCGTGAATTAGATAGTTTTTACAATCGTCAAAACATTAGTTATGTGCATGTAATTTCTGTTTAGGTGCGTCAAAATTAGGGTTGACGAATTGTTGATTCGAGTTTATATACGTATAATTGTGGTAGGAATTGAAATTAGGGTTGGGGAAAATTGAGAAATTACCTTAATTGTTTCAAATTTGTTGTTTCGTCAACTTTTTACACATTGAAGTTCAAGTTGGCTGTACTTGTCATGTCAATTATAGAACAAAACACTATAAGGGATGTTACTAGAATCAGATTTGCAATATTTAGTTAAGTAGTAGTATTGGATTTTTCTCTTCCACTACATCAACTTTTTTTTTTACATTGAAGTCCACAATAATGCTCTAATTTTATACTTTTGGTACTCTATATATCTATAGTTAGGGAACAACCTGCAACGATTTTTTCCTTCTATGTTCCCTTGCAATTACCTTTGATATCCTGTGATTTTTTTCATGTTTATAGTCCGCCCAACATAATCTATAATTCTGTATGGTGATAAATCCATGGATGATGGAAGAAGAGGCAATGAGGTGCGTCAATTAGTTTCTCGGGATACCATAGATCCTAGTCTTGTTATTAAGCTTGGTTAATTGAGCATCAAGGATAAATCATTGAAAAATAAATATTAATAATCTGAGAATTTACACCAGACCTACTTTATGGAGTTCTGTTTTTCCCATTTCCGTTGACTCCCTGTAAAGGCGGCGTTCTTTTATGTGTTGTTGAGAATCTAAACTGGTATGTTGCTTTGCCAGATTTCAGACATTCTTCCCTGCTAATAATGCTCTGAATATATTTAAAAAATATTCAGTCAAACAATATCAAAGGTTTTTATTTCAATTTGAAACGTTTCATAAATATTCCTGCATATTAGGTATAATGTATCAAGCATCAAATGAGTGTGTGTTTACCAGCTCATCCTTCTAACTGGGTGCTTTCTAATGTTCATGTAAAATACTTATACTATTCCATTTCAGTTGTCCAAAAAGTAGTATCAATTTTCAGTTGGGCCAAATCCTCGTTATTCTTCTCATGTAATTTTATGTAATATCGTCATGAAGAAAGTTAAAGAGGAATAATTTGAGATGTTTGAATCATTCTGATATTGATTTTTCATTCTCATATTTTTGTGATGTCTATAACGTCTTACACTTCCTCATATATGTAGCCATTACATTTCTTGCTGATCAAGGTCATTTCTAATATGTACAAAATGCCTCCACTACTCATTATATCCTATCATAGTACCAATCCTTTTGGGTATTAGCTGTATTGTGGTCTTCTTTCTTGTTGCTTTGTGTGAGCTGTGGTGTTCAATGCATTCTCTGAATTGGAAGTCGTATTTATTTCCACACATCATGACATCATTGTCGTTTTTACATGATGAATATTTACGTTTTACTTATTTTGAAAGTCAATTAGCTCAAGTGGGAGAGCATTGTGCAATGCACAAGATGTGGGTTCGACTCCCATATTGGCTATGAAATACCAAATCTTTCTTTTACTCTATGAATGAAAAATAGTGTAATTGGTAATCTCGTTTAATTCAAGTATGACATGTATAATAATATTTTGGGTATATATGCTAGTCTTTGAAATGCTTGTATTGAACTTCTGATAATTACAAAGCTATTACACTGGCTCATTGATGTTGTTGCTGCTCGCTTGAGTCTAATCATGGTCTGTGCGCCATTTCCCGAATATGATGATAGCCTCCTAAATATTTGTGTTGCATTTCTTGCATCATAACACGTTCCTATCATTAGATTTACGATTTAATAGGCTATATGGGACTCGAACCCATACCTTTGTGCAAAATTTGCACACTGCTCTACCATTGAGCTAATAGCCTTTAAAATACGCTGAATAAATACGAGTATGAAATAACGGGCGTATCATATGAATATGGCCGCCTAAATAACTGACATAAGTACACGGAAATGTTTCTCACATATTAGTAAGATATATAATAGATACACTAAAATGCCTTGAAAGGCCAATAAATACATTAAATCTCCTTCACAGTCATTTCCCTTATTTCATAGAAATAGAACCTTATTTCATGCACATAGAACTTTATTTCACGCACATAGAACCTTATTTTATGCACATATAATTAAAATTAATGTCCTTTATCAATAGTAATTAGTATTATAATATAACCAATTGATGCAACTGATGAACTTTTTAATGCACATAGAACCTTATTTCATGCATATAGAACCATATTTCATGCACATAGAACCTTATTTTATGCCCATTTAACACTTATTTCATGCACAAAGAACCTTATTTCATGCACATAGAACCTTATTTCATGCACATATAATCTTATTTCATAACCATATAAAATTAATGTCCTTAACCAACAGTAATTAGTATCATAATAAGAATATTTTCATGCACATATAACCTTATTTCATGCACATAGAACCTTCTTTCATGTACATAGAACCTTATTTTATGCCCATATAACACTTATTTAATGCATGTACACGAGACGGGTATCCTAAAATCATGTGATTTGTTATTTAATAGGTTATATGAGATTCAAACCCATACCCTTGTGCAAAATTGCACATCGCTCTACCATTGAGCTAATAGCCTTTAAAATACGATAAACAAAGATGAAATGAGAGATATACATAACACAATTGCTTGAGAATTCATCTACTTGATTTAGGATTAAGGTTCTTCTAATAAATACAATATGTTTGCATGTGAAGATGAAACAAAATATTGGAAATTTCTAAGTTTTATTTGCTGCACAAGCTTGAAATTGTACATACGTTACTATTTACACACTAGACCAATGGGTGGTATACTAGTATCTAATACTCATAAGTCATAAGCCTGTTAGATGGTCGGACGATAATCATTGCTAAGAACATTACCCCAAAATTAGATGAGAAATACACGAGTATTCGATTCGCTATCTCATACAAGACTCAAAAGATTGTAACCAA